>NW_021605455.1:4414590-4531620 GCF_004785775.1 Grammomys surdaster | reverse complement strand
TCCCTCCCTCCCTCCCTCCCTCCCTCCCTCTCTTTCTTTCTTTCTTCATTCACTCATTCACTTTATATACCAATCATTGCCAACTACCAGTCCCCCCTCCTATAGGCCCTCCCCTACCCCCTCTCCACTTCTCCTATGAGCAGGTGGGAGACCTGCCTTGAGTATTCCCCACCCTGGCACATCAAGTCTCTGCCAGGCTAGGCCCATCCTCTCCCACTGAAGCCTCATAAGGCAGCCCAGCTAAGGGAACATATTCTATAGACAGTCAACAGCTTTTGGGATAGTCTCCACTCCAGGTGTTCAGGACTCACATGAAGACTGAGCTGCACATCTGCTACATATATGTGTGGAGCCTCAATCCAGACTGGTATGTTCTCAGTTTCTGAGAGCTCCCAGGGGTACAGATTTGTTGTCTCTGTTGGGCTTCTTGTGGGGTTCCTATTTCTTTTTGGGCTCTTAATTCTTCTCCCAATTCTTCCATAAGAGTCCCCAAGCTTGGTGGGTCTCTGCATTCATCCTAGTCAGCTGCTGGGTGGAACCTCTCAGAGAAAAATTATTCTAGGGTCCTGTCTGCAAGCATAACACTATCATTAATAGTGCACATGGGATGGGTCTCAAGTTGGATTGATTATTGCTTGGCCATTCCCTGTCCCAGCATTTCTTGTAGACAGGATTAATTTTGGGGTCAAAAGTTTTGGGGATGGGTCGGTGTTCCCATTGTTCCACTCGAGTTCTTGTCTGGCTACAGGAGGTGGCTTCTTCAGGTTCCAAATCTCCACTACTGTGAGTCTTATCTAAGATTATCCCTATCAATTCTTGGGAGCCTCCCTTATTCCAAGTTTCTGGAACTTCCTAGAGATTCTCCCCTCCCTCACACCCATGCAGGTACAGATTTTCATTCATTCTC
Organism: Grammomys surdaster; assembly: GCF_004785775.1. Taxonomy (NCBI): domain Eukaryota; kingdom Metazoa; phylum Chordata; class Mammalia; order Rodentia; family Muridae; genus Grammomys; species Grammomys surdaster. Next base: position 4,530,713 of record NW_021605455.1, on the reverse strand, counting down.
CTGGCCATCTCTCCTGTTGTTCACCACACATGATCCTAAAATTCTCCCTATTCCCCTTCCAATCTACCATCTCTTCTCCCACCCATTTCTCTCCCTCCTTCTGCCTCCTACAACTATTTATTCCTCCTTCTAAGTGAGATTTAAGCACTCTCACTTGTGCCTTCCTTCTTGTTTAGCTTCTTTGGATCTGTGGAGTATAGCATGGGTATCTTGTATTTTATGGCTAATATCCAGCTATAAGTGAGTACATAAAAGACACGTTCATTTGAGTCTGGACTACCTCATTCAAGATATTTTCTAGTTCCAACCATTTGACTGCAAAATTTATGATGTCTTTGTTTTTAATTTTTTTAATCCATTTTTCTAGGTTGCTTCCAGTTTCTTGCTATTACAATTAAAGTTGCTACAATCATAGCTGAGGAAGAGCCCCTGTGGTATAGCAGGGCATCTTTTGGGTATATACCCAGGAGTGGTATAGCTGGGTCTTGATGTAGAACTATTACCAATTTTCTGATAAACTGCCAAATTGATTTCCAAAGTGGTTGTACAAGTTTGCACTTCCATCAGCAGTGGATGAGTGTTCCCTGTGCTCTACATCCTTGCCAGCATGTGCTATCACTTGAGTTTTTGATCTTAGCCATTCTAATGGGTATAATACGGAATCTCAGAGTGTTTTGATTTGCATTTCCTTGATGAGTAAGAATGTTGAACATTTAATTGCTTCTTTGGCATTCAAAATTTCTCTATTGAGAATTCTCTTTAGTCCTGTAACCCATTTTTAAATTGGGTTGCTGGTGTCTAACTTCTTGAGAATTTTATAAATTATGGATACTAGCCCTTTGTCAGATGTAGTGTTGGTGAAGATCTTTTCCCAATCTGTAGGCTGCTGTTTTGTTCTATTGACAGTGTCCTTTGCCTTATAGAAGCTTTTCAGTTTCATGAGGTCCCATTAATCAATTGTTGATCTTAGAGCCTGAGACAGTGGTGTTCTCTTCAGGAAGTTGTCTTCTGTACTAAGGAGTTCAAAGATATTCCCCACTTACAGTTCTATTAGATTAGTATATCCAGTTTTGTGTTGAGGTTTTTGATCCACTTGGACTCGAGTTTTGTGCAGGGTGATAGATATAGATTTGCATTCTTCTACATGCAGACATCCAGTTAGACTAGCACCATTTGTTGAAGATACTTTCCGTGTTCCATTATATGGTTTTGCCTTCATTGTAAAAAATTGAGGGTTTATTTCAGGGTCTTTCAGTTGATTCCATCGATCAACCTGCCTGTTCCTATACCAAAACCATGTAGTTTTTATGACTATTGGTCTGTAGTACAGCTTGCGGTCAGGGATGGTGATACCTCCAGAAGTTCTTTTATTGTTCAGGATTGCTTTAGCTATCATAGGTTTTTGTTTTTCTATATAAAATTGAGAATTTCTCTTTTAAAGTCTACAAATAATTGTGTTGGAATTTTGATGGGGATTACATTGAGTTTGTAAATTGCTTTTGGTAATATGGCCATTTTCATTATGTTAACCCTACCTACCTATGAGCATAGGAGAACTTTCCATCTCCTGATATCTTCCTCCATTTCTTTCTTTAGAAACTTGAAATTTTGTCATATGGGTCTTTCACTTGCTTGATTAGAGTCATAACAAGATATTTTATGTTATCTGTGGCTATTGTAAAAAGTATTGTTTCCCTAAATTCTTTCTCTGCCCATTTATCATTTGTATAAAAGAGCGCTACTGATTTCTTTGAGTTAATTTTGTATCCAGCCACTTTGCCTAAGGAGTTTTCCAGCTGTTGGATTTTTTTTGGTAGAATTTTTGGGGTCACTTATGTATACTATCATATCATCTGGGAATAGTGACATTTTGACTTTTTCCTTTCCAATTTGTATCCTTTTGTTGTCTTATTGCTCTGGCTATAACTGCACTTTTATATTGAATAGCTAGGGAGAGAGTGGGCAGTGGGCAGCCTTGTTTTATCCCTGACTTCAGAGAAATTGCTTTAAGTTTCTTCTGTTGAGGTCTCCCTGCACTCTTAGTATAGCTGTAGCCATTTTGTTCCATGACTGCTAGCTATTTCCTATTGTTGGTATAATATGCCTACCAGTCATTGTCACAAAAAATAACTTGACTCAGAACGAGGTCATGCTGACCATATCCCCTGCTGTGCTCTGTATGAAGTTTGTTGATTTTCAGAGGTTCCACAAAGCTTTATATAAGACTCCTCAAGTTAAAGGTCAATATGAACTGTTATGTCTACAATGGCTTGAATCAGAACTGACTACTGGGTAATACTTCCTGCACATGCTTATGAGCTCTCTGTGTGTTTTTTTTATAATGTTTTTTTTTCCTCCTTAAGCTGACAAAGAAAGATGTTCATTGTCATAGCTTTAGCTCCAGAAGTTTGAATTATGTCCCTGATCTTATCGGTATTAAAGTATTAGTTCAGTCTCTTTTCTGACTGAGATTGGTGTTCATGTGGTTTGTGGAACAACTTTTAGATCCCAGCGCTGTCCATGAATTTGATCCTGACCATTGGCTATTGGTTATTGGCTATTGGTATATTGCTTTCGTTATGTTTAGGTATGTGCTTTGTATCCTGATCTTTCTAAGACCTTTTAAACTTGAAGTGATGTTGGATTTTTGTCAAAGCATTTTCAGCATCTAAGGAGAGGATCATGTGATTTTTTTTTTTTTAGGTGTTTATATAGATTTTAGTTTGTTTGCTGGATTTTAGTATATTGATACATCCCTGCATTTCTTGGATGAAGCCTACTTGATCATGGTGTATGATGTTATTGTTGTGTTCCTGTATTTCATTTGCAAATATTTTTATTGAGTATTTTTGCATCAATGTTCAGAAGAGAAATTGGTCTGAAATTCTCTATGTTGAGTCATTGTATGGTTTAGGTATCAGGGTAACTGTGGCCTCATAGAATAAATTTGGCCATGTTTTTTTCTGTTTCTATTTTTTGGAATAGTCCAACGAATATTGACATTAGCTTATCTTTGAAAGCTTGGTAGAATTCTGCACTGAAAAGCATCTGGCCCTTGGTTTATTTTGGTTGGGAGACTTTTAATTTTATTTGCATTTCAAATGTTATCTCCTTTCCTAGTCCCCTGAAACCCCCTATTCCATCTCCCTCCACTGCTTCTATGAGGGTGTTCCTCCACCCACTCACCCACCCCCACCTCTCCACCCTGGCATTCTCTTACACTGCAGCATCGAGCCTTCACAGGACCAAGGGCCTCTCCTCCCACTGATGACCAACAGGCCATCCTCTGCTTCATATGCAGTTGGAGCCATGGGTCCCTCCATGTGTACTCCTTGGTTGGTGATTTAGTCCCTGGGAGCTATGAGGGGTCAGATTGGTTAATATTATTTTTCTTCCTATGGGGCTATAAAGCTCTTCAGCTCCTTCAGTCCTTTCTTTAACACCTTCATTGGGGACCCCGTACTCAGTCTAATGGTTGGCTATGAGCATCCCCTCTATTTGTCAGGCTCTTGCAGAGCCTCTCAGGAGACAGCTATATCAGGCTCCTGTCAGCATGCACTTCTTGGCATATACAATAGCTTCTGGGTTTGGTTACTGTATATGGGTTGGATCCCCACATGGGACAGTCTTTGGATGGCCTTTCCTTCAGTCTCTGCTCCACACTTTGTCTCCATATTTGATTCTATGAGTATTTTGTTCCCCTTTCTAAGAATGATGGAAGCACCCACACTTTGATTTTCCTTCTTGAGCTTCATGTGGTCTGTGAATTGTATCTTGGTTATTCTGAGCATTTGGGCTAATATCCAATTATCAGTGAGTGCATACCATTTGTGTTCTTTTGTGATTGGGTTACCTCACTCAGGATGGTATTTTCTACCTTCATCCATTTTCCTAATAATTTCATTAATACATCGTTTTAAATAGATGAGTAGTACTTCATTGTGTGAATGTAGCAAATTTTCTGTATCCATTCCTCTGTTAAGGGACATCTGGGTTCTTTCCGGCCTCTATTATATATAAGGCTGCTATGAACATAGTGGAGCATGTGTCCTTGTTATATGTTGGAGAATCTTTTGAGTATATGCCAAGGAGTGTTATAGCTGGATCCTAGGTAATACTATGTACAATTTTCTGAGGAACCACCAGACTGATTTCCACAGTGGTTGTACCAGCTTGCAATCCCACCGACAGTGGAGGAATGTTTCTCTTTCTGGTTGGGAGATTTTTAATGTCTCCTTCTATTTCTTAGGGTTTATAAGACTGTATAAATAGTTTACTTGGTCTTGATTTAACTTTAGTAAGTGGCATCTGTCTAGAAAAACATCCATTTCATTTCATTAAGAATTTCCAGCTTTGTGGAGTACAGGCTTTTGAGTCAAGATCTAATGATTCTTTGAATTTCCTCATCGTCTGTTGTTATGTCTCCCTTTTCTTTTCTGAATTTGTTTATGTGGATATTATCTCACTGTCTTTTGGTTAGTTTGGCTAAGGGTTTGTCTATCTTGTTAATTTTCTCAAAACACTAGGTTTTGGTTTTATTTTCTATTTATTTTTTATATTTATTTAATAATTATTTATTTATTTATTTTTGTTTTTTTTTGAGACAGGGTTTCTCTGTGTAGTCCTGGCTGTCCTGGAACTCACTCTGCAGACCAGGCTGGCCTCGAACTAAGAAATTCGCCTGCCTCTGCCTCCCAACTGCTGGGATTAAAGGCATGTACCACCACTGCCCAGCAGCTTTCGGTTTTATTGTATTGTTTTCTTTGTTTCTATTTGATTAGTGTCACTATTGATTTTGATTATTTCCTACCTTCTACTCCTCTTTGATGTGCTTGATTCTTTTATTTTTCTAGAGCTTTCAGGTATACTTTTAAATTGCTGTTATGAGAACTTTCAAATTTCTCTATGGAGGCACTGAGTACTGTGAACTTTACTCAGCACTGCTTTCATTGTGTCCTATAAATTTGATTATGTTGTATCTTCATTGTCATTGAATATTAGAAAGTCTTTAATTTCTTTCATTATTTCTTTTCCTGACCCAAAAATCATTGATTAGAGAGCTGTTTCCTGAGTGTGTAGGTTTTCTGTTGTGTCTATTGTTGTTGAAATCCAGCTTTGATCCATCATGGTCTGAAAAGGCATAGGGAGTTATTTCTACCAACTTGTAAGCATTATATACCTTTCCATTTTCTGGTATCCTTCTCTACTCCTTTCTTCAAAGATTTAAAGTTTTCATTGTCAATGTCTTTCATCTTCTTAGGTTTATTAGTGGTTATTTTATCTTTTTCTGGTGATTGTGAATAGGAATGTGTACGGGATCTCTTTCTCTGTATGTTTGTTGGTGTATAGTAAAGGTATTGAATTTTATATCTTGATTCTGTAATTTGCCACATTGATGAAATTGTTCTTTCTAGGAGTTTTTGTAGTAGAATTCTCGAGATCTCCTATGTATAACACATCATCTACAAATTAGGATTTGGCTTCTTTCCTATTTGTATCATTTTAATTTCCTTCTCTTGTCTTATTGCTCCATCCAGTGCTTTGAGCAGAATACTGAAGTGGGAAGAGTGGATAGTATTGTCTTATTCTTGATTTCAGTAGAATTCCATCAAGTTTTTCTTCATTTAGGACGATGTTGGATGTGGGTTTCTCATGTATAGTTTTTATTATGTTGAAATAGAGATGAATGAAGTCATAATCTCTCCAGAATTTTTATTGTGAAGACATAATAGATCTTGTCAATGGCTTTTTTGACATCAGTTAAGATAATTGTGATGGCTAATTATTTGCCAAGTTGATACAAACTATAGTCATCTGAGAGGGGTTAACTTTAATTGACAAAATGCCTCCAGAAGATCAGGTTGTAAACAGACAAACCAGTAGGACATTTTCTAAATTAGTGATCAATGAGTGAAGGCCCAGATCATTGTAGATGGGAACACCCCTTGATTGGTGGTCCTGGGTTCTGTAAGAAAGCAGGCTGAGCAAGCCATGGAGAGGAGCCAGTAAGCAGCACCTTCCATGGCCTCTCCATCAGCTTTTGCCTCCAGGTCCCTGCCTTGGTTTGAGTTTCTTTTTGTTATTATTATTGGATATTTTATTTACATTTCAGATGTTGTGAGTCCCTGTGGCTGAATGCAGAGAAGGGCCCCAAAAGACATGTAGAGTCCATGGGTTTAAGAGATGTATTTTCATGGTGAATGTAGATGGATCTTGCAGTACCCCCATGAAACTCAGGGCAGACCTGAGTTAAACAGAGAGAGAGAAGGGGGAAGGGTCTGGGGGAAAATGCTTAATTGGCTCTGCCCTCTGGCCTTCATTAGTATGTAAATCTCTCTAGGGCCTGAGGCCTGTAGTCACGCTCTCTACCTGTACACTTTGGGAGGGGCTTTAATGGCCTACATGACTGAACAGTGTAGGTCAAATAAAGATTAGACCCAGTGATAGGAGCCTGGATTCTGGGAGCACGGTGGAATGGATGCCCATCCCTTGCAGGGTCTCTGGGCTCCTTCCAGCCAGCACTCTACCAAAAACCAAGACCCCTTTCACGCCCGACAAGATGTGATCCCCTTTCCCCATTTCACCCCCACCCAGGAACTGCCTATCCCATTTCCTCTCCTCCTGCTTCTATGAGGATGTGCCCCCACCCAACCACCCACTCCCACTTCTCTACTCTTAAATTCCCCCATACTGGGGCATCCAGCCCTCACTAGACCAAGGACCTCCTCTCCCACATATGCTAGACAATGCCATCCTCCCCTACTTATACAGCTGGAGCCATAGGTCCCTCCCAGGTTGGTGATTTAGACCCTGGAAGCTCTGGTTGATTGGTATTGTTGCTCTTCCCATGGGGCCGCAAACCCTTTCACCTCCTTCAGTCTTCTCTCTAACTCCTCTATTGAGAACCCCATGATCAGATCAAAGGTTAGCTGTAAGCATCCGCCTCTGTATATGTTAGGTTCTGGCCGACCTCTAAGGAGACAGCTGTATCAGGCTCCTGTCAGCATGCACTTCCTGGCATCCATATCAGTGTCTACCTTTGGTGACTGCACGTGGGATCAATACCCAGGTGGAGAAGTCTCCAGACAACCCCTCCTTCAGATTCTGTCCCACGCTTTATCTCCATATTTGCTCCCATGAGTATTTTGTTACTCATCTAAGAAGGACCGAAGTACCCACATTTTGGTCTTCCTTTTTCATGAGCTTCATATAGTCTGTGAATTGTATCTTGGGTATTGCGAGCTTTTGGGCTAATATCCTTTCCTTCCCAGGTTGCTTTTGGTCATGATGTTTGATTACCAATCAATAGTAACCCTAACAAAGACAATGATTATGTGTTTTTGTTTTTAAGTTTGTTTATGGAGTTTAATGCATTTATTAACTTGTGCATATTGGACCTTCCCTGCATTTCTGGGATGAAAAGTGTTTTATTGAGAATTTTAAAACCTATGTTCACCAGAGATATTGACCTGTAGTTTTCTTTTCTTGTTGTAATTTCTTTTCCTGCTTGGATGTTAGAGTGATACTGGCTTCATAGAAGGACTTTGGGAGTGTGACTTCTATTTCTTTTCTTCTCTTTTTAAATTATTAGTTTAAGAAGGATTAGTTGTAGATTCTCTTTGAAAAATCTGGTAGAGTTATGTTGAGACTCCATCTGGGCCTGGGATTTAAAAATTTTTAATTTTTTTCTTGTTTTTTTGCTAACAGCTTTCTAATGCTGTTTTGATCTTATTTGTTATATTGTTCATCTTTGTTTATTTTGATGGTTTGAATAAATCTAGAAATTTGCCTATTTCTTTGAGGCTTTCCAATTGAATAGAGTACAGGTTTTAACAGGTATTCCATTATAATATTCTGAATATCTTTGTTATCTTTAGTAATGTTATCCTGTTCATCTCTTATTTTTTTTTAATTTGGTTTCTTTCTTTTGGTAAGTTGGATCAAGAGTCTGTCACTCTTGTTATCTTCTCAAGGACCCAGTTTCATGATTCATGATTTCTTTGTATTGTTTTATTTGTGTTCATTGTATCCCCCAAGGAAGGGAAAATGAAACAAATTTCATTGTAGGTGGATTAGGCATGGGTGGGGATGGGAACAGGATCAGGGGAGAGAAGAATGGAGGGAAGGAGTATGGGGAGAGATGGCTGGAATAGGCAGGCATTTAGGAAGTGATATGGAAACCTAGTGCGGTGGAAACTTCCTAGAACCTATGAGGGTGACCCTAGTGAGGACTTCTAGTAATGGGGGATATGAAGCCTCAACCCATCATCTTTTGCAACCAGGCAAGGCTCCCAGTAGTGGAACTGGGGCACCAACTGAGACACAAAACCTATAACCTACAACCTGTCTTGCCTGCATGATGTATGGGGCAATGGTGGCTCAAAGCTTGTGGAATTGACCTACAAATGACTATTCTAAATTGAGACCCATGCTGCAAGAAGGTACCCATGCCAGACACTGCCTGGATGGCCATGATCCAGAAGCTTTATGGCTTAGAGACTCTAGGGTAGAATCAAATAGGACTAACAAAAAACGTCAATGAAATTATTTCTAATAATATACTGCTAAATTCATCAGAAAGAGGCTTCCTCGAGCAGTTGACAGGAGCTGATGCAGAAAGCCACAGTTAAACATTAGGTGGAACCCTACAGAAGAGGAAAAAGAAGGATTGTAGAAGCTAGAAGAGTCAAGGACACCAAGAGAACAGGGCCCACAGAATCAACTAAGCAGGGCTCATATGGGTTCACAGAGACTGAAGCAGCAAGCACAGGATCTGCCTGGGGCTACTGTAGGCCTCCTGCATACTTGCTTGTGTTCATTAGCTTGGTGGTTTTGTGGGACTCCCAACAATATGAGTGAGAGTGTGTCTGACTCTTGCCTGCTATTGGGATCCTTTCCCTCTTACTGGGTTGCCTTGTTTGATCTTGATATGAGGCTTTATGCCTACTCTTACTGTATCTTGTTATGTTGTGTTTGGTTGATATCCTTGGAAGACCTGCTCTTTTATGAAGGGAAACAGAGGAACAGTGAATCTGGGGGAGTAGGGAGGTGGAGAGGGTGTGGGAGAAGGGAAGGGAAAGGAGACTGTGGTCACGATGTATTGTATGAGAAAAGAATAAATTTTAAAGAACAAGTAAAATGGAAAAAAAGTTGGCTTAGCTTTTTATTATATTTTACCATCTGGTTTGAGTTCTTGTTTACCCAATTTTAAAAATTACAGCATTAAGTCATTTATTTGTACTCTGTCTGGTTTTTAAATAATAGGACCTTAAATCTGTAAATTTATCTCACAGGACCACTTTTAATGTGTCCCAGAGATTTTGTTTTGTTTTAATTTTTATTTAGTTCTAGGAATTTTTTCTTTTTCATTTTCTCTTGACTCATTCATAATTCAGTAATGATTGTTAAATCTCCATGAATTTGTGTACTTGCTAAATTATAGTTAGATAGGATATGTGAAGTTATTTCAATCTTTCTGAATTTGTTAAGTGTTTTCTTCCAAGATGTGGTCTTTTTTAGAGAAATCTCCATGTATATTCTTTGGTGATTTGGTGATATTCTTATCATCTAAGTCCATTTAATGTATGATACCATATAATTCCGATGGTTCTCTGGCACTATTGTGTCCAAATGACTCAGCTATGTATGAAAAATGCAGTATTTATTCACTTCCTTCTAATGGGTTGATATTAATCTGTGTTTTTAAATCAATAGTACAGTTTTAAGATATTGGTGAGACATATTTTGGCGCACAAATATTTAGAATGTCTTTTTTGTTAATTGTTCTCTCCAGAAGAGTACAGTCTCCTTCCTTACCTATTCCAGTTAGTTTTATTTCTGAAGTCCATTTTAAGACTAATTAAAGACTAATCAGCTATTAAGAGAGTAATACCTCCTTACCTCCTGGTCTTATTTGGCTGGAGTCTTTTGTCCACCCTTGAACTCTAAAATGACTTTCTTGTAATCAACAGATAGGTGGATTTTCTTTTGCGATCCATTCAGCCAGTCCATATCTTTTAGTTGAATAATTGGGGCCATCAATATTTAAAGTTATTAAAAGTATGTGTTGATTACTGTTATTGTGTTGCTAATTTTTTGTGTTGCTTATATTCTCAGTTGTACTTGTGTTTCAGTAGTTGTAACTTCCTTATTTTTCTTTCTGTAGATTCTTGGCTATATTTATTCCTCTCTTCATCCTGAAATATTGCTTCCTCTATCTATCTTCATCCTGAAATATTGCTTCCTCTATCTATCTATCTATCTATCTATCTATCTATCTTCTTCTTCTTCTTCTTCTTCTTCTTCTTCTTCTTCTTCTTCCTCCTCCTCCTCCTCCTCTTCCTCCTCTTCCTCCTCCTCCTCCTTCTTCTCCATCTACCAATATATCTATTTTTTATAGATTTTTTTTCTGATGGACATAAATTCTTTTTTAAAAAAATATTTATATTTATTTATTTAATTTACATCCAAATATTATCCCCCTCTCCACGAAGTACTCTCTAAAAATACTTTTCCCCCATTTTCACCCCCTCTTCTCTAAGAAGGGGGATACCCTGAGTGTCACCTCTCTTGGCACATCAAGTCACTGCAGGATTAGGTATATCCTCTCCCACTGAGGTTAAACAGAGCAGCCTACTTAGGGGTATGGATTATCAGGCAGGGAATGGATTTAGGGACAGCTTCCACCTAGCTTTGTTGGGAAACAAAGCTGCACATATGCTTCATATGTGTAGGGGGCCTAGGTACATCCCATGCTTGCTTTTGGGATCCCCCAAGCAAGGGTCCAGGTTAGTTGACTCTGTTGGTCTTCTTATGGAGTCTCTGTCATCTTCAGGTTCCTCAATCCTTCTTTGAACTCTTTCATAAGTCTCTCGAGCTCTACCTAATGTTTGGCTCTGGGTCTCTGCATCTGTTTCCATTGGCTACTGGGTGGAGCCTCGTAGGGGACAGCTATGCTAGGCTCTTGTTTGCAAGCATAACAAAATCATTAATAGTGTCAGGGATTGGATCTTGTTCATGGGAAGAGTCTCAAGTTGAGCCCGTCTTTTGTTGGCCAATCGCTCTGTTTATGTGGATTGTACTGATCCATGAGCATGGGACATCTTTCCATTTTCTGGTATCTTCTTTAATTGCTTCCTTCAGAGACTTGAAGTTCTTTTAATATAGGTCTTTTACTTAGTTAAAGTTACACCAAGATATTTTATATTATGTGGCTATTATGAAGGACATTGTCTCCCTAATTCCTTTCTCATCCCATTTGCCTTTTGAACAGAGGAGGTCTACTGATTTCTTTAAATTTTAACTAGCCACTTTGCTGAAGGTGTTTTTCAGCTGTAGAAATTCTCTGGTAAAATTTTTGTGGTCACTTATGTATACTATCATATCATCTGCAGTGATACTTCGACTTCTTCCCTTTTAATTCATATCTCCTTGATCTTCTTTAGTCTTCTTATTGCTCTAGCTAGAACTTCAAGTACTATATTGAATAGATATGAGAGGGTGGGAAGCCTCACCTTGTTCCTGATTTTTAGGAGAATTGTTTTAAGTTTCTCTCCATTTAATCTGATATTGGCCATTGGCTTGCTGTACATTGCCTCTATTGTGTTTAGGTATGTGCCTTGTATCTCTGATCTCTCCAAGACTTTTAACATGAAAGGTGTTGGATTTTGTTGAAGGCCTTTTCGGCATCTAATGGGATGATCAAGTTTTTTTTTATTTTTTTGTTTTGTTTTTGTTTTTTGTTTTGGTTTGTTTTTGGGGTGGATGATGAATTACATTGATGGATGTTCATATATTGAACTATTCCTGCATCCCTGGAAGCTTACTTGTTCATGGTGGATGATGTCTTTGATGTGTTCTTGGATTTGGTTTGTGAGCATTTTATTGAGTATTTTTGCATCAAAGTTTTCTTTCTTTGCTGAATCTTCATGTGGGTTAGGTACCAGGGTGAGTATGGCCTCATAGAATGAGTTTAGCAATGCTCCTTCTGTTTTATTTATTTATTTATTTATTTATTTATTTAGGGATAGTTTGATGAATATTGGTATTAGCATTTCCATGAAAGTCTAGAAGAATTCTGTGCTAAAACCATCTGGCCCTGGGCTTGCTGTTGTTGTTATTTTTGTTATTGTTGTGAGATTTAATAACTGCTTCTATTTTTTAAGGGGTTATAGGACTGTTTAGTCCTGATCTTGATTTAACTTTAGAATCTATCAAGACAATCATCTATTTCATTTAGATTTTCAAATTTTGTGGAATACAGGCTTTTGATGTAAGACCTAATGATTCTTTGGATTTCCTTAGTGTCTCCTGTTCTGTTTCCCTTTTCATTTCTTATTTTGTTAATTTGAATATTCTCTTTTTGCCTTTTAGCTTGGTTAGTGGTTTGTTTATCTTGTTGATTTTTCTCAAATAAATAGCTTTGTTTCACTGGTTCTTTGATCTGTTCTCTGTTTTTAATTTATTGATTTCAGCCCATGTTTTGATTATTTCCTGCCATTTATTCCTCTTGGATGTGTTTATTTCTTCTTCTCTTTTTTTAACTAATTACAATTTTAAAATATTAATTTAATTAATAAAATTAATTTATAAATTAAAATTTTAAAATAAATTAGCTTATTTTAATAAATAAATTAAGTTTATTCACATTTCAAACTTTACACCCCTCCCCCATTCTCCCTCCACAAGCCCTCTCCCTCTCCTCTCCCCTTTGCCTCTAGGAGGGTTCTCACCCACCCACTTATCCACTCTCACATCACCCCTCTAGGATCCCCCTTCAATTGGGGCATCAAGCCTCCACATGACCAAGTGCATCCCCTCCCACTGCCAGACAAGGCAGTCCTCTGCTACATATGTAGTGGACACAGACCATGTATGCTCTTTGGTTGGTGGCTTAGTTGCTGGGAGCTCTGAGGGGTCTGGTTAGTTGATACTGATGTCTTTTTTTAGGGTCGCAATTCCCTTCAGCTCATTTAGTCCTTCTCCAACTCTTCTATAGGTGTCCCTGAGCTCAGTCCAATGGTTGTCTGTAAGTATCTGCATCTGTCTCAGTCAAGTGCTGGTATAGCCCCTCAGAGGACAGCCATATTAGGCTCCTGTCTGCAAGCACAACATGGTATCTGCAATAGTGTTGGGATTTGGTGCCTGTGCATGGAATAGATCCTAAGTTGGGGTAGTCATTGGATGGCCTTTCCTTCAGTCTCTGCTCCATTTTCATCCCTGCATTTCCTTCAAACAGGAACAATTCTGGGTCAAAATTTTTGATGGGATCAGGGGACCCATCCCTCCACTGGGGGCCATGTCTATCTACTGGAGGTGGTCTCTTCAGGTTCTATCAACCCACTGTTGGGTATCTCTTCTAAAGTCATCCCCATTGAGTCCTGGGAGCCTCTCACATTCCTGGTGTCTGGGACTTTCTAGAGGTTACCCTTTCCTTCACCCCAGCTTGCTGCATATTTCTCTTCATTCTCTTGGTCCTCTGGGCTTCTCTCCCATCTCCCTGAATACTGGATTCTGCCCCCCTCCTTTCTTCCCCTGCCACTCTCCTCCAGGTGCTTCCCTCCCTCTGCTTCTCCTGATTATTTTGTTCCCCCTTCCAACGCAGATTGAAGCATCCACACTTGGGCTTTTCTCCTTGTTAAGCTTCATGTGGTTTATGAGTTGTATCATGCTTATTCTGAACATTTTGGCTAATATCCACTTTATCAGTGAGTATATATCATGGAAATCAATCTGGAAGTTTCTCAGAAAATTAGAAATAGTTCTACCTGAACACCCAGCTATTCCACTCCTGGGAATGTATCTAAAATATGCTATACCATATCACAAGGACATGTGCTCCCCTATGTTAATAGCAGCCTTATTTGTAATAGCTAGAATCTGGAAACAATCCAGATGACCCTCAACCAAAGAATGGTTACAGAAAAGATAGTTCATTTACACAATGGAATTCTACTCAGTTATTAAAAACAAGAACACTCTGAATTTTGCAGGCAAATGGATGGAGCTAGAAAATATCATCCTGAGTGAGGTAACTCAGCCCCAAAAGAACATACATGGTAGTTGCTTGTTTTGTTCTAGAGCTTTCAAGTGTGTTGTTAAGTTTCTAGTATATCTCTCAAGTTTCATTATAAAGGTGCTTCATGTTATGAACTCTTCTCTTAGTAATGCTTTTATTTTGTCCCATAAATTTAGGTATGTTATGCCTTCATTTTCATCGAAGTCTAGAATGACTTAATTTCTTTCTGTGTTTCTTTTTTGACCCACTGGTCACTGAGTAGAGAGATGTTCAGTTTTCATGAGGTTGCAGACTTTCTGTTGTTTCTATTGTTTTTGTTGTTGTTGAAGTCCAGTCTTAATCCATGGTGATCTGATTAGGTGCAAGGGGTTATTTTAATCTTTGTGTATCTATTGAGGTTGGCTCTGTGACAGATTATATGGTCAATTTTGGATAAGATTCTGTGAGGTACTGAGGAGAGATATAAGCTTTGATGTTTGACTAAATGCTCTATAGATATCTGTTAGATCCATTTGAATCATAATCTCTGTTCATCTCATTGTTTCTGTGTTTAGTTTCTGTCTTGATGACTTGTGCATTGGGGTGTTGAAGTCTCTCATTATTATTATGTGGGTTTCAATGTGTGATTTAAGCTTTAGTAGTGCTTCTTTTACCAATGTGGGAGCCTTTGCACTTGGGGCACATATGTTCAGAATTGATGTCTTCTTGTTGGATTTTTTTCTTTGATGAGTATGAAGTATCTTTCCCAGTCTCTTTTGATTACTTTTGGTTGAAATTTTATTTTATTAGATATTAGAATGGCGACTTCAGCTTATTTCTTGGGTTCATTTGTTTGGAAGACCTTTTTACCACTCTGAGGTAATATTTATCTTTGTTGCTGAGGTGTGTTTCTGGTATGCAGCAGAATAATGGATCTTGTTTTCGAATCCATTCTGTTAGTCTGTGTCTTTTTATTGGAGAATTGAGTCCATTGATGTTGAGTGACATTTATGACCGATGATTGTCAATGCCTGTTATTTTTATTTTGGTAGTGATTGTGTGTGTGTGTGTGTTTCTCTTCCTTTTGTTTTAATGGTGTGAAATTATTTCTTTTTATTTCTTGAGTGTAGTTAGTCTCATTGGCTTGTAGTTTTCCTTCTAGTATCTGCTGTGGGGCTGTGAAAGTGGGAAAATATTGTTTAAATTAGACTTTAGTCATAGAATATCTTGTTTTCACCACCTATGGTGATTGTAAGTTTTGCTGGGTATAATAATCTGGACTGACACCTGTAGTCTCATAGGGTTTGCAAGACATTTGCCCAGGCCCTTCTAGCCTTCATGGTCTCTTAGGACTTGAAGTACATTACTATTGGTGTCTTCTACATTTTATAGTTTCCATTGAGAAACCAGCTGCTAATCTGATAGGTTTTCCTTTATATGTGACTCATATTTTTTCCTCTTGCAGCTTCCAATACTCTTGTTTTGTTTTGTACACTTAATATTTTAACTATGCTATGTTATCACAAGTTATTCTTCTGGTCTTGTCATCATGGCACTCTGTAGACTTCTTATATCTGAATAGGTATGCTTTTCCTTAGTGTGAGGAAGTTATTTTTATTTTTTTATTTTATTTTTTATTATCTTATTGAAGAGTTTGTCTATGCCATTTTTCTGGGGTTGTTCTCTTAAATATATACTTACAATTCAAACATTTGGTCTTTTCACAGTGACTTATATTTTCTGCATATTCTTTTCCTTTGTTTTTACTTTTTTAATGTTTTTCTTTTATTTAATCTAGACACTATATCTTGGAGTTCTGATAGTATATCTTCAGCTTGATTCATTGTATACATATGGCTTTTCCTTGAGTTTATTAGCTGAGATATAACGTTTTAAATTCCATCTTAATTTCAGTTTGAATTCTCTTCAATATTTCTATCTTTATTAAATTTCTTTTAAAATCCAACATTATCTGTGTTATTTCTATCAGCCTTATCTTTTGTGTTTTCTTGGGCATCACTCAGGCACTTATTTTCTTTAAGTTAAGTTATTTGTGTATTTATGTTTATTGAACTGTTTCTTTGCATCTTTTTAAATGTTACTGAGTTCTTTGATGGAATTTATGATTCTTCTAATTTCTGTGTCATGGGGTCCACTTAGGTAATTATTTGGTGAAAATTTCTATAGGACCAATGTATTTGAGAGGCAATGATAATGGATCAATGTTCCATATTGTTTGCATTTTTGTGATGAGATCTGGGCATGTGGATTTGTTTTATCAGTTCTGTGTCTGACGTGAAAAGAGCAAGGGGAGGAATACAGGATATGAGGGTTGAACTGGGCCTAAATTTTGGATATGGCTTAGGTAGATTGAAGTCAGGTGGACATAAAGTGCCAGATTTATATGCAAGTTGCATGTCCTGGTGAATGCTTTGAGTCTATGGTAGGTGTGGGGTTGGAAAATATGTTGTTTAATGGACAACTAAGTAGACACACCAAGTTAGACTTTGGCATAAAAAATATGTAGAATTTTGCTGGGTAGAAAGGCTGGATAATAATGTGTGTGGAGTTGGTAGATTGAAGGTAGGTGTTGTCTGTAGCCTGTAGGTTGAGGGTTACACATGGAAGGATGGCCAGAGGAATCAAATGTGGAATTTGAACTATATCAGGAGATTTGATGAAGGCATGTGGAGGGGAGAGTTGGTCATCTTCATCCAAATAGTCACTAATGAAGCATCTACAATTGAATTTTGTTCAGCTATGTAGAAAAATTAAACCAAGTAAATTTCAGGATAATGGATGGAATTGGAAACCATTAGGCTAAGTGTGGTAACATAAACCTAACAAGACAAACAATACTTGTTCTCTCCTCATATCTGCAGCCTACAGTTTAAGTTTTAGAATGATATATTAATTTGAAGTATTTTTAGAGACAGGGATTTAGAAAGAGACCATGAAGGTGGGTTGGAAAGAGGCCTTAAAAGGTCAGAGAATAATAGAATAGTGGTGGTTAAAGGTTTTTGTGGGGACTGGAATGGGAAATAAAGAAGAAGAATGGGTTGGGATGTGTTAATGAAAACCAATGAACACAGGTATTCTTCATGGGTGAAAACTGCTTTCTCTAGAAAACATATGTTATAAAATAAAACTTTTAGTGCCAGGACACCTCCCTGTGAGTTGGTGAGGGAGGTTCCAGAGGCCTCCCAAACAACATAACTTCTTGCTCTTGGCTTTAGTTGCCCACTAGAACTAAGCAGTAAAACACAATTGCTAAAGACATGACACACCATGGCTGCAAAGCATAGAAAAAAATAAACTGGATCAGACCCAAAAACTTCCTCTTTGCTGGTTATGCTTCACATTTCATTGGGGGAGTAAAATCATCAATGCTATTACCTGGCTGTGTTCTTTGAACATTGCAGTATTGACTTCGTAGACTAACGTACTTATTGGTGCAACAGTGGCATGAAGGTTATAGAGACACCAACTCCATTCTAATTGGATATGAGGCCTGCACTACAAGAGGAAACTCATCCCAATACTATAAATCTGGTCAACAGCTCATGGCTCAGGGTGTCTTAGGCCCTAGGGACTGAGTCTGTTACTATCATTTTACTAAACTTACATGTAGTCAATCTGTTTTCTGAACATTCATTTTTGTATTTACAGACTAGTGCTACTCTCAATTTGGGCTAGAGAAGCTTATTGTGCAGTGGGAAATAGTTAATACAATGACTCAAAAAGTGTTGAGCTAAAGTGTCTGTGAATTCCTCGTTCTCAGGCTCAGGAGCATTGCAAAAGAAGAGCAGAAAGAATGTGAGATGGCTCTCTTGGTTTTGACCTTGACTATATATGTTATCAACTAAACCCCAAACAGCTGTGCAAGAATTTTCTTAACTGGATCATTTGACATGAGAAGACTCACTTTAAGCCTGGGCCACACCTTTTGGTGGTAGGTTACTGAAGAGGACACGGAAGATGGAAGCTTTTACTTTCACATGCTTGGCCTCACTTTTGATGGTAAATTCATCTATTATGTTCCTGAGATATGCCATTGCTGGTTTTAAAACTTGCTTCTTTGGGATTGCAATTTAAACTGAAGGTTAGCAACTTTCTAGAACCTTCTTGGGACTCCAGAATCAAATTGGAACTGCTAAGACACTCAGTCTCATAAACTGAACACTACTAGGTCGTTGGATTACTCTCAGATTTCAGACTATAGTCAACTTTAACAAATCTTTTAATATATACGGAATGTGGTATTTTGAATGAGAATGGCTCCCAAAGGCTCATATATTTCAATACTTTATTCCCAGTTGATAGAACTGTTTGGGAAGGATTAGGAGGTATGGTCTTGTTAGAGGAGCTGTGTCACTAGGGTGGGCTGTGAAGTTCAAAAAAATAGAGATATTTACTCCCATTCTCTTTCCTCCTCATGATTGTGTGTCAAGACATGAGCTCTAAGCTACTTCTCCAGAGTTATGCCTGCTCACCTGCTACCAAGCTACAACTTTCTCAAAATGTAAGGCCCCAATAAACTCTTATATAAGTTGTATTGATCACTGTATCTTATCTGAGTATCTGGAGGAGTTGTAGGAGAGAAGTTTGGAGTAGATAGGAATAAGATTGTCAAAGAATAAATAAAATATACTGAAAAATTATAAAATGAAATTAAAATTTCATTTTACATTCTGATCAAATATATATATATCTCTGTCAACACTGAATTCATCTTCTTAGAGTCACCCTAATGGGTATGCTTCATTCATATTTGTCTCTATTATTCCACAACTTGAAAATCTCCCATAAGCATGATATGAAATGAAAATGGATCAATGATTAAGATAACTGCCATTCATAACTA
Source organism: Grammomys surdaster (assembly GCF_004785775.1). NCBI lineage: Eukaryota > Metazoa > Chordata > Mammalia > Rodentia > Muridae > Grammomys > Grammomys surdaster. The sequence continues at coordinate 4,511,853 of NW_021605455.1, read as the reverse complement.
AACATCCAATTAATTTTTTTGTTTGAAATCATTTTATTAAAACTATTTTTTCTCTAATTTTTGGCATTGTTATTTATCAGCATCTTTCCTGAAAATACTAGAGTTAAATTTAAAACATTTTATTAATTTTTGCAGACATATTTTTATTGTGCATCATGGGTTACACAGTTACATATATTAACTCTTAATAAGAATTATTTTAATGTGCTTTGATTTCATCTACAGATTTTTCTCATTTCTCCCCTTTGTTTCTAATTTCAGGCATAATTTCTGATTTCTCTCAAATCACAGGCTTCTCAAATAGACATGAAAAGCAAAATCAGACAAAAAGCAGTTTTTCTTTTCTTAGAACCTAGTGAAACATTAATATGAGAACATTCTGGAAATCCAGGAGTTTTCTCCATAAATCCCCCCTGCACAAATCAAATATGAAAATTCTCCATGAACAAATATAAAGATAGATTCCCTAATTTATGTGGCATCTACTAAATGGAATGTGGTATATATTAGTTACATATTAATTCTAAGTCTTCCAATGCTTATGAAGAAAAAATTTTCATCGTGAAATGGAGTAAAATTCAGAGTACTTGATTAATACTTTTAAAGTCACACACCTAGTGCCAGAGAGATGGTCATTGGTTAAGTGCACTAGCTGCTCCAGAGCAATAGAATGTGGTTCCCAATGCTCACACTGTGGCTTATAGCATCTTACCTCCAGCTAGAGGAAATCCAATGGCTGCTTTTGGCCTCTTTAGGCACAAACAGAGTGTACATGCACATGTTTGTACATACACAGATACACATTAATAAAAATAATAAATTTATAAAGTCACACACATCTGGAAAAATAACAGAGCAATGACATAATTCCACATGAGTTTGATTTCAGAGACTGGACTTTTAATTTCTTCATCTTAATTTTCAGATAATGTTCAGATAACATCACTTCTCTGCTTTTCTATCAACTATACTATGAAAATATATATAGAAATGCTTTCATTCGAAAGTATTTTACTGCAACAAGCCCATGAGATTCTGGCAGAGAACAACACCTATCAGGACAAAGGTTGAGAGGAATAGCAACATCTTTTGACAATGCCAGATGCTTGGAAAGATCAAACAATTCAAAGTGCAAAACATACTGAAGACTTATAGATGTACTTTACACTCAGTACTGATTTTGTAGCCAAGAAAATTTCGCAATGGGTTTTATCATCAGAAAATAGAGTATCAAAGAGAATAATATGTTTATGTATTTCGGTAATCCCAAAATTAACTGAGGCAAATCCAGACTAACACTTACACAGGATAAGAACTGTGTATTTGTGTCCTCTTAGTTTGTGTGGTTCAAACCAGGGATCAATGTTAGATATTTTGACTTGGGATTAAACAAATGTGACTTCAGTTTCTGCTTGTGAAATACAGAACCTTGAACATGAAGCATTTCTATTGAGAACAGTACTCCACAGTCCATAACAGACAGAGCCTTTTAGCAGTAGAGACAGTGTAATATAAATGACCTCGCTACTCACGCATCCCCAAAGTATTAACTGACATTATAGCGAAAGCAGAACATCTGTTTACAATTCTTATCCAGTTGGTCATATTTGATTAATGTTCTTGAGTAATGCCAGATACTTTCAGACTTTTAGTTCACTCTACCAGATCTATGTAAAAACAGTAACTTATCTAACCGTAGCAAGGTTTAGATGACTTGTAAAAACTTTATTATTATTTACACAAGCCAAGGAATTCCTGTACTTGTTATGCAAAAATCATTAAACAATTGCATCATTTCTAGAATATTCTAAGCCAAGCCACACTGAAAATCCTTACCATATGCCCATTTTCACATGGCAAGGCTTTTAGTTAGCTTACAAAAAAAAAATCTGACAAAACCCCACATCTGTGTTTGTTTATTGTAAGTATAAATATTTGAGGAGAGGGGATGGAGTCTCGACGATAAGGGAAATCAGCTTTCTCAGCACCCTGTTGCTTGAGATAAACTTTACGGAACTCTAGTGTGAACACATAAGAACAACAGAAAAATGAGTAATTTTTTAAGATGTTATTTATTTCAAAAGTTAATGAGGAAGATTCTCTTCAGGAAGAAATTATATGTGTGTTTTATTGAGTAACTAATGTTCTAAGCTATATTCCAGAAGTTGAACTCTCTGCCACCACAGCTTTAATCAGCGTCTGCAGAAACAAGTTTAACAGATTTTTGAAAACTATAAAAATACAAGAAGACAACATATCCGAAAAAGGAAGCTTTCAGTTGATTTTCTTTATAAGTATGATTTTATATAATTATTTGTTACTACCTCATGAGGTTTTCTTTTTCTTTATGCCTTTATTATATTTCTTTGTCAATCATTATTATTTAACCATGATTAAATACCAGAAAAATATAGATGAGGTTATGACAAAGTTTGATTTCAGAGCCTATTAGTTAACCTATAGTGATTTTATTTTAGCAATTAATTGGATGGGCGATGAGGCAGGTACTCAGGCTTCCTCCATGATAAGCCCAGGTATAGTGATGTGTGTGTGTGCGTGTGTGTGTGTGTGTGTGTGTGTTGTCACACATAGGCCAACTGGAAATTCTGAATGTGGAAATCAGACTTTGAAAATAAATATCAGGCTCAAATTAGAATCTTTACAAGTAAAATAGTAGAATCTAGAGTTTATTTTTATAGTATATTTAATCTTGTTAATGGATACCATAGGCGTTTCTATTCTGTGAAGCAAAATTAACTATAATTAACATGGAGAAATGCTTGTTTTAGTTAGGAAGGTCCAAAATAAAGATTACCCTCCCTTGCTTTCACTGGAGACTTTGCTCCAATGTACTGGGCCTGCAGTATAGTCACCGTATTGCCTATGAAACTGTATCTGGTGTTGTGTTAGGATACCTTCATGAGGTAACCCAGCCTTATTATTCTACTTTTGATGAACATGATGTCTAAAATTTTCAGTATTTGTGAGAAGTCATGAAGAGTGCCACTGGCTAAGCTCTGTGTCTACATTGTGCATATGCTTTTATTTGTCTGTTCTTTTGATCATCAAGAAAATGGTTGTGATGTGAACAGATACATGGAAAACACACAGACATCTGGGATGTTAATAGATACATGGAAGAAAGTTTCTTCAAATTAATGCTGAGTCTAAGACTGTTGCTTACATGTGTTTATTTCCATATACAAAATAATAAATTAAAACTTCCTTAAATAGTCCCACATGGTTAGCATTAGAAGACAAACTTGAATTCCATTTCTTTCTCTACAGAGCTTGTTGGCTTAACATAAGATTATTCTACTTTCTATGCTTAAGTTTCTACTTCCATAAAAGTGGAAAGCATCTAAGAATTAATATCTAACTTTCTCTGAAGATCAATACTTTATGATTTCTCTTTTAAGTTTGCATTTAGTAGAGCCATACTTTAGTTCACATGAAACATATTTCATCCAGAATCAAGGATCAACCACAGCTACACAATGACATGTGTGTAGCTACTGTGGTACCTCAAATTTCTTGCTGCCCCTTAACTGAGATGTGTTCACCTATCAGTTGGTCAATCCTAAATCAACAGTGCAGTTGCTACTTATCTTGCAAAAACTCAGTCTTAACTTTCAAAATAAAAATGTTTTATTATAAATTGTACTATATCCCTGACACGATATTCAAGTTTTACTGAATTCTAAATTAATAGAAGCTAGATTTTTTTGTCAATAAGAATATCTAAATAAAAATTCCCAACTCTCTTTGTGAAGGATTCTTAGCTGGACTATTGCATGACCTCATGGAAACAGGATATTTTCCCTTCATAGTTCCAGTTAGCAGTGGGGTTCATATTATTAAAAGTGAAAACAACCATGTTAGCTAAACTAAACTGTTCTTAATTTACATTATCCAAATGGATGCTAGACTAGGAGTCTGAACACATAAATTGAAATCCACACTCTGATATTAAATAATTATTTAAACTTGTCAAGGCATGCATCACGTATGTGTTTTAGAAAACCCTGCATACTAAATGAGCTCCAGACCCTGAATCTTTACCACATGATATCCCATAGTCGTTACCTTTCAAACTCTCTCTTTGCTTAGAGAATTAAAATATTTCCTCCTCCAACAGTTTCCATAACACCTTAAGGCAAAAATCATACAGACAAGGAAGGACTTGTTATCTCATTGCAATGACATTAAGAATGACTGTGTGTCTAGGACTATATGGATAGTCCCAGGAAAAATGATTATCACCAAGAGCAAATGCAAGGAAGAAGGTTACAATTGAAAAATCATCTGTGGAATTGTTAATTACAAAAAGCTGAATTCACATTGCTTCTACGTTATTAAGCTAAATATAACCATCTTGGCATTTTTTTTATTTTTTAAAAAAATTGAACCCAGAGGTTTTCACTTACAAAAATGGAAGAAGCGATCTTTCCTTTTTACAATAAGTTTGTTCTGTTATGGAACATTTATTCTTCTCTATCCATGGTTCTAACTAAGACCTGAACTTTGTGCTAATGATTTCAGGTACAGGCTAAGATTCATTTAATTCTCTATTTTCCAAATCATTAAAATTAGGTTCCTTTCCTGAAGGTTTTCTGACAAAGAAAAACCCAGTTCTCTTTAATTAAATCCAGTGGCCTGAAACACCAAAGAGATGTAAACTCAGGGGATTCCAACAGGAAGAGGCTAATAGATCAAAGGAAATGCTCACATGGCAACAAGATCAGAACACACTTTCAATAATCACTGGAGAATGAAGAAACACAAGGTCCTGCAATCTTCCCTGCTAATTGAGACTGTACCAGTTACTGTACACAGGACTTGGGGCAAGGTGTGCTTAACCTTTCTCAGCCCAGTGTCCTCGCCTACACTGTGGGATGATGCTCTCCAGATCTTGGATTGTTCCTTTAGTTGAATACAATAGTTGGATGAAGAAAGGACCCCAATTAACTCAGTCTCTTATGTTCAACACCTTCTTGGTTCACCTATCAGTTCATATTGATATAAGATCCTGAACTCAATGGTGGTAATGATGGTGGCTCCCATTTCTTAGAGAAGGGGAGGGGGAACTCGGGAATGGGAAGAGGATCTGTATGAGGGGGTACTGGGAGTATAGGGGAGCTGACATTGGGATGTAAAGTGAATAAATACATAAATTAATTAATTAATAAAATGTTATTAAATATAAAAGACTGGAAACGATCATTTTTCCAATGCCAGTTAGAAGACTACTGGGAGTGAAAAATAAAGTCTATCTGGAGAAGTCAGATAGATGTGATTACTGTTTGGACAAAGTAAGTATATTTCTGAAAAAAGCCACTTATAATAGTCTATCTCTAATAAACTAAAACCCCAAAGAATCTGAAGAAAAAATAACACCAAAACTATTATTGCATAAATCCAGTGATAAAATTCATAAATAAAAGTGAACATAATAAAAAAGATAATGTGGTGGAAGTGAATAAGAGCAAAGTATATTATATATGTGTATGAAATGTCATAATGAAATCTATAATTTTGTAATGTATATTACTAATAAATGGAGAGCTTTACTAACAGAAAAAAGCCATATCTGGGGTGCAATAGACTTAAAGCAGTTGTTCTCAACTTTTCTAATGCTGCAACCATTTAATACAGTTTCTTGTGTTGTGGTGACCCAACCACAGAATAATTTTGTTGGCACTTCATAACTGTAATGTTGATATGTTATGAATCATAATATAAATATCTGATATGAGGGATATATGATATGCTATGTCCAAAGAGGTCACAAAACACAGGTTGAGAACTGCCTCTCTAGAGGCAAACTCCTACTGCTGTGCCACTAAGTGGACACAATGCCAAACACCCTTCAGACATTTGCGCTTATACCCATAGGTCAGCATTGGCTCAAGCTTTGTCAAGGACCTTTGTGTAGTAGAGAGTGTTCACTGCAGTCATAACTAGTCAAAGTGCCCAGAATAAGTGATACCCCCAGAGCTCAGTTATCAGGGGACATTGTTGAAAGAGACCTGAGGAAAATGTGAGAACCAGAGGATAGGAAGGAATAATGTGAATTGCCCTCAGACATCACAGGATCGTTGTGTATATGAATCAGAGCAGCTGTGGTTACCTGGATACACCTGCACATGATAAAGACCCTCAGTTTTATAGCATGGGTGGAAGAAAAGCACAGGAAATCTTACCTTTAGCTAAGGTGTTATTGGATATTAACAGGAGTTGAGGTATTGTGCGTCATTCCTTTCAGTAGTAAGGTGCCTATGATCTAGAAAATAACCATATGCCTATGTACATGCAAGCAACCCATAAACTCACTGAGTTATATTTTAAAGACTGATGCAATAGTGGGAGAGCTGGCCCTGGGGGTATGACAGCAGAAGATCTGACCATGCCCTTAGTCCATTGCAATACTCAGAAGAACTGACCCCACATATTGTGGGGGTTGCAGGTGAGTCGGCCTCCAAGGATATGAGTATGAGAAACTTGGTCCTATCACTAATCTACTGGGCAGTGTCATGGATTAGGGAGAGACATCCTCCTTCCCTCACCCCTCACCACCTGCAGCAGGTGTGAGATCTGGTCTTGGGGTCATGAGCAAGGAGAGGTGGCCGTGTCCATTACAGGCTATAGCATTTGGATAGTTGGCCCTGCCCAGCACCTGAACAGCATGGGAGCATTGGTCCTAGATGTGGGGGTTGTGGGTGCACTAACCCTGAGGATGTGAATATGAGAAATCTGGCCCTGACTCTCATCTGCTGGGTGGTAGTGGGCGTGAAGGAGAGACACCCTCCTTCCCTTCCTTGTCCCTTGCTATTTATGGCAGGCAGAAGAACTGATACCAGGATAATGAGTGTGGGAGAACTGGCGTATCCCTCAGTGGCTGCAACACTTGGTAAAGCAGTCTCTGCACCTGGTCTGGGCAGAACGGTAGAGCTGGCCCTGATAGTAGGGGTTGTTGGTGAGCCAGCACTGAGGGCATGAGATCAGGATAGCTAGCAGGTTGACCAGTTCATATACCACTCAGGCTAATCCAGGGCTTTGAATTGGCCACCCCAACATTTACTGCATTGATAAACTCCTGGACTTCATGAACTGGCTAAGCCTACAGATCCAAAGCTACAGGATCTTCATAATGTACTACAACAACAGTATACCCAAGAGGAGTCCCAGTGTGCTTCCGGTATTGATAGAGTAGCAGAAGCTAGAGACCTCATACCAGACCAATGAGTCATTGCAATGAACATTTGCAAGCAAAGAAATGTGGACAGAAGCATGTACTGTGGGACACACTGTGACATAGTACAGCTTCTACAACAAGATTTTATTTTTCCCTGTTAGCACAGGAGATTGCAAGGGTGGAAGGCGGATATGAGAGAATGGGAGATGAGTGGAATTGACATGTATGATGAGAAACTCACAAATAACCAATATAAAGTTACAGATACACTAAAAAGATATGATGTATTTGTATTAAAATCTCAGAAAATGAAAAAAATATTTAAAAGACAGGAAAGTAGAAGGAGATTTTGTTGAGAGGTTTCCAGAGGCACCAAGAAAGCTATAAGAAAGGAAAATAATAGGCCACAAATAAAAAAAGGAAAATTCTCACCCCTTAACAATAGATTGAATGAACATCAGTGTCTTGTTCTTGCTGCAACTGAAAGTGTTTTACAAATATCATATGCTTAAGTTATTGGCTTCTTTTGGCAGTTGCATATCTAAAGGAATTAACAAGTAATCTCCACAATACATTTTTTGTTTTTTAAAGTACCTATTTATATACATACATGTACACATATGTACATGTGATGTGTGTTATATACACCAGGTACTCCTCTTAAAATAGTGCACAAATCATGAATCCACCAAGAATTTGGGCTTTAAACAACTCAGAATTCCATCATATTGCTAATATTATTATTTTAATTCTTGTTATTACAGTCTCCATCTTTAGGCATCTTTATATATCCATATGATCAATATTTATTTGCTATAATTTACTCATGTTATAATTCTGTTATTTTAGAAGACATATGCTAAAACAAGACAACATCTATACTTAGAAAATAAAACTCAATAAAATTTGAACTGATTAAAAATCATGTACTTTGGGCTGGAGAGATAGATCACTCAGTCGTTAAAAGCACTTGTTCTTGTAGAGGGACAGGAATTTATTCCCAGAACTCACATGGTAGCTTAGAACCATCCACAAATTCAGATCTGAAGCATCTAGTATTACTTTTTATTCTTTAGTTCCTTTTTTTGATTCTCTGGAATTTCACTCAGATCACAATCCATTTCTAGTCCTTCCATGTCTCCTCCACATTGTGACCTCCCCACCAAAGAAATAAAAAAATAAGAGAAAGAACCGTACTGTTAAAAAAAAAATCCAAGTCTCCTTTGTGTTATTTATATACTCACTGGGGTATGGTCAAATTTTCAGTGGACTGTCCCTTAAGTAGAACTGATTCCTTGTCTTCCTGGACACTAGCTAGAAGGCAACAGTTGCGGAGAACAACTTTAAAAGCTTCCTCCTCATGCTTATTATTATTATTATTATTATTATTATTTCTATTAATTTACATCTCAAATGATATCCCACTTCCCGGTTATCCCTCCACCAACCCCCCATCCCACATCCAACTCATCCTTCCCCTGAATGAGGGTGCTCCCCCACCCACCCATACACTCTTGCCCCATGCTGGGGCATCAAACCTCCACAGGACCAAGGGCCTCCCCTCCCATTGCTGTCAGGCAAGGCCATCCTCTGCTGTGTATGTATCTGGAGCCATAGATCCCTCCAGGTACACTCCTTGCTTGGTGGTCTAGACTCTGGGAGAACTGGGTGGTCAGGCCAGCCTATGTTGTTCTTCTAATGGGGTTGCAATGCCCCTCCGCTTCTCCAGTCCTTCCAGCCAGTTCCCCCACTGGTTCCCTGAGCTCTTTCTGATGGTTGGCTCCAAGCATTCACATATGCATTGGTCAGTTGCTGGTCAGATTTCTCAAGGAACTACCACACTAGGTTCCTGTGCCTCTTGACCACAGCAACAGTATTCGGTTTGGTGTCTGCAGACATGATGAATCCCCAGGTGGGGCCGTCCCAGGTTGGCCCTTCCTTCAGGCCACTCCAAGTTTTTAACCCAGAAATGCTCCTGTCCAAAGGAAGAACAGGGACAAAAAAATGGAACAGAGATTGAAGGAAGGGCCTAATCATGCTTTGTAAAAGAGCTCTCTTCAGTAGCTTCCTGTCTAAGCTGTTACTTTTAGAGGGCATGTTAGGGGGGTAGGGTAGGGGTTGCCACAGAACCCTTCCATGTCACCTGTGTATCCACAGCAAAAGTAGCTTCCTTGCTCTTCACAGTCAGCAGAAGCCTAGGACATGGGCCTCTGCATGACATCTAGTGACATGGCCTTCTGCTGCAGTATGGTCCTGGAGCCAGACAAGTACCTGAGAGACTGTCCAGGCCCTGGACATCAGCATGGTCTCAGGTCACAGTGTGGCCACTCACATCAATATGGTTCCTTGAAGGCAGCATGGAGATCAGTGGACAGCATAGACCATGGACCCCAGCATGAGTTTGATGGTAACTTGGAACACAGACATCAACACAAACCTTGGCTTATAGTAGAGACTTAGACTCAGAGGTGGCCTTATATGGCAGCAAGTGGCTGGCTCCAGGTAGGAGGGCAGACCACTGACATCAATATGGCCTCCCCTGCCTCCTCCTACCCTCTCCCATCCATATTCTTCCTCCAACTCATCTAGAAGTAGTTTTCAGTCTGTTTTTCCCTCCAACTGCATGGGCAACATTGTGCTTGGCATGTTTCTTTGTCAAGAGCATTTGTTTTTTGTTTTTGTTTTATTTTTCCCCAATATATAGTCACTAATCCTTGGGTTTCAAAAGCTTTTCTTTCTTTTTTCTCTCTATAGAATAATGCACATTTTTTTTTCTTACTATGACTAGCCCCTCCACCAGCTCATATTGAAGCAGCTTTGAGTTTGCCATCTTACCTGGAAATCTAGAGCAAGCAGATTTTTATCAGAAAATTAGATAGACTGTTTCAAAGTAGTACCACAAAATGATATGATGAACACACTATTAATGATAAAAAAGAGTGGACACAAGGATAAGAAAACAATTCCAAACATTTCTAAGAAGTGTCTATTAGGTATCTATGTATAAAATTATTTTGGTAAAAATTCAATACAATCAGGAATATCATTCAAAGTACTGCTATCACTGTTGGGACATATTCTTAGATAAAATGCTTACATACAATATATTTTTATCATATTTTTCCTCTCCCATTGCTTCCTAGGTCTTCCTAACCTCCCTGATCTCTCTCTCTCTCTCTCTCTCTCTCTCTCTCTCCCTCTCCCTCTCCCTCTCCCTCTCCCTCTCCCTCTCCCCTCTCTGTCTCTTTCTCACTCTCTCTCTTGCTCTCTCTCCCCCCTCACTCTTCATTCTCTTATATGCACACATATGTGTGCAAAACATAATTTATCACTCATTCTTAGTACAGAAGCTATGTCCAAAGCGGTAAAAAAACTGTGCAAAAGAAATATCAAAAGATGATTGAACTTTGGATTATGTACTAGCATAGTAACAAAATAACTCAAGATGGCTAATAATTATAGTAAAATAATCTTCAGTATAAATATAATAAAATTAATAAATACTTACACAATTATTAACACACAGGAATATTCTAAGTGTCTAATCAGGAGAGTTGTTTGAGTCTTTATCCAACTTTACTGAGTGGGAAACATGAATATTTTGGCCATCAGGAAAGCTTGGACCTCAGACAGTATAGATGTAGAGGAAGTGTACTTAACCATGCTCAGTTTCCTTGACGTATAAGATACAACAAAATAAAGAATATAATTGTACCATGATCTAATCACAACAGCAAAATAAATCCTCAAATATTTTTAAGTAAACCTCAGAAGAAAATTATTTGCATCCTGAAAAGAATGCAGAAATAGCTAGAAGAAAGTAGCCTATGGCAGAAGTAAAATCATGAATAGTGTGTTGTCATTCCAGGCAAGAGAATTTCATGAATAAATCTCTACTAATTAAGTCCAGAAAACAGTATGTAATTGATGTCAGAATAAATACATACATCAAAGGAACAATGGGATATTCAGAAACATAATTACACATGTGCTACATTTTAGATAAAGGTAATATTTTATAGCAAAGGAAAAACATAACATTTCTGGAGTAATTAATGTAAATATAAACATTCGTACTCATAACTTCATGATTTACACATTTAAAGAAGCTGTAGATGGATTCGCTGGCTAAAATAAGAATAAATGAATTGAAAAACATGGAACGATATTTTTTTTCCTTATGAAGGACAACATTTAATTGGGGCCGGCTTACATGTTCAGAGGTTCAGTCCATCATTATCAAGGTGGGATCATGGCAGCATCCAGGCAAGCATGGTGCAGGCAGAACTAAGAGGTCTACATCTTCATGTGAAGGCTGCTAGTGGAAGACTCATGGAATGATATTTTAATCAAGTTCTACAAAAAAATTCCATCTTGACCGAAACATAAAATGTAGAAGACATGAAATTATGCTGTGCTGATGAATTTTTTTGTCAGCGTCATCTGGAGAGGAAAACTTCAAATAAGAAAATCCATCCATTATATTGGCCTGTAGGTAAGTCCGTGGGGAAATTTTCTTAGGTAAGGATTGATGTAGGAGAGCCTAGCCTGCTGTACTCTTTGAGGGCAAGTGGTCCCAGGTTCTATAAGAAAGCAGGCTGAGTACATTGTGAAGAGCATGGAGAGGACACTAAGTGAAAAATACCTTTGTAAAGGGATTTATAAATGAAATTAGGTATTAGGTGAAAGTATAAAAAGCACTATACAAAAATAGAAAACTTTCAACAAATGGTAACTATTACTTTATAATTTAAAAACCTCTTATTTTCTGTATACAGAAAATAATTTTATTTTTTGAGACCTGACCAGTGCATTAATCTAGAGATATAAGGATGAGATATTACTAGTCGGTTTAATACCATGTCCATTTAGCAGACTCATGGTAGTAGTTTCTCCCCTAGGGTTTATGACCTGTCTAATAACAAGTTCTTGACCCTAAAAAACAATGCAAGATAAGGGTTTCAACACAGGGAGTGAGCCTTAAATCTAATGAGGAAGTAGTTGGTCACTCCCATGACATTCATGGCACTAATGCAGTAGATAGTCATTACTACAGTGACACACAACCCATCAAGGTACAGAAAATAAGAGATGGTAGAATGCTCAGCCCTATATCACACACACACACACACACACACACACACACACACACACACACACACACTTTATAGAACCTAATTTCCCCCAGTGAATTGAGGATTCAGAAGTGGAGGTAGAACAATTGCAAGAGCCATAGGAGGTATATAGGAAAGAGTGTTTTCTGGACACAGCATGGCAGTTGCACATGTCAGTTCACAGGAGCTGAGGCAGCATGTACAGGATATGTGGAAGCTCAGAGCAGAGAAACTTCTAACATGAAAAGGAGAGGTGGAGACAAGAGCCACTCCTAGGTAAGGAGCTATTGGCAATTGATAGTTCCTGGGTGGGGAGGAGAGAGCCCAGCCCAGGGGGGGGGGGGGAGGGAGGGAGAAAGAGTCAATTTTCTTTAAGGGTGCTTCACATGGAGAGTTGAGCACCCTCCAGTGAAGGCCACACATCCGAGTGTATATGGACAGCACAGACTGTATTTGATGGGTTAATGAAAACACAATCCCAGTTGGATGGATACAAAATCAAGGTTGGATGTGGATGATGCATAGAAACAGGATCAGAATGATCACATGAAAATTTCAAAGAACTAACAAAAATGGAAAAAAACATCTTATTTTCTGCTGCTTTCTTAATTTGTAAAATTACTTCACAAAATGGTTGATTTCATCTTCAAGGAGTAAAAAGATTGTGGACACGCATTCTTGGAAAAAAATAATTAGCAATATGTTTCCGTCATGAAGGAAGTTGTATGAAAAGATTTAAAGGAGGCGAGTGGATGTCAAGTACATCCTGATTGGGAAGAACTGAGTAACGGGAGCTTGCCAAAGGCATGTGGATCATTTCCTTAAGGTTTTGTTTCAGTGATTACTGTTGAGTCTCAGTCCTTGCTCATACCAGCCAAGTGCTGGACAACAGATCTACATCCTCTGCCCCAGCATTGAATGCTATTTTATCACAATGAGAAATCAGCTGTCATTGATGCCTTCATTTCTTGTCCATTTCTTTCTGGTTGTTTTTAATGTATGACACTCTAAAAGCAATTTAGTTATCAGTTACTGTACTTTTCTTCTAGAGTTTTGTTTGGGTGAATTGTTGAAGCTTTTGAATCTGTAGACTTACTTTTTTTTTCTTTTATCAACTTTGGGACATCTGTGACTTATGTTCTTTATTTCTTCTGCTCATAATCCTTTGGAGAGTTAGTTACATGTATTAGGCCATAGTATTTCAATATGCTCTCATACACTGGGTTTATTTTGCTTTCCCTTCACCTTTTAGAGATTTTATTTTGAATAGTTCTGACTTCTGTACTTAGAAACTCAATAACTTTCTCCTGCATTCTGGCATTTGCTGTTAATGACATTCAGTGTATATTTTTAAATTTGTTGCATTAATTTCTTTCTCTAGAATTCTACTTGGAAATATATATCTTCTCTCACATTATTCAACAGGTTCAAACTTTTCTTTCTATACTCAGAGGTCATCCACGAAAGCACCTGAGGCTGAAGACAGGGGAGGAGGTCATGGGCCCAGAGATCCCATCAGAAGATGTTCTTTTCCTTTCCTTAGGCTCTAGTCTCTTGACTCATGTCTTATGGAAGTTTGCTTCCAGCTTTCTTAGAATTGATGCTGTTGTATAGCCTCAAGGGTTCATCTAATTCTGATCACAAGAAACTAAAAATTCTGTTATTTTATTGTAACATTCTCTGGCCTCAACCTAAGCTAGGTGATGATTTATCTGAGCAAAGAAAATCTTAAACCCTAATATTGTCCTACACCTGGATCTACCCTGTAGAAATTAAGAGGAATTATGTATAGAATCTCATGGCTTTCTACCAATATAGGCAAACAAACACGCAAACAAACCAACAAATAAAATTTAAGCCTCGCGTCATGCACTAGGAGCAAAGCTTCCTGTGTCACCTGCATTCTCACCACGGGAATTCCCTGAACCCTCAGGAACAATTAGAGCCCATGTTTGTTTTCAATATTAGATCCCTAGCAATACAGAAAGCTGGAAAACTGCTCTGGAGACTCTGAAACCAGCCCTGGACATCCTGTGCCCACACACAAGTCCGTTACTAATCTTGATTATCTATTTCCTATGAGGACTTCTCAAAACCACAATTTTCTATCCTATTTTTGAACAAGCTTCCATATTCTTCACACTTCCTCCCCGAATGAAGAAAAGTGTCCTCAAGTTATACAACAGCTAAATTTTAAAGCATAATTTCTTCTTCAATACTGGTGTAACTGATCTTCTGGGTGTTCAATGGTCATATTTAGAGGTCTATTCTAATGGTCTGAGGGAGTAAAAAGATTATTATTTTTCTCCTTTGCCCCTTTTGACTCAAAGTCCAGGGACTGTGGAACATCATTCGGAATGCAGTAGTTCTGGTGAGTCATGTGTTCTCTTGTTCAGGGAGGTAATGGAGACTTCAGTAGCTTCGATTCTTAAAAATTCCACCATCAGACTCATTCTTAAAATCACCTTTGGGTCTTACCGCATTCTTAATGTAGAATCACAAGTATTTCTTTTTTGACAAGTGATTATAACCCTGAGAACAAGCTAGAGAGAATAACTTTCCTGATGAAAATATAGTCATGGCTTTACTGGCTGCAGCTCTCTCTAGTTATTCAGTGGCATAATAATGATACTCTTATTTAAATCCTGCATTTTAAGCTTGTAAAATTTATTTCTTCTTGGCTATATAATGATTTCAGCCAACCTGGGAATCAAAATCTCCTGTACAACCAATAAATAAGCTACCGAAAGAGTCTTCGCTCTGCCTTAGGGTAGGGTCTGCTCCATCATTAGGGCAGAAGAAGTGTAGAAGAGAGTTTATTACTACCCTCTGTCCTCTGAATGTATTTTTTTGAGACCACAACTCTCAAGAGGTGAACTGAGGAAGGAAAACTGCCAAGAAGGGAGTTCCAGAGTGTGGGGTGATGAACTATGAGAAAAAGTCGGGTGCCTGGTTGAATGAGCTTTGGAACCCCGGAACCCCGGAGATACCTGCTGGGATGGAAGGCATCCAAGCTCTTCCTAGGCCTCTGGCTCTCTCAGCTTCAGCCCTCCAGAGTCCCCCATGGTCATTGGTCACGTAGGAGTAGCACCATCATGCAGATGAGGCATTCCCAAGCTCTCAGACCAAGCCAATAGGGGTTACCTGGTGCAGGACCTTAACCCACCCCAAACTGTATGTATGGGCCCAACTCAGAAGTAAAGGTATGCGTAAGATTCATCTGGTTGACTGAGAGCTTCTGTTGCGGTCCCTCCCCTCTTCGTTGGCCAGCTAGTGCCTCACCAGGGCACTTCAAAGAGCTGTAATACTTTTCAAAGAGCTGTAACACTTTTCCCTTCTCTGCCGTGGAGATGCGGTCTGCGGTGACAGAGGCAACAGCAGACTCTCCCTGTGTGCACTCCATCCCTCCTGGAGCGCTGGCAGACAGAGGCAGTTACCATTCGCACCCTGTCCTCAGGCAAGCCAGAGATCTTCGTGGGACCCCATCTGGAGTCAGATCCACACCAGAGAGTAAGAATAAGAAAGGTGGCAGCAGAAGACTGGCCACCCTTAGTACACCCAAGGTTCACTCAGTCAAGAGGGGATGCTCAGAAAGGCCTGCACTACAGTGACTCAGGAATGGTGGATAACCTCACTTCCACTCTTCACTCCATTATTAAAACAAAGTCACACAGGAGGCATAGCCCACTTTCAGGTTCCTCTGCATCTTTCCCTTAATGAACAATGTCCTTCTCTCTATCAATGCCTATCCACAGGATTCACTACAAAGAGGAACAGGATCCAAAATTTCAGCATCACCCTCTAGACTAACATCCATTACTGAAACACACTGCAATCTAGAAACATTAATATTATTGGTTAAGCTACATATCTGATTCATTTTCTTGATCTACACCTCTTCTTGTCAATTAAAAATGTGTAGATGGGGGTACATGCATAATAAAATGCTCAAAATTAAGCACAGGAAAATTATGTATCAAATTTATTGATTAATAGGTTTCAAACTCTTGTTCACAAGCTAAGTCTGCCTACTACTTGTTTACAATGAAACTTTCTTGGGATACAACTGTCTCTTTGACTTTGTTTTTTGTGGCTACTTGCAGACTTTAACAGCAGACTTTAGTTACTGACACAGAACAATGTTTACCGTCTAACACTTTAAAAGCTAAGAACCTTGTTATCTTCTGGTCAAGATTATGGGCATCATAAAGTATGTTTTGAATTCCTTTTTATGAACTATTTGATTTTTAAATATCAAAACTAATTACTTATATAATACTTACAGTCATTCTTATCTTGGAAAACCACTAGAACAAAATTATATAACAAAAACATTCAGTTGTTTAAAACAAAAACCCAAACAAGCTGTGTCGTATTGCCTTTTTAGAAATCAAAATTTTTATTGATTAATATATTAGCAATTGTTTTGCCCAAAACCAAACCTTAATTATCATTCTAATATTGAAATCAATCTTAAGTTTAGAAAAGCTAGGAAAAAAACAGAATAAAGTCTTTTATACCTTTAAACATATGCATAGACCAGAATATATGTACCAACATGATATGTTTATATTCATTTTATATAACTCCATCAAAATACTACTTGATACAATAAATTTCTTTTTAGATAGCATATTATAATTTTTATAATTGTAACAATAGATAACCTTTTTTTCCAAGGGTGAAATTCGTTTTATCTTCTCACTTATTAAGCCAAGTTTTCTTACCATCATTGATGAGAAATTATAGCATGGCAGAACGTTAATAAATGTTCATTTATTTATGCACACTAAGAATCAGGTCCTACATTGATAAATTTACAAACATGATGTAACTGAATGATCAACCTTGCAAGGTAATTTCAATTTCTTTCAGCATTTGAGTGTTTAAGAAAGATTAAGATCTAGAAACTAAATCAGAACCAAAGGACACAAAACTTATGCTTTATACACTATATTCACTAACATATACTGACTTTGGCTTATCAGTATATGTGATATGAGGTTTCTGAAAACTCCTCTTATTATATTCAAATATCTGAAAGATCATGAGCCATTTCTAAAACATAACAAAGATGAATAGTAAACATGTATAATTGATAACTTAGTAACAATAATAATTCAAAGTAATCTCTTAAGCTAATGAACTTTTTTTTATTCACTTGATAACAAAAAACAATTATTGAGCTCTGCAGCAGGTGTGGCTATTTGGTGGAAATTTAACAACAGAAGTGACAGGTACCATCCTCGTTGTTGTCAACATTTTATATTGAAATTTGAGAGTCCCTAAAGAAGCTTGAGTCTCTTTTATAATTTCCTCATCTCATAAGTTACCAAGTCCTTTTAAAGTACTTTCTTTAGTCTTCATTTCATTTGTATGAAATTTTACTACTTCAAAAATCTGACAGTCTGGTGAGCTTTGTACAGTACCAATTTAAGTAGCACATCAATAAGTTGCAATTGGAAACTCTGTGATAAAAGTATTAACTCATTGACTGTAGAGCAAATGCTTTATTGACTATATCACAATATACTCTTCTTTTTAATGAATGCAGCCCTTCCATCCAGTATGTATTGCATGAAGACTTTCCTGGCCTCAGTCTACCTGCCAGGATATCCTATCTTTACTATGTTTAATTGAGCTGTATGGTAAACTTTCATATTCTCATAATCCAGACCCATTTGCTTGATGAAAATAATTTTTTTGATTTTATTCATCAAAATGGCAAAGAAAGCAAATACAGTACTGCCTATCCTAAAATATTGTTCAAATTAGTGCTCTCTTGTTTCAAGAAGGGGAAATACTATAATCTATTTGTTTCTTATGTATAATGACATTTAAGCTAGGACCTTATCTACAGTCATGAAAATACACATATTTGATCTAGCTAGTATGATAAAATGTATTAGAATGGTATGACCCTGAAATGTTTCTCAGTGACCATAGATATTTGAAGAGATGATAACATGTAGGTATATAAAGGGAGTATCACAACACATAGATATATAAAGGAAAGTAACATCATGTAGGTATATAAAGAGAGTGACAATGTGTAGGGTATATAAACATATAGATATATAAAGGAGAATGACATCAGGTAGGTATACAAAGGGGATGACAATGTATAAGTATATAAAAAGGGTCACAACATGTATATGTATATAAAGAGGGTAACATGTAAGTATAAAAAAGAATGACACCACACAGCTATATAAAGGGTCACAACATGTATATGTATATAAAGAGGGTAACATGTAAGTATAAAAAAGAGTGACACCACACAGCTATATAAAGGACAATGGCAACATGTATATATATACTTGCACAGTATATGTTATTTCATATGACTGTAAAAAATCGTTAGCCAACATTCATTCGTATCTTTCCAATGTTACATGGGAAGTAAGAGGCAATGTTGTTGATAGCATCCTTGAAGGTTGGCAGCACTTTGGGCCTTATAATTAGCACATCACACAGTGTTAATGGATAAATGAAAGCTCTAACCAAATGTCCACATGCAGAGCAAATGGAGAGATATGAATTTGATTGGAGATGCCTACTATTGAGCTCACATTTTAATCCATTGTGAAACTGTGGAATACATTGATAAGACCATGCAAGTTAAATGTAGTTGGTTCAAATCCTAACTTCTAATGCTTGAGTTTGGAAAAATAACACAGAATTTGTTTATATCTCTTTTATCATCTGAAAATAAAAGTTTAATACTAATAATTATAATTTTTTAAAAGATGTATTAAAAAGTGAGATAGATCATAGTTTGTTCACAGCTCCCCTCATGTTAATTATGCTAATGACTGTGACCATGGCGAGGGTAAGAATTAGAATTTCACAGTTCAGATTCCAAAAATCCATGTCAATGATCAATTACCCAGAATAAATTTTTCAGTGTATTCTTAGTGTAACAAGGCAAGAAGTTAAGATAGCTTTCCAGTGAGTACTTAGTGTTTGACTCATCATTTATCCAAGACCAGCATTATCAATAGAAAACATAAAAAAAAGCAAATTAGTATAGCTTATTTGGAAAGTTTATCATGGGTGTAGATTTGAGAGTATAGAATATTATTGCACATATAAACTTGTATTATTTTATCTCTTTTTGCTAAGATAGTCCAGGTGAGGAACACACCAAGGAGAAGCCCTTCTAAATCATGGGAATAATTAGGAGATTGTGTACCAGACAGAAGGTAGTAGATGGGAACAGGATACTAAGATAATTCTTGCCTAGCAGTTGTTGAAGGTACTTGGAGAATCACATATTAGATTGAAGAAATACTTCTGGGGCTATAACCCTGAAGCAGAGACTTTTCTAGTATACTCAAGGCACAATATTTAATCTCCTCACTGAAATCAATTTAAAAGCAAATGGAGGGTACAGGAGTAGCTGAATCAGTATTAAAGAACTCATTTTAAGTAAAGAATTGATTTTGTATTTTACTATATTTACATATTTTCATTTTTAAGTTTAATTTTTTTTTGAGAATTTTATTCATGAATACTGCATTTACTTAATTTATAACTTCCTTCGTCTCCTCCCGTGTCCTCATATTCCCTCTCAAATTCATGACTTTTTAAATTGTTTAAATATTGTTTTACACACACACACACACACACACACACACACCCTTCTCAGTTTATTTTGAGTTATTTGTAGGTGTTTAGGGCTGAACACTTGGCACTGAATAAGCTATGGAGGGCTTGTCTTTTGAGAAGACTGACTCTCTTCTTAGCATCCATTAGTTTCCTGTAGCTTTTTATCTGAGGTAAACTTTGCAAAATTTCCCCTATCCATGTTGGCATGTCTACTGGTATTGACATTCTGCTGGTCCAGTTTTAGTGACCATATTGTGGAGATCTCATAGGTTTTCACTCATTTTAAAAGGACCTAAGCAGGAATAATGGAATAGAGACAGGGTGGTGATTGTGAGTTAAATTGGGTATAAGTCAACTGGATTAATGGGTAATATTAAGGGTTAATGGAGTAAAAAGGGTTAAGTAGGGTTGAAGATAGAAAGCCAGGTTAAGGATGAAGTAAAGGAGGGACAAATAACAAAAATTCTTTTTGGAAGAATTACTACTGTGGAATTGTCTTAAAATATATGGACACATAAGAAGAGTTTAAATGGCGTTATCTTGTAATGAGGGTATAAGACCTCTCTCAGACACCAAAGGCTATCAACCAAAACTCCTGTACCAGAAATGGATTATCCCCTTTTGGAGTTGTTGGTCAGTAGTGTCTCATCAACCCTAAACATTACAGCTACTGCCATTGATCTTGGTTACCCTCTAGAACTTGATGGGAATATGCTATTGCTGAAACCACCACACATTTAGATCAGAGAAAGGGGGAGATCAAGCTGATACTGATATGGAAGCTTCATCCTTACTGGCTAGGTTCCATAGTGCTAAAAGGTGCTATGCCCATTACCAGAGGAGAAAAGTAAGCACCAGTTTTACCCAGCTGTGAACCTTGTGAGCTATAATAACAGCTGACTTAGCAGACTTGCCTTCTAATTCAATAGTACCATAAACATTATGACAACAACGATTGGATTTAAGGCAAAGTGAATAGAACTTAAGCATAGTCCTGTTAACAAGGTCAAGAACCTGAGGCCATATGTGTCATAGACCTAGGGGAGAACCAGCTGTTGTTATTCTTCTAAATGGATACAATATCGGTATCAAAGAAGCTGATTCCTAAAGGCTTACTATCATACCTACAGATAGATGCATCTCTCAGCCTTCTTCACAGAAGCTTCTTACAATAAATGGCTATTAATATAGCGATCCATAGCTGGTGCAGAAAATAAGACTATGAAGAGCTCTGGGTTTTTAAATTACAAATGAAACAGGAGTAACCAATGTGGAATAGGGGAAGAATTGGAGGAGGGAATAAAGGAGATGATCAAAACATATGTAAGTATGGGATTCTCCATAAAACTAAACCAGAAACTGGTCTACCTAGTACTGCAGAGCTAGCTGTGTGTCTTGTTTTAGCATACAGGTCCACTCACTCAAGACTCTGAAGGTGCTTCATTTGATCATGGGAAATGCTGGGTTAAAATTAGCAAATACCAGAAAATACTGCCATAAAGGTACCTTTCCTTAATTACATAACCATATAGGTCTGAAGATCCCCAATACATTTTAACAAATTGTATCAATTAGATTAAAAATGGAATTTACTTAGGGATCTCAAAAATCATTTATCATTATTTAATTCTGAGTCATTTATATAGATTGACATACACACTTAAACAGTCTTTGAAGTCTTTCACCTGTGTAGGTATTAGTATTGATTTAAAAATCCCTCTTTTGGAAAGGATTCAACAGCCAGATGAATACTTTGGAATGATTTACCCAGTCAGCTCACAACAACCAAAAGTCAAGGCCTACAATGACTCTTCAGCTTCAAATAAAAGCACATGTTTTTAGTAGGACTACCGTCCCTTAGGATCAATCTTTATTTTTGTTTTTAAACTACTTCCTCTTTTGTTGATGTCATTTTAGCCACTATGAATTTTCCTTGTATTATTTCTGTTTCTAGATTTTTGTGTTCTGTTAGTAGAAAACCACATGGATGATTCTCTCACATTTTCTAGATGTCAAGTCAGAAACTATATTCTTATAAAGGCTTCTGCTGGGACAATCAATGAGCTCAACACTTCATAGTCTATGTTCGTGCCTTGTCCCTTTTTCTTCATTCTTATCCATACTTAGTGTCTTAGTTAGGATTTACTTCTGTGAACAGACACCATGACCAAGGAAAAGTCTTATAAAGGACAACATCTAATTGAGGCTAGCTTACAGGTTCAGAGGTTCGGTCCGTTATCATCAAGATAGGAGCATGGCAGCATCTAGGCAGGCATGGTGCAGGCTGAGCTGAGAGTCTACATCTTTCATCTGAAGGCTGCTAGTGGAAGACTGGCTTCCAGACAGCTAAGATGAGGGTCTTATAGCTCACACCCACAGTAACACACCTACTCCAACAGGGTCACACCTTCTAATCGTGCCACTTCCTGGGCCGAGCATATATAAACCATCACATTTAGAAATTGATGAATCTTTCTAAATTTAGTTTTTAAATTCTATAAGCAGAGTATGAATTTCTGAGAGTATGTGGTTTTTTACTTTTTAATTTCTTTGGCAGTCTTATGGGTATATATGATATATGTTAGTCATTTCCATCCCTGTTGACCTCTCTCTTATACCCCCACCCTGACAATCTTCCACTGAAACACTTCTTTCCAACAAGTCCCTTCACTTTCTATCATGTGTTCTTTTTGTGTGTAGTTGTAATTACAACTGCTTGCATGAGCGTGAGAGGGAGGCTATTTACTTGAGCAAGGGCAACTTCTCAGTAGCTACATCACTGATGAAAATCACACATCACAACCCAACAATTGACATCAATTGACAGTAATCCACTAGGGAGGGTCTGGATTCCTTCATATATGATGAAATATTGACATGCCCAAATTGAGCAGGTCTTGTGTGGATAGCCATAGCCACAGTGAGTATGTGGATGTAGTGTCATGTCCAAAGGATAGATCTTTGGAGCACATCTCCCAACATTTGGCTTTTGCATTCTTTCTGTCCTTTCTTCCACATGTTCACTGAGCTTTAAGGCAAGTGATACTAATGTTCTATTTAGAGCTGAAATTTTTACATTTATAAAAATTTTCTGGTTGCTAATACCATCATATTGGAAGTTAGGGTTCAGTGTGGATACTTCAAGTCATAATTATTCAGGCCATAACTTTCACCTTGTGGAAGTACATTCTTTTTCTTATTTTTTTCAAACTGCACCCTCTCCAAGCCCAGAAAATATTGGCAATTTTTCCTATGTTCTATATATTCTATATTCTAGTAATAATCTCTCATTTTTCTGTACTACTTGGATAAACCACATTTTTGGTACTAATAGTTCATTCATCCCAGAGAAATAGAGTTTGCTTGAAATGTAATATTTTTTAGCTATATTCAACGTTACTGTTATTTATGCCAAGAATTTCTATAAGTTGCATTATCATTAATTTAAAAATACTTGTTTATATATTCTTTTATATATAATGTAATGTCTTCTGTATTGCACATGGTTACAAAATGGTATGTGGTTGAATTTTAACCCACCGCAATTATAAAAATGCAGCCTCTTTACACAAGAAGAGTATTTATATACAATAGACTAGATAAATAGATAGAAAGCACATCCATACTGCTTGAGTTTTTTGTCAAGATAAATGAGTGAATCCAGGAATACACTGAGAAACACTGCCTGACATTCTGAAAGGCAAATTTTTGTTCTTTCCAAATATAAACAGAGAAACTAAAGCTAATTTCAGTGTTTTATGAATTGTTGTTTAAAGTCTACTCTATTGCTTGTGTATAAACTATGACTTTTTTTTTGTCCAGAGTCAAGAATGTACAGAGATTTAAAAAAGAAACGTTAATAAGCTCACAAATAACAGCATATATGCTCACTGTCTGGAGATGTGCATTAAAAAGTTTTTGTAATTCTCTCTCTCTCTCTCTCTCTCTCTCTCTCTCTCTCTGTGTGTGTGTGTATGTATCTGTGTGTGTGTGTGTGTGCATGATTTTCAGGTGACTTTGGAGGATAGAAGATGTTGGGTCACCTGGAGCTGTGAATACCAGCAGTTGTGAGCCATTCAACATGGGGGCTGAAAATCAAGCCTGTGTCCTCTGCAGGAACAGCTTGTACCCTTAACTGCTAAACCACCTCACTAGTGTCTGTTAGATAATTTTGTATGGTTCTTTTCCTCTTAAAATCTTGTTTCTGAAAAAAAAAACAGATTTTTTTTGTTCCTATACGATGATCTATGTTTTGTCCTTATACAGCCATAATTGCTATAAATTTCCATTATATCTTGAAACCATGCTATTGTGCCTGTTATTCCTACTTCATTTTCAAGAATAATTGCTTAAAGTATGGATTATTATGTAAATGACACTCTGTATATTAAATAGTAAAAAATACTCTGAGAAAATTGCAGTGCAAAATAAACCTGAGCATTGTATGACTTAACATTTGATGCCTCAGATACCAATAGCCCACAGAAAGTGAGAAAAGAGAAGCCCTTTCTCCAGCAGCCTATTCCCATCAGATCACAGCATATCTTATATCATATCATATCATATCATATCATATCATATCATATCATATCATATCACATCATATCATATCACATCAATCATCTTTCTATCAGTTATCTATCGTCTATCATCTATCTGTCATATACATACACATATACACATATGCATCATATGCATACACATATACATCATATGCATAAGCATAAACATATAATATACATCATATACACATATGACCTGACCTGCAGGTCCTAGTTATTCGTGGGGGAGAGGAGGACCACAACCTGAAAAAGAACGGGCGAGAGAAAAGAACTGACTCAAGGAAGCAATTGCTTGTCGAGAGTCGTGTATTTGAACGTGAAGCCCCCTTTTATAGTATGCTTTACAAGGCGAGGGGGTAAGAGGGGCCAGGTGGTGGAAAAGTACAGAATCTTCATGGCCTGTGCCCTGAAACATTTCATGGTCTACACGGTACACTGCCTTGAGTTATGGTCTACCTGCTTTCCTCAGAAGATATGGTACACTGCCTTGAATCTCCCTGCAGCTGCCAAACGGGATCTTGTGGTTGCCAAGCTGCAGGGGACATTGTGCAGGTGGAGAAAAATAGGGGGTGAGGGTAAGGGCGAGGATCCTGGCTTCTGGCACACATACACATATACATACACATATACATATATATGTTGAAAAGTATGTTAAGTTGGAATTACTGTTATTTAAAAGTGGAGTCAATTTAATATAAAAGAAGAAAAGTCTATCGTTGTGAATATGCTCTTCATCTTATAGGAAGTGCTCCTTGCATCTTTTATAAAGCTGATCTGTCTCTGAAGTGTTAGTTTGTTTAAGTCATTCCTAGTAAGGATACTAAGAGAATGTTAGCAACTGGTGACATGAAAAGCAATGCTGGCTCTAAGTGTGTGCTGTGTCTTTTCACTCTTTTCTATTAAACTTTGGATTAAAGAGTAGAAGATTCTGAAACATGTACATATGATACTGCATGGGAGAAAAGCAGAAAACAACTGTAGTATATATTATTTCTGGAAAATCAGATGTCCATCTAGAAAGCGAAAGATAATAGATGAGTAGAAAGAAAATAGCAGAATGTAAGCTATTTTCCTTTAAAAGACAACTGCATTAATGAATAGGCCTTATAAGTTAAACACATGCATTATGTATGTAGACATGCATTGAAAGAAAACTGGCTTTCAGATACTTCTTATGGCCCACATGATAAGCCAATAAAGAGATAGAAATAAAGTATGCTTCTGTTGCTCCATTGTCTTTCACGGTCCCCTTTGTTTTGATTTTCTTATTGATATGTATTCATTTTTCAAAGTGATGGATTATGTAAACATGTTTCCATTCAAATATATTACATGCTTTGTACATATTTACCCACATATACCCTCCTCTTTCTTCATGGTTCCCCCTTTCTCTAAAGAGATATAATTTGTTATTTTGTATATATCTATAAATATCTATATCTATAGATGTGTATATGTCTCTCTGTGTGTATTGTTGTGCATTCATGTGTGCATATGTGTATGTATGTGTATAATCCAGGACAAATATGTGACAGATAATGAGATATTCATCTTTCTGAGATTGGTTTAATTTAGTTTAATAAAATAATCTTGTATTCATTTTCCTTCAATAGCGTTTTTTTCCCCATCAATTTTCATGGCTAAATAAAACTCCAGTGTACATAAGTGTTATATTTCTTTTACCCACAAATTTTAAACAGGCATTTAGGTTGGTCCTATAACTTGGCTTTCCTGGCCAGTTTTAAGTCAACCTGATATAAGCTAATGACAACTGAGAGCCGGGAACCTCAACTGACAAAATGTCTCTGTAAGATTAAGCTGTAGGTAGAGAAGCTTGGATGATATTTTCTTAATTAGAGATTGATGGCCCTGCCCATTGTGGGTGGTACCATCCCTGGGTTGGTGGCCCTCAGTTCTATAATAAAGCAAGTTGAACACTTCATGTGGAGTAAGCCAGTAAGCAGCACTCCTCCATGGCTTCTGCATCAGCTCCTATGTCCAGGCTCCTGTCCAGTTTGAGTTTTTGCTTCCCTCAATAGACAGTAATTCAGGATACTCAATCTAAATAAACCTTTCATCTCTAAGTTGCCTTGGGTCATTGAGCTTTATCACAACAATAGAAACTCTGAGAGACTGGCTACTGTGAATAGTACAGTAACAGACATGGATGTACCAGAAACTTCATAGATTACTCACTTAGGAAACTTTGGGTGTGTTTTCAGTAGTACAGCTGGATCAGGTGATAGTCTTATTTTCCAGATTTTTTTTTGATGCTTCGTATTGATTTCTATCATGGCTAGGCTAATTGCCATTTCCACTAGCAGCAAATCAAGGGAGTTCCTTCCCCTCCACTTCGGCACTACTTTTGGTATTTGTTGTTTTAATGGCAGACATTCTGACGAGGGTGAGACAGAACATCATTGTATTTTTGCTTTCCATTCCCCTATTTCTAAGCATATTAAACATTTTGTCATGTTTATTGGCCATTTGCTTGCCATATTTTGAGAACTGTCAGTTTATTTCATTTTTCCATTTGGTCAGATTGTTTGCCAGTATTTTGAGTTCTTTATCTGTGCTAGATGTAAATCATCTGTCAGATGTATAGCTAGTAAATATTTTTCCTATGCTGTAGCCTGTCTTTCCTCATGATTCATTGTTTCTTTGTTGGGCAGAAGCACTTTAATCCTATGAAATCCCATTTGTCAATTCTTGTTTTTTCCCCCTGATATAATTGAGTAATTTTTAGAAAGTTCTTGCTTCCTTATGGAACTCACGACAGATGAAAGCTGAGGGGAACACTTTCTATGGTATAGCAGAAACAAGCCAAAGTGGCTCAGGGGAGACAGGCAACGGTACCAGGGTGGCTGAACAAATCCAAACAAAGTTTAGTAACTCTTGTGTACTTAGAGGGCAATAAAATCCATTACTCTATATGTTAAGCTAAAAACTAATGTAAAAATAAAGACTATTAAATAGGCAATGAGGGAAAGACATAGAATGTACTTACCTATGCCTATATCATAAAATGAGTTCCCTATGTAGACGGTTCAGGTTTTAAAACCTTACAATTATGTCTTTAATTTACTTTTATTTTTGTACAAGATAGAGATTAACACTTAATCTCATTTACTTATAAGTGGATATCTAGATTTTCTAGTACCATTTGATGAAATTGATTTTTCTCTATTAGTTTTGGCACCTGTGTAAAAAATCAAGTGGGTCTAGGAGTGGTTTTATTTTTGGGTCCTCTATTATATCCTGTTGGTCACTGAGACTGTTTTTGTGACAGTATCATGATGGTTTTGTTACTATGGGTCTGTAGTATAATTTGATATCACATATTATAAGTTCTATCATCATCAACAACATCATCTTTATCATCATCTCTGCCTCTGTTTCAGTCTGCTGCTGAGTAGAGCCTTTCAGAGGACAGGTATGCTAGGCTCCTGTCTGCAAGCAAAACAGTATCATCAATAGTGTCAGGGATTGGTGCTTACCCACAGGATGGGTTTCACATTGGGCTAGTTACTGCTTGGTCATTCCCTCAGTTTGCTCCACCTTTGTCTCTGTACTTTGTGTAGGCAGGATAGATTTTTGGTTGAAAGTTTTGTGGGTGGGTTGGTGTCCTTCTCCCTCCTCTGGAAGTCCTATCTGACTACAGGAGGTGGCCACTTCAGGGTCCTTATCTCCCACTGTTATGAGTCTCAGCTAGAGCTCACCCTTAGAGACCTTCCCTAGAGCCTCCCGCATGTCAGGTCTCTGGCATGTCCTAGAGTTGCCTGTTCCTCCCTGTGAGGTGGGTGGAATGGTGGGGGACATCTTTTGGATGTGCCAGAGACTTGGGACAAGGGCAGCTATAGATGGTCTATGAGTGATTTTTTGTTTTAATTGGGTCCTACCAATCTCATTTTTTAATATAAATTTGCTGTTACTGCATCTTTAGTGTTATCTACTCTGTTTCAAAGACCTGATGTATTTTTCATTTAATCCATTTTATTGGATAGACTTTCTACAGAAACATTTTAGTGAAATTTTCATTTTAAAATCTCTATTTAATTATTTTTTAGCATATCTGTGTATTGGACTGGTCATGTATATTCTATTGTCTTTATTTTATTTACCTGGTTCTTTGCATCTGTTTTCAATAATTCAGCACTTTGCATCCTCTTTTATTTTGTTAAGCATTTTAAAAACCACACTTTTAAATTCTTTGTCTGGGATGTCATCACTTGACTCTCATTAGAACTCATATCTGTGGAGCTGATAATGTTGGGACAAGAACTGATGGCTTAGTATCATGTTTTTTTTTTTCTGAATTGAATTATGAGATTTCATTTGTCTATTGAATTACACCATTGGCTTGATTTTTAAAATAAATTATTCATATTATTTCAGTTGAAGTATTTGCTATATTCAAGCATGACTGGGTTAAAGAAGGGTTGAGAAAGTTTATTCTTACTGAACAAGAGGTGTGACTCATTTTCCAGACCTTAATCTCTTTCCAGTACCATTCCAAGTACATAATACTAAGTGTAGAAGCAAGTACAACTGCGCTATCTATCTATCTATCTATCTATCTATCATCTATCAATTGTCTATCTACGATCTATCTGTCATCTATCTATCCATCTACATATCTATCATTTATCTATCTACTGTCTACCTACCATCAATCAATCTATCTATCTATCTATCTATCTATCTATCTATCTATCTATCTTCTATCTATCTATCTACCTACCTATCTATCTATCTATCTATCTATCTATCTATCTATCATTTATCTATCATCTGTGTATCTATATATCATCTATTATCTACCTATCTGCCTCTTTCTGCCTATCTATGTATCTATGTATCTCTATCTATCTATCTATCTATCTATCTATCTATCTATCTATCTAATATGTATCTGTCTATCATCTATCTACTATGAAATACAGTAATAGTCAGTTATAAACAACCAATGCCTCAATCCAATTAACTTTGAGGGAGAATAGTAACAAACATACTACTATGAACCTAGTATATTAGCTACTGAAGACAAGAATAGAAAGAAAATAAGCATAGTAAGAGGAATACTTATTATTAGAATAATAGAGTAAATAAGATAAACAATAACATGAAGAAAGTGGGTGAAGAGGAAGAGAAGGAGGAAAAGGAGAAGGAAGAGGAAGCAGAAGAAGGAGAAGGAAAAGCAGAAGCAGAAGTAGAAGAAAAAAGAACTGGAAACTCTAAATAAAAGTAGAGATTGAGTAGAGAGGAGAAAGAAAGCTCTCTGCTAACTTGAAATCATTACAGCAAAAGGAAGGTAAGCAGGGTGACCTTCAACCCCAACTCCAACTACAGACAAGCTACCCTAGAGTCGAGTTTCCTTTCAACCACTCCTGGTCTATTCTTTGGTTAATTTAGCA
The DNA here is from genome assembly GCF_004785775.1 of Grammomys surdaster. Classification (NCBI taxonomy): domain Eukaryota; kingdom Metazoa; phylum Chordata; class Mammalia; order Rodentia; family Muridae; genus Grammomys; species Grammomys surdaster. Next base: position 4,481,957 of record NW_021605455.1, on the reverse strand, counting down.
GTAAACACGTGAATATCACTTGCTGTCTTCTTCTCCTCTTTCTTTTTGTTTCTATATTGAGAGAGACCAAGAGAAACAATTTTTTAGAGAGGAGATATGCAAAGTTCATTTGGGAAGATACAAAGACTATCAAAGTTGGAATAAATTCTAATGTATTGTTAAACTGCTTTTAGAAATGACATTAGCATAGTGTATAAATCTCTCATTTTGTCTTGACAGGAATTCATTTTATGAATGTGAGGACTCAGATTGCTATATGTGTGGAATGGTCTTTAAAAAGATGAAAGCCTGGATTTAGAAATACTTCTTAAAGTATTATACTTCAGTGTTCCATTGCTACAGATGTGTTTTCTAGAAAACACATCTAGTCATTTTAAAGTAGAACCTAAATATATTTCATCAAAACTATAAGGTATTGTCAAAATAATTTGCAATGGGTTATGTTCTCCAGCACTCTCCAAACAGGTCTTTCCAAAGTGGCCTAAGGTTATGATAGAAATGGGGGCCTTTTACATTCAGTTGTGTGATTATTTTATCTTTTGTGACTGAATGATATATTTATTATATTCTAAATAAAATAGTTTAATATTAAGATCTATGTCAAAATTATGTATTTGAGAAAGAAGCAGAAGGGCAAGAGTCAGAGTGAAGAACACTGCAAATCAGGGTGGAGATTATCATGTATGATTGTGAGCAATGTCTGAGCTCTCATTCTGAAAAGCAAATTGTATTACCTATCCTTAACAGTCCTTTCTGTTTGCTCAGATATGGAAGTAACAACAGCCACACATAATAACTTTTATGGAAACAGGAATTGCTGAAAGGTAGCAAGACTCATCTTAAAGATTATTCAAGAACTGTTGCCAACTTTTAAACTACATCACTTGAGTTCCACGAATAATCTGTAAACAGCTATACCACAGACGTGTCTCCTCTCCCCTAGAAACAGTTTATTGCTTATAATTCCTCATGTACTCTGTGCACCTTAACTTTCCTGAGTCTTATGAATCTAATGGGTTAAAATTTTCAAAAGCTTTGTGAGCCGCTTTCTTCCCTCTAAAAAGGTACGCTGTAGCAGAAACAAATGCACAGTGGGAGATGATGTTGACAGAAAAGCAGGCATGTAGTATAGAGGAATTAGGAAACAAGCATGAATAATCTCTCCATAGTCTGCCATAACCAATCACCTATTTTTAGCCTCCCATTTGCCAACACCTGAACTAGCAAGATCTTGACTAGTGTATGGCACTAATTTTACATCCATCTTGATGTGTGCATGGCTCTTAGTATTCTTTAGTAACCACATATACAGATTTTGTTTTTTTATTTCATTTAATCTTTTTCTTTTTTACACTCAGATTTTATCCTTCTCCTGGACACCCTCTGACTATTTCACATCCGATACCTCCCCTCACCCCCCATCTCCACGAGAATGTCCTCCCAACCCCATGCCCCACCCCACCCCACCAGACCTCCCTACTCCCTGGAGCCTCCAGACTTTTGAGCGTTAGGTGCATCTTCTGTGACTGAACCCAGACCCGGCAGTCCTTCGCTGTGTATGTGTTGGTGGCCTCATATCAGTTGGTGTATGCTGCCTGGTTGGTGGTCCAGTGTTTGAGAGGTCTCAGTGGTCCAGGTAGTTGAGACTGCTGGTCCTCCTGTAGGGTCGCCCTCCTTTTCAGCTTTTTTCCAGCTTTTCCCCAATTCAATCACAGGGGTCAGCAGCTTCTGTCCATTGTTTGGGTCCAAATATCTGAATCTGACTCTTTCAGCTGCTTGTTGGGTCTTTTGGAAGACAGTCATGATAGATCCCTTTTTGTGAGCACTCCATAGCCTCAGTAGTAGTGTCAGGCCTTGGGTCCTCCCCTTGAGCTGGATCCCACCTTGGGCCTGTCTCTAGACCTCCTTTTCTTCAGGCTCTTCTCCATTTATGTCCCTGCAGTTCTTTCAGACAAGAACAATTATGGATCAGAGTTTTTGACTGTGGGATAGCAACCCCATCTCTCACTTGAAGCCCTGTCTTTCTGCTGGAGGTGGACAAGTTCTCTCTCCTCACTGTAGGGGAGAATTTCTTATTTACATGCATTTGAACATTGAGTACTCAGGAAGAAGAGTAATTGTGTCATCTATGGAATCATGGTTTATTGACTAACAACATGTTTTCAGTTATTACTGAAAACAACTTTGTAGGTAGAGAGCAGAATCCAAACTCCAAGAAATCTGTGGATGAGCTTCATAGAGTCAGTTAAGCATCTGGAATAAAGTAGAAATTTGAAATGTTGTACTTTTATCTTAGATAAGAATCTACGTATTTATTAGGATCTCAAAATTCTAGAATTACTCAAATGTTTAGAAGCTAATATTTGACAGAGAAAAGTAAAACATGAATGTTAAAGAGTTTGCTTTCTTTTAAAAAATATATAAATTCTATGTAAAAATAACAGTACAATGTTCTTTTAAAGACTTTTGAATTCTAATTGATTTCACCCAATAGCTTGTAATTTCTCTGATTTCAGTTGGTTGGAGAAGGAATTTTTTTTCTCCTGCTTGAAAGACTTGAACCTGCACTTTATATCTTTACTTCTCTGAATCTGAGAAGGGCGAGTCCTTGGAGCCCATGTACAAAGAAAAATACCCAGAAAACAGGCACAGATCTCCAGCCCTCATATAAAATGTCGTAATGTTTATTCATAAAATGCCTGACCCTTTGCATGCTTATTTTTAAGTCATTTCCAGGTTACTAATAACGGCTATTACATGCGTTGTGTAACAATTATTATACTATATTATGGTAGGAATAACAACAAAATGTCTGTTCTTGTTCAGAAGAGATGTAAATGAAAACATAATTTTGAACTTTAGTTGTCCCTATCCATGACTGTACCATGCTTGGCTGTGGAGATTTAATTCACTTGTACAAGTTACTTCAGTAGACGGTTGTGAACAGTTTTGAAGAAGTTGGAGTTGAGATCTTGCTTGAACACTAACAAAATGGACAACTGCAAACTCACCTATATACTTGTAATGAGTAAGACATGCACTATCTCCCACCTGGAATCTATATTTAAGCCTTTAGATTGCAGAACTGATGAGAGAAGGCAAATTAATATGAGTATAAAGAACCTATAATAGTTAACAAAGGTATACAATGAAATACAACATGAAATGTACTAATAGCATATTTTTAGGAGAATGAATTTACTCATTAAATACTGAGAATTGCTTCCTAAACTGGAATCATAGTATTTTAGAAAATCATACTAAAAGTTGAGTAGAATTTGATTGGGAAAGTAATATTAACAAAAATGATTGCTTATGAAGAAGCAAAAGAAAATGAGTTAATTAGGCCACATGACTCATTATATACAAGTTCAATGATTTTTATGCAAAACATTATCTAATAATAAACAATATAATTTTAATTGATTTTTTGGAGGCTCTGCCATTGATTTTCATCATTTCAAAAGGTAAAAGCTGGGGCTGTAGCCAGTGACTCGGCTCAGCAGGTAAAGGCACTTTCTGTGTAAACCTGACAAGCTGACTTTAGCCGCTGGAATCTGTTAAGGTAGACTGAGAAAAAGGTTCCATAAGGCTGTCCTCTGAACTTCACACACACATCATGTGTGCATGTGGAAACACACAGGAACATGACGGTCACAATGACAATGATAATGATGATGATGATAATGATAATGATAAAGTGATAAATGAAAAAAATTAAATTCCTGAAGCTGGAAATTCTAGTTTATCTACACGTATTTAGTTTATCAGCCTTTTGGGAACCATGAGCCATTTGTAGTTATTCTGCTTATATTGAATCTTTCTTATACAAGTATTTATTGGTATGCATGGACTAGGCATTTTTATCATAGGTCAGAAACTATATTTGAGAGTAGTTTCATTGTCATTACTGCCTGCTTTAACCAATCTAATGAATTATGTATTTCACTTACCCAGTCATTATTATAACAGAGATATCACTATGGGACAAACTTTTGCCCTAAAAGTTCTCTTTTAAAACATTTAGCTGACTGAGATATTCTTTCTGTAATTGAAAGATACAATATGAAATTGGCACATACTGCCCTCCTTGGCATTATAACATATAATGCCAATCCCAATTTCACCAGGAGCTGAGCACTGTATTTAGAATACCTGACTTCAAATAGGAGATTATGGAGATTTGGAATATGCACAGCCAAGTACTGCAGCACCTGAGTCTTTTTTTCCGCTATCAGTAGGGAGCTGAGGACTTCCCAAATAGAGCTTAAGAAGTCATGGCTGTTTGGAGGCTAACCCAATAAAAAGCTTTTCAGTGCTTCAATGCAGCAAGCTTAAGAAGGTTAATGTGACATTGCTCATCTGTCACCGGTTCCCTAAGTGTTATGTAGCTCTACTCTAACTGCTGCCTGAGGCATGGTAAGGAATAGACAACTCATTAGGCTAAAACCTTGCTATTGAGGTCACCATGTAAACACCTAATGATGCAGAAACTCACTGGGGATTCATTGACTGAGCACATTTAGATGAGTTCTGTAGAACTGTTCGATCGGTGGTAGGGGAATTACATCAGTGATGCTTTAAGGGGGCTGGGAACTGGATGCTGAAGACTTCTTTTATTCAGGGATGATCATAAAGTCTAATTTTCTGAGTTAAAATAGAGCTCACAAACCATGTAACTGTCGCAGTCCTACAGAAAGAAGTGTGAACTCCTTTGTGTTGGAGAAGTGGTCTTTATTTGTTCTTGTCATGGGCATGAGGTAAGTACTTACTTAAGTTTCATTTCTGCTGCACTAGTGAATACCCTTCCAATCAATATGCACTACAAATCTGAATCATTAGGAATATTTATTCTATTTTCATTATATTTAATGCATCCTTATTTAGCACACTTTACAAATATTAATGCAAATTACTTAAATCTCCTTATTATATCTTTCTAAGTCTTTGTTCTTAGAATGTTTTGATCTTCACGATACATTTTTTATTTGAGCTTAGAAACAAGTACATTTTCTGCCTTACTCTATCCACTTCATATTTCTTTTTGACGTCATCAGATGTATTGATGACCTCCTAATAAATTGAGACAGCAGTTTTATTAATTTGCTCAAATGAGACTATCTTCAACTCTAATTCAACATTTTATGTCGTTGCTTATAAAATTGTTTGAAAATATCTTATGATTGTGTCTTTAAAGTCACGCGAGTTATAAAATAGTTTTAACATGCTAACATGGCTACAAAGATAACATGATCTCAGAGCTTTCAAAATATATGTAGCAAGATTGTTAACAATGGATGATTCCTTTTATAGTTCTTCCATTTATAGTATTTATTTTGTTTTTATCATGTATTAAATAATGTAATAAATGTACTGAAGTAATTATTAGTTGTATATTTTATTGTAACAATCATCTTAAGTTGATAGTATCACAGTATCCATTCTAGAGGTGAGAAAATGGAGGCTGAAATGATCAAAATGTTTAAGTTCTTTTCCTAAGTTTGAAGCATCCACTAGAGCAAAGTTTCAATTCTAGGTTTGGCTATACTATACTACATCACAGAACAGTCCAGAGAACCAGTGAGGCGATGCCTCATGAATAAAGAACATATGTATTTAGTTGCTTTTTGTTCCTCTGACAAAATACATGAAAATAAGCACTTTAATAGAAGTAGTATGGGTAATCCTATAGTTAGAGAAGGATAGTTCACGTGGTAATGAAGATGTAGTAGCAGTAAGGAAGATATAAAGGCAGGGACACTCAAGAAAGCAGAGAATGAACAAGAGATGAGCCTGGGCCATAAAACTTAGGGTCAACTCCAGTGACCCATTTCCTTTAGCAAAGTTTCAACTTCTGTAGGTTCCACAGTCTTTCAGAATGCGTGACCAGCTTGAGGACAAGGATTCAAACACATGAGGATATGAGGAATATTTCACCCTTAAACCACAACATTCGACCCTTTCCTCAGAAAATTGGAAATTGTTCTACCTGAAGATCCAGCTATACCACTCCTGGCCATACACCCAAAAGATGCCCCACCATACCACAAGGAAGGTGCTCCACTATGTTCATAGTAGCCTTATTTGTAATAGTCAGAAGCTGGAAACAGCCCAGATGACCTTCAACCGAAGAATGGATACAGAAAATATGGCTCATTTATAGAATAAAACACTATTCAGCTATTAAAAACAAGGACATTGTGAATTTTTCATGCAAATGGATGGGACTAGAAAATATCATCCTGAGTGAGATAACCCAGCCCCCAAAGGACATGTTGGTATGTACTCACTGAAAGTATATATTAGCCAAAACGTTCAGAATACCCATGATATAACTCATAGATTGTAGGAAGCTTAACAAGAAGGAAGGCCCAAGTGTGGCTATCTCAGACCCACTTAGAAGAGGGAACAAAATAATCGTGGGAGGCAGAGGGACCCTGAGGGAGATGAGAGGAGGAAGAGAAAGGGGCAGAATCATGGGTGGGAGGAGCAAGGAGAGAAACCCAGAGTGCCAGGAGAATGAATGGAAATATGTAGCAGTGTGGGGCAGGAGAGAGATGGTAACACCTAGAAAGTCCCAGAGACCTGGGAGATGAGAGGCTCCCAGGAACTAATGGGGATGCCCTTAGCTGAAATGTCCAACAGAGGAGAGATGGAACCTGAACAGACCATCTCCAGTAGATAAACATGGCCCCCATTTGAGTCTAGGGCAACCCACCCATCTTTAAAATTCCTAACCCAGAATTGTTCCTTTCTGAAGGAAATGGAGGGACAAAAATGGAACAGAGATTGAAGGCAAGGCCATCCAGAGACCATCCCAACTTGCGGTTCATCTCATACACAGACACCAAACCTTGCCACTATTACTGATGATGTGTTCTACTTGCAGAGAGGAGCCTAGCATGGCTGATCTCCGAGAGGCTCTACAAGCAGCTGAGTGAGACAGACGCAGATATTTATAGCCAACCATTGAACTGAGGTTGGGTACCCTTATGGAAGAGTTAGGGGCAGAGCTGAAGGATCTGAAGCATATTGCAACTATACAGGAAGAACAACAGTATCAATTAATCCAGACCTCTCAGAGTGCCCAGTCAGAGGCTAAGCCACCAACCAAAGAGCATACATGGGAAGGTCTGTATCTCCTGCAACATATGTAGCAGAAGACTGCCTTGTCTGGTCTCACTGGGAAAGGATACACTTAATCCTGTAGAAACTTGATGCCATAGGGAAGGGTGATGCTAGCAGGCTGAGGCAGGAGTAGGTGAGTGGGTGGAGGAGCACCCTCTTAGAAGCAATAAGAGGGGGTGAACAACTAATGGAGAGGGACCAGGAATGGGGGCAACATTTGAAATGTAAATAAATAAAATAACTAATAAAAAAAGAAATAGCAAAGGCTAAAGACAATCTCAAAAAGCATTCAACTTCCTTAGCAATTTGAAAATGCAAAACAGCTATGAGATATCTTACCTTATATAGAATAGCTAAGATCAGGAAAAGAACTGACCAAAGAATTCTGGCCTGGGATATAAGCAATGGCAAACATTCATTCACTGTTGGTATTGCAAACTGGTGCAGCCACTCTGGAAATCAGTGTGGAGAATTCTCAAAAAGTAAAATTAGATCTACAATATGGTTCAGCCACGCCACACCTCAGAAATGCCCAAAAGACTCAACACCCTTGTCTACATGTTTGCTTAGCTCTGTTCACTACATCTCTGTTTGCAAGAGTTAGGAAATGACAACAACCTAAATGCCCTTCAACCTATAAATGAGTAATGAAACTGTGATGCGTATGCACTATGGAACAGTATTGAGCTATAAAGAAAAGGGAAATCATTAACTTTGAAGGTAAATGGATGGGCCTAGGAAATAATATATGACTGGAGTGAATCAGACAGGAAAGGCAAACACATCATGTTCCCTCTTATACGAGGATCCTAGCTCTGAATCTTAAATGCGATCCTATGACCTGGAGTTACCCGGAAACCAGGAAAGTATAAAGGACCATGGCAGGGAAGGAATGGTGCTCTGGAGAAGGGATAGTAGGAAATACGTATTATGAAGGAGAAAATAGGAAAATGGGTCAGGGCTTTAATTAGAGATGAGGGAAAGACTACAATACAGAGTTAGGTGTACCTGCAAGAGCCACTGACTATCCAACACAAAGCCTAGTGCCATGCATGAAAATGTACCCTTTGAGTTTTTGGTCAGTAAAAATCTAAAAGACTTCCAAAATAATATATTTTATTGCCACTGTGATTGGCTGCCTCCCAGAACTTGAAGGTGAGTGCCTATTGCCATAGATGGCACATACCATTTGCACAGAACTTCGAGGAATCAGACTATAGCTTTCCTGAAAGCTTCCTCCCTGAGGACCTGCTTATATAGTATTCAAAGATGCTTTGCTTCTGCTAAGGGAAAAATAAAGCAACCAATGGCCCCACACAGCTGTAAAGCCTAAGAACACAACAATAACTAGCTTGCAATGTATCCTCAATGGTGCAATAGTGACACTTATGTCCTATATGTAAACAAACAGTTATCTAATTGAAGGCCTATTCAGTAGGAGAAGATAAATGCCTAGTACTGCAAATCTAGCCAACTACCTGCAGCCGGTGAGGTCATAGACACCAATGGAGAACCTACTACTGCTGCTTTCCTAAGCGAGTATAATTTCTAATTACAATTTAAATACTTTTCATTATACCTAATCAATAAATATGACTCTCTCTTCACATCAAAGAAGCTCTTTTATTTCTTTCAGGTGACGGAGACCATTACAGAAGCCACAATTAGTAAAGACGCAGAAAACAACTGGTCATGGGGTGTCCAAACCCAACTGAATCCCTCTGCAACATAGCAGTAAAACCTATTTAAATGAACAAAAGGAGAAGGAGGTGGGAAGTGAAAAGGAGGTAAGTTTGTGCTAAAACCTGTATTGATTTTGTTAAAGTAGAAATCCAAAAAGTTAGATAGAGCAATGACAACTCAGTGAGAAAATCTTGCAAATATAAATAAAACAATGTATATATAGTCATGTCAGATAAATTACTGGACATTGTAATTTTTTTTTATTGGATGATTTATTTACATTTCCTATGTTGTCCCCTTACCCCATCCCCCACCACCCCCTCGGAACCCCCAATCCCCTCGCCCCTCCTCCTTCTTCTCTGTGGATGTAACCTCTATCTACCCCCCCCACTCCCACCTCCCCACCCTCAAAATTCCCACCCCCTGGGGCATCCAGCCTTCATGAGGTCAAGGTTCTCTTCTTCCACCTATGCCCAGCAGGGCCCTCCACTTTTACATATTCAGCTGAAGCCCTGGATGCCCCCTAAGTGCTCCCAGGCTGGTGGTTTAGACCCTGGGAGCTGTGGTTGGTTGGTATTGTTGCTCTCCTCATGGTGCCACAAACCCTTTCAGCTCCTTCAGTCTTCACTCTAACTCCTCTATTGAGAACCCCATGATCAGTTCAATGGCTAGTTGTGAGCATCTGCCTCTGAATATGTCTGACTCTTGAAGGCCTCTGAGGAGATATCCATATCAGGCTCTTATCAGCATGCACTTCCTGTCTTCCACATCAGCATCTACCTTTGGTGATTGCACATGGGATAGATACTCAGGTGGAGTGGTCTTGAGACGGCCCCTCCTTCAGTTTCTGTCCCTCACTTTGTCTCCATATTTGCTCCCTTGAGTATTTTGTTGCTCCTTCTAAGAAGGACCGAATCACCCTCACTTGGTCTTCCTTCTTTATGGGCTTCATGTGGCCTGTGAGTTGCATCTTGGGCATTTCAAGGTTCTAGGCTAATATCCAATAATCAGTGAGTGAATACCATGTGTGTTCTTTTGTGATTGGCTTACCTCACTCAGGATGATAATTTCTAGTTCCATCCATTTACCTAGGAACCTCTCAAATTCATTGTTTTTAATAGCTGAGTAATACTCCATTGTGTAAATATACCACATATTTGAATCCATTCCTCAGCTGAAGGACATCTGGGTTCTTTCCAGCTCCTGGCTATTATAAATAAGGCTGCTATGAACATAGTTGAGCATATGTCCTTGTTATATGTTCGAGCATCTTCTGGGTATATGCCTAGGAGTGGTATAGCTGGATCCTCGGGTAATGCTATGTCCAATTTTCTGAGGAACCGCCAGACTGATTTCCAAAGTGGTTGCACCATCTTGCAGTCCCACCAACAATGGAGGAGTGTTCCTCTTTCTCCACACCCTCGCCAGCATCTACTATCACCTGAGTTCTTAATCTTAGCCATTCTGACTGGTGTGAGATGGAATCTCAGGGTTGTTTTGATTTGCATTTCCCTGATGACTAAGGATGCTGAACATTTCTTTAGATGCTTCTCGGCCATTCGAGTTTCTTCCGTTGAAAATTCTTTGTTAAGCTCTATACCCCATTTTTTAATAGGGTAATTTGGTTGTCTGGAGTCTAATTTCTTGAGTTCTTTGTATATATTGGATATTAGCCCTCTATCAGATGAAGGATTGGTAAAGATCTTTTCCCAATTTGTTGGTTGTCGTTTTGTCCTATTGACAGTGTCCTTTGCCTTACAGAAACTTTGCAATTTTATGAAGTCCCATTTGTCAATTCTCGATCTTAGAACATATGCCATTGGAGTTCTGTTCAGGAACTTTTCCCCTGTGCCCAAGTATTCGAGGCTTTTCCCCACCTTCTCTTCTATTAGTTTCAGTGTATCTGGTTTTATGTGGAGGTCCTTTATCCACTTAGACTTGAGCTTTGTACAAGGGGATAAGAATGGATCCATTTGCATTCTTCTACATGTTGTCTTCCAGTTGAATCAGTACCATTTGTTGAAAATGCTGTCCTTTTTCCACCGGACAGTTTTAGCTCCTTTGTCAAAGATCAAGTGACCATAGGTGTGTGGGTTCATTTCTGGGTCTTCAATTCTATTCCATTGATCTTCTTGCCTGTCTCTGTACCAATACCAGGTAGTTTTTATCACTATTGCTCTGTAGTACAGCTTGAGGTCAGGGATGGTGATTCCTCCAGAAGTTCTTTTATTGTTGAGAATAGTTTTCGCTATCCTGGGTTTTTTGTTATAACATATGAATTTGAGAATTTCCTTTTCTAACTCTGTGAAGAATTGAGTTGGGATTTTAATGGGGATTGCATTGAATCTATAGATTGCTTTTGGCAAGATGGCCATTTTTATTATATTAATCCTGCCAATCCATGAGCATGGGAGATCTTTCCATCTTCTGAGATCTTCTTCAATTTCTTTCTTCAGAGACTTGAAGTTCTTGTCATACAGGTCTTCCACTTGCTTGGTTAGATTCACACCAAGGTATTTTATATTATTTGCAACTATTGTGAAGGGTGTCATTTCCCTAATTTCTTTTTCAGTCTGTTTATCTTTCATGTAGAGGAAGGCTACTGATTTGTTTGAGTTGATTTTATAACCAGCCACTTTGCTGAAGTTGTTTATCAGGTTTAGGAGTTCTCTGGTGGAAGTTTGGGGGTCACTTAAGTATACTATCATATCATCTGCAAATAGCAATATTTTGACTTCTTCCTTTCCTATTTGTATCCCTTTGACTTCTTTTTGCTGTCTAATTGCTCTGGCTAAGACTTCCAGTACTATATTGAATAGGTAGGGGGAGAGTGGGCAACCTTGTCTAGTCCCGGATCTTAGTGGGATTGCTTCAAGTTTCTCTCCATTTAGCTTGATGTTGGCTACTGGTTTGCTGTAAATTGCTTTTACTATGTTTAGGTAGGGGCCTTGAATTCCTGATCTTTCCAAGACTTTTATCATGAAGGGATGTTGAATTTTGTCAAATGCTTTCTCAGCATCTAGTGAGATGATCATGTGTTTTTTTTCTTTGAGTTTGTTTATATAGTGGATTACATTGATGGATTTCCGAATATTGAACCATCCCTGCATTCCTGGGATAAAACCTACTTGATCATGATGGATGATTGTTTTGATGTGGTCTTGGATTCGGTTTGCTAGAATTTTATTGAGTATTTTTGCATCGATGTTCATAAGGGAGATTGGTCTGAAGTTCTCTTTCTTTGTCGGGTCCTTGTGGGGTTTGGGTATGAGTGTAATTGTAGCTTCATAGAACGAATTGGGTAGTGTTCCTTCTGTCTCTATTTTGTGGAATAGTTTGAAGAGAATTGGTATTAGGTCTTCCTTGAAGGTCTGATAGAATTCAGCACTAAAACCATCTGGTCCTGGGCTTTTTTTAGTGGGGAGGCTTTTGATGACTGCTGCTATTTCCTGAGGGGTTATGGGACTATTTAGATGGTTTATCTGCTCCTGGTTTAACTTCGGTACCTGGTATCTGTCTAGGAAATTGTCCATTTCATCCAGGTTTTCCAGTTTTGTTGAGTATAGGCCTTTGTAGTAGGATCTGATGATTTTTTGAATTTCTTCAGTTTCTGTTGTTATGTCTCCCTTTTCAGTTCTGATTTTATTAATTTGGATACTGTCTCTGTGCCCTCTGGTTAATCTGGCTAAGGGTTTATCTATCTTGTTGATTTTCTCAAAGAACCAACTCCTGGTTTTATTGATATTTTGTATTGTTCTTTCTGTTTCTATTTGGTTGATTTCAGCCCTGAGTTTGATTATTTCCTGCCTTCTACTCCTCCTGGGTGTATTTGCTTCTTTTTGTTCTAGAGCTTTTAGTTGTGCAGTCAACTTGTTAGTGTGTGCTCTTTCCAGTTTCTTTTTGTAGGCACTTAGAGTTATGAGCTTTCCTCTTAGCACTGCCTTCATGGAGTCCCACAAGTTTTGGTATGATGTGTCCTCATTTTCATTGAATTCTAAAAAGTCTTTTATTTCTTTCTTTATTTCTTCCTTGACCAAGTCATCATTGAGTAGAGAGTTGTTCAGTTTCCATGTGCACGTGGGTTTTCCATTGGTTTTGTCATTATTAAAGACCAGTCTTAGTCTGTGGTGATCTGATAAGATGCAAGGGATTATTTCAATCTTTTTGTATCTGTAGAGGCTTGTTTTGTGACCAATTATATGGTCTATTTTGGAGAAGGTACCATGAGGTGCTGAGAAAAAGGTATATTCTTTTGTTTTAGGATGAAATGTTCTATAGATGTCTGTTAAGTCCATTCGGTTCATAACTTCTGTTGATTTCAAAGTGTCTCTGTTTAGTTTCTGTTTCCATGATCTGTCCATTGCTGACAGTGGGGTGTTGAAATCCCCCACTATTATTGTGTGAGGTGTAATGTGTGTTTTGAGCTTTAGTAAAGTTTCTTTTATGTATGTAGGTGCCCTTGCATTTGGAGCATAGATGTTCAGAATTGAGAGTTCACCTTGGTAGATTTTTCCTTTGATGAGTATGAAGTGTCCTTCGTTATCTTTTTTGATTAATTTTGGATGAAAGTCGATTTTATTTGATATTAGAATGGCTACTCCAGCTTGTTTCTTGGGACCGTTGGCTTGAAAAATTGTTTTCCACCCTTTTATTCTGAGGTAGTGTCTGTCTTTGTCACTGAGGTGCGTTTCTTGTATGCAGCAAAATTCTGGGTCTTGTTTGTGTATCCAGTCTGCTAGTCTGCGTCTTTTTATTGGGGAATTGAGACCATTGATGTTAAGAGATATTAAGGAAAAATGATTGTTGCTTCCTGTTATTTTTGTTATTAGAGGTAAAGTTATGTTTCTATCTTCTTTTGGGGTTGTTGGAAGGTTACTTCCTTGCTTTTTCTAGGTTGTAGTTTCCCTCCTTGTGTTGGCATTTTCCATCAATTATCCTTTGAAGTGCTGGGTTTGTGGGAAGATATTGTGCAAATTTGGTTTTGTCATGGAATATCTTGGTTTCACCATCTATAGTGATTGAGAGTTTTGCTGGGTATAGTAATCTGGGCTGGCAATTGTGTTCTCTTAGTGTCTGTATGATGTCAGTCCAGGCTCTTCTGGCTTTTATAGTCTCTGGTGAGAAGTCTGGTGTAATTCTTATAGGTCTGCCTTTATATGTTACTTGACCTTTTTCCCTTACTGCTTTTAGTATTTTTTCTTTGTTTTGTGCATCTGATGTTTTGATTATTATGTGACGGGAGGTATTTCTTTTCTGGTCTAGTCTATTTGGTGTTCTGTAGGCTTCTTGTATGTTTATGGGCATCTTGTTCTTTAGGTTAGGGAAGTTTTCCTCAATAATTTTGTTGAAGATATTTACTGGCCCTTTAAGTTGGGACTCTTCATTCTCATCTATACCTATTATCCTTAGGTTTGGTCTTCTCATTGTGTCCTGGATTTCCTGGATGTTTTGAGTTAGGAGTTTTTTGCATTTTGCATTTTCTTTGACAACTGTGTCAATATTTTCCACCGTATCTTCTGCATTTGAGATTCTCTCTTCTATCTCTTGTATTCGGTTGGTGATGCTTGCGTCTGTGACTCCTGATCTCTTTCTTAGGTTTTCTATCTCCATGGTTGTCTCCCTTTGAACTTTCTTTATTGTTTCTATTTCTAGTTTCAGATCCTGAATGTTTTTGTTTAATTCCTTCTTTGTGTTTTCTTGCATTTCTTTAAGGGATTTCTGTGATTCCTCTTTAAGGGCTTCTATCTGTTTACTTGTACTCCCCTGTATTTCTTTAAGGGAGTTACTTAATTCCTTCTTATAATCCTCTATCATCATCATGAGAAGTGATTTTAATTCTGAATCCTGCTTTTCAGTTGTGATGGGGTGTTCAGGGCTTGCTATATTGGGAGAACTGGGCACTGATGATGCCAAGAAACTTTGGTTTCCGTTGCTTATGTTCTTGCGCTTGCCTTTCGCCATCTGGTTAACTCTAGTGGTACCTGCCCTCACTGTGTAAAACTGGAGTCTGTATTTCCAGTTATCTTGCTTATTTCAGAGCTCCTCAGAGTACCAGAGGTCTCTGTGGTCTTATGCTCCTAATCTTCTGGGTGGAAGAACTCCTGGGACTCAGGCCACCTCTTGGATCTGGAAATCCTTCTGCTCTGAGTGCAGTGGGTCCTCGATGACTCAGGATTCAGTTTCAGCTGCTCTGAGTGCAGTGGCTCCTGGATGACTCAGGATTCAGTTTCTCAACAGGACAGGAGCAGACCGACTCTGTGTCTGCTCCAGCCCAGAGGACCAGGCAGGGGCGGAAGGGAAGTGGAATTCCGGAGGGGCGGGTTTTGGGGAGCTGCTGTGCCCTGGATGTCCCTGGCTCCCCGATGTATCTCTGGGGCTTAGGGAGTGAGATGGAGTTCTTACCAGCTGCTCTGAGTGCAGTGGCTCCTGGATGACTCAGGATTCAGTTTCTCAACAGGACAGGAGCAGACCGACCGACATTGTAATTTTTAATGAGACTATTTTTGAGTATTTTTTTCTGATGTAGGTATCATAAGAAATTCTGTAAGAAGTTCTAAGTAAAATAGAAGAAGACCAAGGAGGGGAAACAACTTAAAATGAATATCCTGTTAATCAGGCTTTTCCTTTGTTCCTCTTTAATTAAAAATAGATTTTTCTCATATAATATATCCTGATTACAATTTCTCCTCTCTCTACTTTCCCACGTTCCTCTTTAACTCCCTTCCTATCTGGATCTATTTGCTTTCTATCTCTCATTAGGAAACAAACTTGCTCCTAAGTGATAATAAATAAAATAAAATATAATAAGATAAAAAACTAACATATTGAAATAGGACAAAACAAACAGAAGGAAAAGAGCACAGGAGAATACCCAAGAAACAAGACACGTTCATTCACACAGACAGGAATCCCATAGAAGCACTGAAATAAAAATCAGAGTATATAGGCAAAGAATGATATTTATCTTTCTGGGTGTGGGTTACGTCACTCAGGGTGATTTTTTTTTCTATTTCTATCCACTTACCTGTGAATTTCATGATATTTGGTTTTTTTTCCTTTTTTGAATTTTTATTTTTTTGTTGGATATTTTATTTACATTTCAGATGTTATCCCCTTACCCCATTTTTCTCCCCCCACTTGCAGGAACCCCTTATCCCATCCCCCCTCCTCCTGCTTCTATGAGGATGTGCTCCCACCTACCACCACACTCCCACCTCCCCATCCTTGAATTCCGCCACACTCGGCTTCCAGCGTTCATGGGACCAGGGGTCTCCTCTCCCACCTATGCCTGAAAAGGCCATCCTCCCCTACATATACAGCTGGAGACATGAGTCTCTCCCCATATTCTCCCAGGCTGGTGGTTTAGACTCTGGGAGCTATGGTTGGCTTGTACTGTTGCTCTCCCCATGGGGCCGCAAACCCTTTCAGCTCCTTTAGTCTTCTCTCTAACTCCTTCATTGGGAACCCCATGATCAGTTCAATGATTAGCTGTGAGCATCTGCCTCAGACTCTTGCAGACCTCTAAGGACACAGCTATATCAGGCTCCTGTCAACATGCAATTCCTGACATACACATCAGCATCTACCTTTGGTGACAGCATTTGGGATGGATACCCAGGTGGAATGGTCTCTAGACAGCCCCTCCTTCAGTTTCTGTCCCACACTTTGTCTCCATATTTGCTCCCTTGAGTATTTTGTTACTCCTTCTAAGAAGTACCGAATCACCCCCACTTGAACTTCCTTCTTCATGTGCTTCATGTGGCCTGTGAGTTGAATCTTGGGTATTTCATGGTTCTGGGCTAATATCCAATAATCAGTGAGTGAATACCGTGTGTGCTCTTTTGTGATTGGGTTACCTCACTCAGGATGATATTTTCTAGTTCCATCCATTTACCTAAGAATTTCTCGAATTTATTGTTTTAATAGCTGAGTAACACTCCATTGTGTAAATGTACCACTTTTTTTTTGTATTCATTCCTCTGTTGAAGGACATCTGGGTTCTTTCCAACTTCTGGCTATTATAAATAAGGTTGCTATGGACATAGTGGAGCATATGCCCTTGTTATATGTTGGAACATCTTTTGAGTATATGCCCAGGAATGGTATAGCTGGATCCTCAGGTAATGCTATATCCAATTTTTTGAGGAACCGCCAAACTGATTTAAAGAATTGTTGCACCATCTTGCAATCCCACCAACAATGGAGGAGTGTTCCTATTTCTCCTTCTTTTAAATGGCTGAGTAATACTCTGTGGGGCTATGGCTCATGCGTGGGCGTGGATCCTGTTGGGCAGAGTTGTGGGTCCCGAGTGTCTGCCATCCCAGGTGGCTAGAATCACAGCTCAGGGAAGCAGAAGTATGGGAATTTGACTGAGTTCCCCCCATGCTGCACCAGGCGTACACTGGGCTGAGAAGCCACGGGGCTCCGTCTGGGCATGGAGAGGTCTCAGCCTGAAGTCCCACAGGGGCAGAGCTTCTGAGTGGGAGTCTCCGGGCCAAAGTGGCTGACCAGGAGAAGGGTGGTCTCTGTCCTTGGGCTCCCCAATGCAGCTTCGAGCCACAGAAGAACTGAGACGGAGGATATACAGGTTGGACTGGCCCACAGCCAAGAGGGATGAGGGAGAGAAGCTCCGGCAGCGCCCTGCAAGTTGAGAGATTCTTGGTTATGGCAGTCGCTTGGCTGGGTCAGCTAGCTTGCTTGAGTTGGTGGCCTTCATGGCAGCAACGTAAAGAAGTCTTCTAGCGGGAGATTAAACAGAGGCTTGGTAGTCAAAGGCCTTCTCCACAGTCCCCCATAGTGGGGCCCCAAGACATGAGGAAGCCCATGGTTTTAAAAGGTTTGTTGTCATCACAGAAAGTAGATGTGGTTGTGCTCCTGTACCCACAAGGTGTACCTTTGGTTAAATACCATTTGTAAGGAGGAGGGTCTGGGAAGGAATGCTTAATTGGCTATGCCCTCTGTCCTTTAGGTATCTCATTAATATGGAGATCGCTTGAAGCTCTGAGGCCTATAGTCATGCCCTCTACCTGTGCTAGATGACACAAACCTCTCTTTGGGAGGGGCTGTAAGGACATTGCCCTACATGACTGAAAGGCAGGATCAATGGAGGTCTTCGGCCATGTGTCAGGAGCCTGAAGTCTGGGAGTGTGGCAAAATGTGTGCTGTTCCTTGCAGGGTGGGTCTCTGGCCATCTCTAGCCAGTGCTCCACCAGAAACCAAGCTATTCTTTCACGGTCCAACAATACTGCATTATATAGATGTACCACCTCTTCTTTATCAGTTCTTCTGTTGAGGGACATCTAGGTTGTTTCTAATTTCTGTCTATTATGAATAGAGCAGCAATGTGCATGGTTCAGCAAGTGTCCTTGTGGTAGGACGAAACATCCTTTGGGTATATGTACAAGAGTAGAACGCCTGACCCTTAAATTAGGTCGATTCCCATTCTTCTAAGGAACTACCATACTAGTTTACATAGTGGCTGTACAAGTTTACACTTTCATTAACTATGGTTGAATGCTTCCCTTGCTCCACATCCTCAACAGCATAAACTGTTGCTTGAAGTATATGCTCTTCACCATTCTGATGAGTGTACAATGAAATCTCAAAGTAGTTTTGATTTGAATATCCTGATGACTAAGGATTTTGAACATGTCTTTAAGAGTTTCCCAGGCATTTGAAATTCTTCTACTAAAAATACTGTTTATCATTTTTAACTTTTTAAGTATATATTTTTATTTCTTTACATCCCACTCACTGCTTCTCCTCCTGGGCATCCCCTCTACTATCCTCACTACTATCCCCACTCTTGGTATCTAGTTTCTTGACTTCTTCATATATTTTGGGTATTAGTCTTTTATAGGATGTGGAATTGGTAATCGTCTTTTCCCATTCTGTAGGTTGTCTCTTTGTCAGGCTGACAGCATCCTTACTTTATAGAAAGAAGCTTTCAGTTTCATGAGGTCACATTTATTGTTGATCTTAGTGTCTGTGCTAATGGTGTTCTATTCAGACTGTTCCAATGATTTCAAGGCTGTTCCCCACTTTCTCTTTTATCAGGTTCAGTGTTTCTTGTCTTTGGTTTGGAGTTGAATTTTGTGCAGGTTATTAGTAGGAGTATATTTGGATTCGTCCACATGTGGACATCCAGCATAAGCAGCAGCATTTGTTGAAGATTCAGTCTTTTTTCAAGCATGTGTTTCTGGCTTCTTTATTAGAGAAGGTGTTCATAGATGTGTGGATTTATATCTGTGTCTTCAATTTGATCCAATTTGTCTCTGTGTTTGTTTTGTTCCAATGCAATGCTGTTATTTTATTATTATAACCCTGTAGAGCAACTTGAAATTGGGATCATTATATCTCCTGTAGTTCTTTAATTGTTCAGGATTGTTATGCTTATCTTGGGCATTCTGTGCTTTCATATAAAGCTGAAGGTTGTCCTTTCAAGATATGTGAAGAACCATGTTAGTATTTTGACAGGGATTGCATTGAATCTGTACCTTGCTTTGGTAAAATGGTCATTTTTACTATGTTAATTCTACTGATCTATAAGCATAGGAGATCTTTTATCTTCTGATATAGTTTTCAATTTCCTTTTTTCAGAGATGAAGTTTTTGTTATACAAGTCCATTAGTTACTTGATTAAAGTTACTCTAAGGTATTTGTGAAAGATATTGTTTCCCTGATTTCCTATTCCATTTGTCATTTGTATTTGGGATGACTACTGATTTTTGTAAGCTAATCTTGTATCCAGCTACTTGGATGAAAGTATCAGCCATAGGAGTTTTCTGGTAAAGTTTTTAGGGTCACTTACAGGCAGTATCATATCATCTGAAAATAAAGATACTCCGACTTTTTCCTTTCCAATTTGTATCCCTTGATCTTCTTCAGTTATCATAGCGGTCTAGATAAGACTTCAAGTACTATATAGAATATATATGGAGAGAGGGGACAGCCTTATCTTGTTTCTGATATTAATGGAATTGCTTTGAGTTTCTCTCCATTCATGTTGATATCGACTATAGGCTTATTGTAAAGAGCCTTTGCTATGTTTATGTATGTCTCTTGTATCCCGAATCTCTCCAAGACCTTTATCACTAAGAGATGTTTGATTTGTTAAAGGCCTTTTCTGTAATGAGATGATCACTTGGTTTTTGGCTTTCAGCTTGTTTGTATGGTGGGTTACATTTATTAATTTGCCTATGTTGAACCATTCCTGTGTCTTTCAGATGAAGCCTACTTGATCATGGTGGGTGATCTTTTTATTCTTGGATTTGGCTTGGAAGTATTTTATCAAGATTTTTGTGTATCTATGTTCATAAGAGAAACTGGTCTGTAATTCTTACTTTCTTTTTTTTGGGGGGGGGGGAGGGTTGGGAGATCTTTACATTGTTTGGGTACCAGGGTAATTGTGCTCTCATTAAACAGATTGGGCAATGTTCATTCTGATTGTATTTTATGGAATAATTTGAGGAGTATTAGAATTCAATCTTCTTTCAAATCTGGTGGAATTCTTCACTAAACCCATTTGGCTCTGGGATTTTTATGGTGTGTGTGTGCATGTGGATGTATGTGTGTGTTGTTTTTGTTTATTTGTTTGGTTTTTGTTAGGAGACTTTCAATCACTTCTATTTTACTAGGAGTTATAGGTCTGTTTAAATTGCTTACTTGATC
The DNA here is from genome assembly GCF_004785775.1 of Grammomys surdaster. NCBI lineage: Eukaryota > Metazoa > Chordata > Mammalia > Rodentia > Muridae > Grammomys > Grammomys surdaster. The sequence goes on along the minus strand of NW_021605455.1, from coordinate 4,461,476 downwards.
TTGATTTAACATGGTAAATTATAGGTATTGAGAAATCTATCTGTTTCTTTTAGATTTTCCAATTTGTTGGAGTACAAGTTTTTAAAGTATGTCCTTATGATTCGCTGGATTTCCTCAGTGTCTGTTGCTGTGTCTTCCTTTTCATATCTGATTTTCTTTCATTAATATTCATCTTCCATTGAATTCTAGAAAGTTTTTCTTTCTTTTTTTAATTTTTATTTTATTTTTTCATTTTTTTCCACTCCAGATTTTATTCCCCTCCCAGTCTATTCTCTGACTGTTCCACATCCCATACCTCTTTCTTGGCCTCCTGTCACCATGAGGATGTTCCCAACACCCAACCCACCAGACCTCTAAACTCCATAGGATCTCCAGTCTCTTGAGGGTTTGGTGCATCTTCTTTGATCAAACCCAGGCTCAGCAGTCCTCTGCTGTATATTTGTTGGGGGGCCTCATATCAGCTGGTGTATGCTACCCAGTTGGTGGTCCAGTGTCTGCTAGATCTTGGGGGTCCAGGTTAATTGAGACTGCTGGTCCTCCTACAGGTTTACCCTCCTCCTCAGCTTCCAGTTTTTCCCTAATTCAGCCACAGGGTTCAAACTTGATCCATTTTTCATTCATTAGTGAAGTATCCAGTTTTCATGAGTTTGTGAGCTTTCTGTTGTTGCTGTTCCAGTTTATATCCAGTTTTAATTTATGAAAGTCAGACAGGATGCAGGGTCTTATTCCAATTTTATCTCTTAAGACTTGCTTTGTGTCTGAGTATGTGATCAATTTTGGAGAAGATTCTGTGAGAAGCTAAGAAGAATGTATATTGTTTTGTATTTGAGTTAAACTTTCTGTAAATATCTATTAGGTTTATTTGGTTTCTATTGTCAGTCAGCTTCAGCATTTCTCTGTTTAGTTCTGTCTGGATGACCTTTTTATTGAAGAGGATATGGTTGTGAAATCAACCACTATTGATGTATGATGAGTTAATGTATGATTTAAACTGTGGTGTTGTTTCTTTTATGAACTTAAATAGTCTTTTATTTGGAGCATAGATGTTAAGAACTGAAATGTCATCTTGATGGCTTTTTCCTTTGATGAATATGAAGTGCCTTTCCCTCTCTTATGATTAATTTTTGTTTGAAGTCTACTTTGTTAGATATTAAAATGGCCACATCAGCTTGCTTCTTAAGTTAAAATATCTTCCCACCTTTTTACTCTGAGATGATTTCTACCATTGATGTTAATGTGTGTTTCTTAGATGCAGCAGAAGGATGGAGCCTGTTTTTGCATCCATTCTGTTAGTCTATGTCTTTTTCCTGTAAAATTGAGACCATTGGTGTTGAGAGATTAGTGAGCAGTAGTTTTGATTCTGTTATGTTGTGATGTGGTGTGGTGTTGTCAGTTTTGCTGATGTTGTTGTTGATGGTGGTGTGAGCACATTTTCCTCTCTTTGGTTCACTCTTCTGGGATTCCTTGTGTTTTCTTGGGTCTAATTACCTCTTTAGGTCAGAGTTTTTCATCTAGGGACTTCTGTAAGACTAGGTTTGTTGATGTTGTTTATATTTGACTTTATTATCTTTTTTTGTTTTTGTTTTTTCAAGACAGGGTTTCTCTGTGTAGCCCTGGCTGAACTGGAACTCACTCTGTAGATCAGGCTGGCCTCAAACTCAGAAATCTACCTGTCTCTGCCTTCCAAGTGCTGGGACTAAAGGCGTGTACCACCACTGCCTGGCCTTGACTTTATTATCGAATGTCTTATTTTCTCCATATACTGTGATTAAAAGTTCTATTGAATATAGAATTCTAGGCTGACATATGTGGTCTGTTATAGTCTGTAGAATATTGATCCAGATCTTCCTAGCTTTTAGAGTCTCAATTAAGAAGTCAAATGTTATTCTTTTAGGTCTGACTTTATATGTTACTTGGTCTTTCCTACTTGTAGCTTTTAATAATTTTCCTTGTTCCATACATTTAGTGTTTTGATTATTATGTGCCAAAGGGAAATTTCTTTTCTAGTGCAGTATGTTTAGTGTTCTGTATGTTTCTTGTACCATGATAGGTATTTCTTCAGGCTAAGGACATTTTCTTTTATAAATTGTTGAAAATAATTTTGACTGTTTATCTACATTGTTTTCTTCCTCTATTCCTATTATTTATTAATTTGGTCTTTTCACAGTGACCTACGTGTGTCAGGAGTTTTTAGATTTAAAATAGTCTTTGACTGAAGTATTTATTTCATCTTGTCTTTAATGGCTTTCATTGTCTCTTCTATCTCTTGTATTCTATTGATGAAGTTTGCTTTTGAGGTTTCTGTTTGAGTTCCTAATATTTTTATTTCCAGATTTCCCTCAGTTTGGATTTTTACCCATTAATTTTTCACTTTACATCTAATCTCATCCCTTCCTCTTTCTATTCCCTCCCTCACATAGCCCATCCTCTATCTCCAGCTGTTTTTCCTTATAAGCAGGGAGGACCCCTTGGGAACCAACGCACCCTGCAGAACTAGACACATTCTTTCCTGCTGAGGCCAGACAAAGTAGGCCATTTAGGGGAGCAGGATCTACAGGCAGGTGACAGAGTCAGGGACAGCCCCTACTTTAGTTGTTGGGAAATCCACATGAAGACCAAGCTGCACATCTGCTATATATGTGTGGGGGTCCTAGGTCCAGCCCATGTATGATCTTTGGTTGGTGGTTCAGTCTCTGGGAATGCCAAGGTTCCAGGTTAGTTGACTCTGTTGGTCTTGTTGTGGAGTCCCTATGTCCTTGGGGTTCAATCTTTGTCCTTTTTGGGGTTTCTTTATTGAGTCTTTTTTCACTTTAGAGTCTTGAACTATTTTATTCATTTCCTTCTACTTGTGGTTTCATAGGTTTCTTTAATGGATTAATCCATTTCTTCTTTAAGGACTTGTATCATATTTAAAAAGTCTATCTTAAAGTCTTTATCTTCAGTTATGTTGCAATATGTAGGGCCTGCTGTTTTAGAATTGCTGGACTCTATTGGAGACCTATTGTCCTGGGTGTTATTGACTGTGTTTTTACACTGGCATCTATGTACTTAGGTTTGAAAAGATTGAAATTCTAGGTGCTGATATCTGGTTTGATAAATCTAGGTGCTGATACAATGTTTGCTGGGCACTTGTTCCTTGGTTTCTGGTCCCCTCTCTGGTTCTTAGGAGAGTGTGGTGACTGACTGTGTGGTGCATATTCTTCTTGGATCATGATGTGTGTGGCCACTGGAGACTCTGGGTACAATGTGCTTTCAGGTATTGGAAACTGACACTTAAAAATGGAGATGGGCTACAGAAGTCTAAGGTGTCCACAGGAAAGAGAAATATAAAGTTTTCCACTAGGATCTGCTTAGTCTTCTGTGAATGGAGTAGAAAGTGAAGAGAGGCTAGAAAAGGTATAAGCTCCAGAACTGCAGATGAAATTAAGAATGTGGAGAAAAACGAGGGAGAACGAAGCTCTGAAATGTGCCTTCTGCTTTACTGGCCTATCTGCTTCTCCGGCTGGAGGGTTCCTTAGAGAAAGCATGCTGCAGTCGAGGTCTGAGATAACAGGAGAAGTGGGAGTCAGGCTGAAGGAGAAGTTCTGTGTGATCGTTGGAGATGTGGCAAAGTAGAAGGGAGGCAGCAGCAGATGTCTGCTACAGAGATGGGGATGAGAAAGGTGAACGGACTTGGAGGATAGGAGGGAGAGATGATCTGCTTTTAACTTACCTGCTTAATTGGCCAGAGTTGCCAGTGGGGTTAATTAGAATATCATAAAATGTATATGAGTTCTCACACTTCTACTCTTGACATGACTCTATGGTATAACAAATAAGCCCACACACATGCATACTCACATGTAGATATTATAAAGATACCCAGAAAGTAGTTCAAAGTTTGAGCAACTAAGATAGTAAAACAATTGGGACAAAAGGCAGGTACTTAATCTTGAAAAATGTGATTTCTCCAAGTTTTAAAAAATCCCACTTTCTTGTAAATTAACATCAAACACACACACATACACACACACACACACACACACACACACACACACATACTCACACTCACACACACACCTGAATATTACTTAAGTATCTTAAAATTACTGGAATTCCATGAAATTGTAATGTTCCAGACTATGCAGTTTATTTTTTTTCTACTGTAAAACTTCAGAGGTCCACAAAACGTTGAAACATACCAAGTTTTCTCACTTTCTAAGGCAACAGCACTCTTTTGAAAACATACACTTTCATTTTAAAAGATGTGTTTGTGTTTAATGTTATCTTCTCATATTCTGTTTAATAATCATATAACACTATATTATCATTCACTAGAAAATTTGGCATATGTAAATTTCTGGTGTATTTGGCTAAATTCACATGCTTCATTATTGCATTTTTTATTAAAAAAAAAACTACAACAATGTGTACCAGTAAGTGTATTAAAAGCTTCAATTTCCTTGGAGAATAGCAGTGATGTGGCAACCCATCTCTAAAACACTACAAATTACTATTGTTTCCTACTGACAGGGAGTCATAGTTTGAAGGACTACTAAAATGTCGACTGCCATTATCTGACTATAATTTGTATCAACTTGGAAATAAAGTAAATATCAAAATAATCCCGAACACAATGACAAAAACATGGGGAAAATTCAAACTGTGTCGTCTATAAAAGTATATGTGCTGGAACCCACAGAATTGACACAGGCATGAAACAGCATTAGAGCTGGGAATGTCTTGAAAACATTGCCGTTCAATCACCTGTAATTGGTACTCTTGGAGGGAAGAGAAGAAAATAAAGGGGATGGGACCTTTCAATTTGCTGCTTTTGTGTGAAATTGCCCCACATCACAAATAACTGCAGGACAAATTGACATCTTGGCTCAGTTGTAACCTTTCTCTCCTCCATTCTTTCCAAAGCTTGTAAACAAACATATTTGAGTCAGGACATCCAGGAGCTGGTCTAATATCAAGTTCCCACCCTGACAATTGAGACTATTCACGATATGTCTATGGTTTCACATTTTCAACATTATTTTTCTTTCTTCTAGCATAAATGTGTAATTCTAAATGTATCTTTCTTGTTATGTACTTGGCCCATTACTACTTGGTAATCTGAGATTTTTGGCTTTATGGCTTTCTTTTCTTTCTTTTCCTTTTTTTTTTTCAAACCTTCTAGAAGTTTGAAGCAATCCATCAAAATCCTTTAACGTTTTTTCAACATCATGTGTGTTGATCTACCTCTGCCCTTCCTCTTAATGCTTCCCTCTTCAGCTGCCCCATATGGTATGCCAATGATGTGGCAGATACACATAAAAGAAGCAAAAGCTCATTGAGCTTTAACTGAATTCTATACACTGTTTATCAGTATCAGAGATAGACTGGAGAATCAAGCAGACAAAAGATCCTATTAGACAATGTTTTGTAAATAAACTGGATTTTATATATTGTTTATCAGCATCAGGGATAGACTGGAAAATCAAGCAGATAAAAGTTCCTATTAGGCAATGCTTTATACATAGGAGGAAGAAACATTAAAAACATACGACTTACAGTGACAAAATACGTGTTAGAGAGAGGAGTCTGAGTTTTTCTCTAAAGAATCAGATAGGACAAAGTACTAAACTATGTTTTTATACTATCAAGGCAGCCACTAGCAACCAACACACTGAAGTTTTAAACTTGACTTGATGAGTCGGGATCTATATTTAACTCATTTTTTCCTCAAAATATTCTTGTTATAAATTGATATATATATATATATATATATATATATATATATGTATTTAAAATCACAAGTTCATGTCATAGATCACATGAAAAATGATTACAGTTTTAGGGATACCAAAACAAAGGACACAGTGAAAGGTAGCACTCAAATAAACTATAATGCAGACGTGTGCACTTTTCTTATGATTAAATTTGAGAAACAAAGTGAGCTGTTATTTATAATTTACCTTATTTGTCTCGATGTCAAGCATAGCTTTCACTGATACTTCTGATAGAATTTATGGGAGTAAAAGTATATCATGACCCTTTTGATGGTTTGTGCATCACAAAAAAGTGATTTTACTTTTTACTATGTGTGTTTTACCTGCTTGAAAACTTATTCATAGAAATCTCTACAGCTACAACTGGATAGAAAAAGAATTAGTGGCTTACAGTTCTTGAAAGATTTTTAGTGTTGAGGTTGGAGCACATTGAGCACCATGTCTTGAAAGGACACAAGATTTATCATATTCAGACATCAGCATTATCTTTTCATAAGCCACTGGTGGCCCCAGGGCACAGCTTCTTCAGAGATCCTCCACTTATACCAACTATACTGCCATCTTCACCTCCTTACCTTTAGGTGAATGGAAAATTTTCCTCATTTTCTGACTCCAAACTTCAGACCTCCCCCTAGATCCACTTCTCCAGTTCTCTGACTAGTTTAGACATGACTTTGTGTCATTTCATAACTCATTTTCATAATTATTCTACAATTCCTCATCTTCTCTCACATTTGACAATTTGCTCTATAGACACTCAAGATATATTATGCTTCTTGTTTGGCAGTGGTCATCTACCAGGCCCTGTACTATACTCACAGTTTTATCACCTAATTTTGTTCTACTGACTGCTCAGGAAACAAATAGGGTGTTTTCTTTTATTGATATTGTGCCTTTGAATATGCTAAGTGTAGAAAGCTTTAATAACTTAACCATGGTTGTGGTTTCAGAAAATCTATTCTCTTGATCAGTGCCCCCGACTATATTCAGGTTCTAAAGAAATATCATTTGCTAAACCCAAGCAACAATGTATTGAAGAAAAATACATTGCAAGCAAGTAGAGTTTATAATCTAAATACTATGTTACTTTAACCCTTGAAAACCAATCAAGACAGCCCATAATACTAGAGTAATAAAAGTGGGGGAGGGAAACCAATGATTATTTCATTGATATAGGAAAAGCATTTGATGAGGTCTTGTGTCTGGTCTTGTTGAGAATTCTCAACACTTTGGTAATATAAAAAAACTTCTTCAACCTTGTAAATGAACCTGTTTAACACCTATAGCCGACATTATATTTGTGTTGATTTCTAAATACATTGTTACAAGATTGGAAATAAGATAGGGGTGTCTGTTCTAAAGCAGGTCTACTTCACATTGTACTAGACAGTCTAGCCAGTAGAATAGATGGCGCTATGTTGTGCTTGCAGACAGGAACCTAGCCTAGCAGGCCTCTGAGAGGGTCTACCCAACAGCTGACTGAGACCGATGCAGATACTCACAGGCAAACAATGGGCAACGGTTGGGGATACTTGTGGAAGAATTAGGGGAAGGATTGAAGACTCTCAAAGAGATGCCAACCTCACTGGAAGACCAACAGTGTCAACTAATCTAGGCCTCTCAGAGCTCCCAGAGACTGATCCACTAACCAAAGAGCATACAAAGGCTAGTTCAAGGCCCCAACAGATATGTAGCAGAGGGCTGCCACCTCTGGCTTCAGTGAGACAGGATGCACCTATCCTGCAGAGACTTGATGCACCAGGGTGGGGGAAATATGGGAGTGAGTCTGCCCTACAAGAGGTGAAGGGGAGGGGGGATGGGAGGATGGGGGGAGGAACTCTTTGAGGGGGGAACAGGAGGCAGGGCAACATTTTTTTATGTAAATAAATAAATAAATAAATAAATACATTTTTAAAAAAGAAGCAAAATGCTTCCAGATTGGGAAGAAGGACGTACATTCATCTTTGTATTGAGATGATACATAATTTATATAGCAGTCAATTGGATCTTACATTAATATCTTCTAGGACCATTAGCTGTAAAATTTGGTTGGCATTTAGTTACATACTCAATCAAGAGAAAAGGTGTGATATGTATAACAAGTATGCACACATATATGTGAAATACTGGTCCAAGTAGTCGTAGCACACCAATTTGTCATAATCTTAAATGGAAACAACTTAACAACCTAAATAAATACTCACCAACAGAATGAGCAAATAAATTATAGCAATCTATATAATAGAATACTATTTAACAGTGAAAAATACAATTATTTCTACACACAATAACATGGATCAATCTTGAGATGCTATGTGGAAAATAAAAATTTATACTATCATAAATGAATTTTTAGAAGAGTCTAGAAAACAATAGTCTCAAGTGTCATTTGGAAAGATGACCTGGAATGGAGCAGAAAAGATTTACAAAGGATTACAGAGACCCTGAGAACTGATGGTGGCCATGGCATGGTTTTTCTTTTTTCTTTTTTTTTTTATTTGCAAAATGGAGTTTTATTCTTTTTAATTAATTAATTAATTAATTAATTTTAAACTCTAAATTTTATTTCCTCCCCAGTCCACCCTCTGACTATTCCTCATCCCATACCTCCTTCCAGTACCCCTTTCTCCATGAGGATGTTCCCATCCCCCATCCCCCACCCCACCAGACCTCTAAACTCCCTGGGGCCTCCAGCTCTAAACTCCCTGGGGCCTCCAGCTCTAAACTCCCTGGGGCCTCCAGTCTCTGGAGGGTTATGTACATCTTCTCTGACTAAACCCAGCAGTCCTATTTTCTTTAACCTGATGGGATGAGAATTTAACAGGACTGTGCTCGCATAGAAATTAATTATACACTCCTAATGTGTAAAGTTTATGAGACTATCAGTTATATACCTCAGTATAATTGTTTAATGTGTCTGCAGGGCTGAGGTGATGGTTTAGTGGGCTAAGTGCCTGACAGGCAAGCATAAGGACCTGACTTTGGATTCTTAGAACCCAAGAAAACAGCAGGCATGGTTATACATGCCTGTAATTCCCTTAATAGAAGGAGGAGATGGAGGGATGCTAAAAGCTTACTGGTCAGTCTGACCAGTCAGTGAGATCTAAGTTTGGTGACAGATCCTGTTTCAAAAGAAGATTGGAAGAATGGAAAACAGATTTATGTCTACTTCTCGCCTCCACACAGACACAGGTAAGGTTCTTTTCAACCCTTGCTCTACATGTGCACAGAAAATGATATATCTATTGAATTCCTCTTAGTATGAATTAACATTAAGCAATTATCATTCATTAGAGCTGATGAATTGCCACACACTGTGCAGTGTGACACTCTGCTACACCTACTTATGTCAATGTCATTGCAATCACTTAAATTTGGCAAATACAACAAATAAACAAAAAAAATACTTCTCTATCATTTCACATTTCTCCCTCTTTGTGTGCTAACATTTACAGGGTGATGATGAGACAGACGAGTATGCAAACAAGGCTCTGTTCTCTAAAGGAGGGTTGACTTCAGCTTCAATAAACATTGCCAATACAGTAAGCCACTCAATTAACACAAGAATTTAAAACATTTCCACAAGGTATTTTTTAACGTGCTAGATACTCCAGAGCCAGGAAGGAGATGCTTAACTTGACATATTAGGGCGGCACAATGATGAGGAAATTAAAAAATTCCCATATTAATGTGTTAAAATGCTATCTCACTGCAAAATAACTTGTAAGGGTTCATTTTTTGTGCACTATACTTCCCTCTGATAGAAGACATTTGTTTCCAAACATCTCAAGATGCAAGAATTATCTGGTTTAAAAAGTTAAAGAATTTAATTCTCCCTATAGATGTTTGTGATAAAATAAAATTTAGAATTTTCCATTGTAATGTGTTGTGAAGAAAAACAAGCATGTAGGTTTTGAAAATTGAAAAAAAAGCCCCATAATCATCAGAAGAGCAAGTCTCTGTTTTAAAAACTGGAAATTCATTAGATCACTCTTCCATTTTGTGCACGAATAACTGATGTCTTCAGTGGTATATATATACATATATATGTATGTGTATGTATATGTATATAGAGAGAGGGAGAAAGAGATATCACAGAATAGAAATTAAAATTCAAGAAAATAAGTCTATTCTATATCTCTTGATGACTGAAGAAAAAAAAGACAGATTACAAAATGTAAAAAAAAAAATCCAGTGGCCAAGAGTCCCTCAAATTATTATTCAAAGAACTAGGAAATTTCATAAATGCATTGGCTTTACTACTCTTTTATACATGTACATTTCATTTCTTAGAAAATATCATGAATATTAAATAATTGGCAGCTGCATGCTTTGACCCATGCCTGAAGCAAGGACCTGGTATATTGGGAGCAGCATAATTCTATGAAGAATAAAAAGAGAAAGCTAATTAAATCCCGGAGAATTCATCTGCAGAGATTGTGATGCCCCCTGGCATTTGTTAACACCAGGCAAAAGTCTCTAATTATAGCCATGCTGTTCACAATGCCATAGTGCTTAGGACCAGGTTGTTTTGCTCTTTGAGGGTAGCAATTTTAACAGGAAATGTGAAACCATCAAGGACCTTGGCAGGTGTCATTTCACTCTTAAAGAATTGCTTTCAACAAATCTAAAAGGAAAGCATTCCCTATCCCTTTAAATCAAATTAAGCAGTGAAAACACTTTCTTCTGTCTCTTCTTATTAGTTGGTGAGGAAGGTCTCCTGAGATCTGACTCTGTTGTGAAGTACTGACAGTTAAGCAGGAGGGGTTAAGCTACTGCAGATGAACCGTAAGGTTACAAGTCCATGAATACTGCAGAATATATATAAGTTTGTTCAACTTAGAGCATATTTATTGAGTCTGTGCTATAGGTGTAAATTGTTCTGAGGTCAAAAGTTTATAATCTTGTGATTTCAACTCATCTATGACATGGCATCTTCTCAGAGCTAATCCTATGTTTGCATTGAGAATCTGGCTGTCCACTCTCTCCCTATTTATTCAATTCAGTAGGAGATCAGGGGATACAATACAAAAAAGAAAACGGCAAAGCATTGCTATTTGCAGATGACAGGATAGTATGCATAAGTTATCCCCCAAATTCTACCAGAGAATTCCTACAGCTGATAAACACCTTCAACAAAGTGGCTGGATACAAAATCAACTAAAATAATAATCAATAGTCCTCCTCTATACAAATGATAAACTGGCTGAGAAAGAAATTAGGGAAACAATACCCTTCACAATAGCTATAGATAATAAAAAAGAATCTTGGTGTAACTCTAACCAAACAAGTGAAATACTTGCATGACAAGAACTTCAAGTCTCTGAAGAAAGAAACTGATAAAGATATCAGAAGATAGAAAGATCTCCCGTGGGCACAGACTGGTAGGATTAACGTAGTGAAAATGGCCATCTTACCAAAAGCAACCTGCAGATTCAATGTAGTTCTCATCCAAATTCCAACACAATTCTTTTATGGACCTGAAAGAGGAATTCTCAACTTTATATGAAAAAACAAAAAACCCAGCATAGCTAAAATAATTCTGTTCAATAAAAGCATTTCTGGAGGTATCACCAAATCTGATTTCAAGGTATAGTACAGAGCAATAGTAGTAAAAACTGCATGGTATTGGGATAAATACAGACAGGTTGGTCAGTGGAATAGAATTAAAGATGAAGAAATAAAAAACTCATTTGGATACTTGATATTTGACAAATAAACCAAAACCATACAGTGGAAAATGAAAGCATCTTCAACAAATGACACTCGTCTAACTAGATGTCTACATCTAGAAGAATGAAAATAGATACATATTTATCAACATGTACCAATCTCAAGTCTAAGTGGATCAAAAATTTCAACATAAAACTGGACACACTAAATCTAATAGAAGAGAAAATGGAAAATTGCCTTGAACTCATTAGCATAGAGGTCAAATTCCTTAGCAGAACACGAATCATTCAGGCACTAAGATCAACAATTAATACATGTGAACTCATGAAACTGAAAAGCATTTGCAAGGTTAAAGACATCAATAGGTCAAAACAGCAACCTATGTAATGAGAAAAAATCTTCACCAACTCTTCATCTGACAGAGGACTAACATTCAAAATATATAAAGAACTCAAGAATTAGATACCAGTAAACAAAATAACTCAATTAAAAAATATGATACAGAGCTAAACAAAGTATTCTCAGCAGGGAATCTCCAATGGCTGAGAAACACTTAAAGAAATGTTCAATGTCCTTAGTCATCAGGGAAATGCATATCAAAACAACTCTGGGATCCCATTTTTACTCATTAGAATGGCTAAGATAAAAACCTCAAGTTGATAGCACAGGCTGGTGAGGATGAGGAGCAAGAGAATACTTCTCCATTGTTGCTGGGAGTGAAAACTTGTAGAATCACTAATTTTCTCTAAAAATTGAGAATAGTTATACACCAAGACCCAATGATAGCACTCCTGGGCAAATACCCAAAAGATGCCCCACTATACCACAAGGACACTTGCTCAACTATGTTCATATCAGCCTTATTCATAATAGCCAGAAACTTGAAACCAATTAAATGTCCTTCAATGGAGGAATGGATAGAGAAAATGTGGTATATCTACACAATGGAATATTATTCAGGTATTAAAAATAAGGACATGAAATTTGCAGGCAAATGGATTGAACTTGAGAATATCATCCTGAGTGAGGTAACATAGACCCAGAATGATATGGATGGTATGTACTCCTTTATAAGTGGATATCAGCCACAACATGCAGGATAACCGTACTATATCCATAGAATCAAAGAAACTGTGTAAAAAGGAGGTACAAGGAAGGATGAATGAAGTGAATCTCACTCAGAAGTGGAAACAGTATAGTCATTGGAGGTGGATGGAGAGAGGGACCTGGGTGAGAGAAGGGGTGAGACAAGGAGTAACAGGGAATGGGGGGACAAGAAAGGGGTGGGAGTGAGAATAGAAATCCGTGGGGAGCATCTCTGGAACTGGCTGGAGATCTTGGATGGAGAGGCTATGTAACGTTTGTGGTGGTAACTCTAGCTGAGAGTCCTATCAGCTGGGAATATAGATACTGAAGTAGCCACCTCCCATAGCCAGTAAGTATTTCCAGTGGAGGGTAGGGACATCAGCCCACCTTCAAAACCTTCAACCGAAAATCTGTCCTGCCTACAAAATGTGCACTCGTATACATTAAATAAATAAAAATCCTTTAAAAAAAAAAGAAGTACTCTCACAGAAAGAGCCTATCATGACTGCCCCCCCCCCAAGACCCAACAAGCAGCTGAAAGAGTCAGATGCAGATATTTATACTCAATCAGTGGACAGAAGCTGGTGATCCCTGTGGTTGAATTAGGGAAAAGCTAGAAGAAGCTGAGGAGGAGGGAGACCCTATAGAAGGACCAGCAGTCTCAATTAACCTGGATCCCCGAGATTTCTCAGACACTGAGCCACCAACCAGGCAGCATACACCAGCTGTTGTGAGATCCCAACACATTACACAGCAGACAACTGCCCGGTCTAGACTCAGTCAGAGAAGATGCACCTAACCCTCAAGAGACATGAGGCTCCAGAGAGTGGGGAGGTCTAGTGGGGTGGAGATGGAGGGGTGGGGACATTCTCTTGGAGATGGAGTGTGAGAGGAGGTATGGGATCTGGAACAGTCAGAGGATGGACCAGGAGGGAGATAAAGTCTGGACTGTAAAAAAGATTAAAGAGAATAATAATAAATAATAATAATAATAATAATAATAATAATAATAAAATCTCCTTCCAAGGTGATCACAATACACTGATCATTGGTCTTATACTATGGAATTTATTTACCTCTATCATGACGCAGGCACATGCATAACGGTGCACACAAACACAGGAACAAATGTTAAACATAATCTTATTCCTTAATTCGTCTCCATCTGAAATTTAATTGAGACAAAATTCCATCACTTGAAAAATTAAGATGAATTCTAGAAATCGTTACCTGTTCTACAAGCTAAAGAAATCCAACAAGAATTCACAGAAGAGATGGCAGAGGGGAAAAAAATTATGTTTCACTAAAGGATTTGTATTTGAGCTGCACTTTGATGAGTTTTTGATGTTGTGAATAAATGATCTCCTCAGGCACCTATATTTGAATATATGGCCCCTAGGTGGTAGACACTGCCTTTTCTGTTTGTTTGTTTGTTTGTTTGTTTTTGTTTGTTTTGTGAGGAATGATTAGGAAACATGGCCTAGTTGGAGGAGATGCATTACTGGTGGTGGGATTTGAGGTTTCAAAATCCCACATCATGCCCCCCTTTATCCTCTCTTTTTTCAACTTACAGAAAGATGTAAATTCTCAGCTATTGCTCCAGATCTGCCTTGCTCCCCAATGTGATGATCATGGATTCATCCTTTGAAACTTTAACAGGTCCCTAGCAATTGTTTCTTTCTATAAGTTGCCTTGCTCCTGATGACAATCCACAGCAATGGAATGGTAACTAAGACAGAGTTAGAAGAACTTTTCTAGAGAAAAGGTAAATAAGAGCTTTTCCTAGTGATAGAATACAATTTGGAAGTTGGGAGAGCAGAGATCATCCTGTCATATGAAAAGAACCACATGATCATCTCACTAGATGCTGAGAAAGCATTTGACAAAATTCAACATCTCTTCATGATAAAAGTCTTGGAAAGACCAGGAATTCAAGGCCCATACCTAAACATAGTAAAAGCAATATACAGCAAACGAGTAGCCAACATCAAACTAAATGGAGAGAAACTTGAAGCAATCCCATTAAGATCAGGGACTAGACAAGGCTGCCTACTCTCTCCCTACCTATTCAATATAGTACTGAAAGTCCTAGACAGAGCAATTAGACAACAACAGCAAAAAAAAAAAAAAAAAAAGTCAAAGGGATACAAATAGGAAAGGAAGAAGTCAAAATATCACTATTTGCAGATGATATGATAATATACTTAGGTGACCCCAAAACTACCACCAGAGAACTCCTAAACCTGATAAACAACTTCAGCAAAGTGGCTGGTTATAAAATCAACTCAAACAAATCAGTAGCCTTCCTCTACATGAAAGATAAACAGACTGAAAAAGAAATTAGGAAAATGACACCCTTTACAATAGTTGCAAATAATTTAAAATACCTTGATGTGAATCTAACCAAGCAAGTGAAAGACCTATATGACAAGAACTTCAAGTCTCTGAAGAAAGAAATCGAAGAAGATCTCAGAAGATGGAAAGATTTCCCATGTTCATGGATTGGCAGGATTAATATAATAAAAATGGCCATCTTGCCAAAAGTAATCTACAGATTCAATGCAATCCCCATTAAAATACCAACTCAATTCTTCACAGAGTTAGAAAAGGAAATTCTCAAATTCATTTGGAATAACAAAAAACCCAGGATAGTGAAAACTATTCTCAACAATAAAAGAACTTCTGGAGGAATCACCATCCCTGACTTCAAGCTGTACTACAAAGCAATACTGATAAAAACTGCATGGTATGGGTACAGAGACAAGCAGGAAGATCAATGGAATAGAATTGAAGACCCAGAAATGAACCCACACACCTATGGTCACTTGATCTTTGACAAAGGAGCTAAAACTGTCCAGTGGAAAAAGGACAGCATTTTCAACAAATGGTGCTGGTTCAACTGGAGGACAACATGTAGAAGAATGCAAATGGATCCATTCTTATCTCCTTGTACAAAGCTCAAGTCTAAGTGGATAAAGGACCTCCACATAAAACCAGATACACTGAGACTAATAGAAGAGAAGGTGGGGAAGAGCCTCGAATACTTGGGCACAGGGGAAAAGTTCCTGACTAGAACACCAAGGGCTCATGCTCTAAGATCAAGTATTGACAAATGGGACTTCATAAAATTGCAAAGTTTCTGTAAGGCAAAGGACACTGTCAATAGGACAAAACGACAACCAACAAATTGGGAAAAGATGTTTACCAATCCTACGTCTGATAGAGGCCTAATATCCAGTATATACAAAGAACTCAAGAAATTAGACTCCAGGCAACCAAATAACCCTATTAAAAATGATGTACAGAGCTTAACAAAGAATTTTCAACTGAGGAAATTCGAATGACCGAGAAGCACCTAAAGAAATGTTCAGTGTCCTTAGTCATCAGGGAAATGCAAATCAAAACAACCCTGAGATTCTATCTCACGCCAGTCAGAATGGCTAAGATTAAAAACTCAGGTGATAGTGGATGCTGGTGAGGATGTGGAGAAAGAGGACCACTCCTCCATTGTTGGTGGGATTGCAAGATGGTGCAACCACTCTGGAAATCAGTCTGGCTGATTCCTCAGAAAATTGGACATAGCATTACCTGAGTATCCAGTTATACCACTTCTGAGCATATACCCAAAAGATGTTCCAACATATAACAAGAACATATGCTCCACTATGTTCATAGCAGCCTTATTTATAATAGCCAGAAGCTGGAAAGAACCCAGATGTCCTTCAACTGAGGAATGGATACAAAAAATGTGGTACATTTACACAATGGAGTATTACTCAGCTATTAAAAACAATGAATTCGAGAAATTCTTAGGTAAATGGATGGAACTAGAAAATATCATCCTGAGTGAAGTAACCCAATCACAAAAGAGCACACATGGCATTCACTCACTGATTATTGGCTATTAGCCCAGAACCTTGAAATACCCAAGATTCAACCCACAGGCCACATGAAGCTCATGAAGAAGGAAGATCAAGTGGGGGTGCTTCGGTCCTTCTTAGAAGGAGTAACAAAATACTCAAGGGAGCAAATATGGAGACGGAATGAGGGACAGAAATTGAAGGAGGGGCTGTCTGGAGACCATTCCACCTGGGTATCCATCCCATGTGCTGTCACCAAAGGTAGATGCTGATGTGCAAGTCAGGAAGTGCATGCTGACAAGAGCCTGATATAGATGTCTCCTTAGAGGTCTGCAAGAGTCTGACATATTCAGAGGTAGATGCTCACAGCTAACCATTGAACTGATCAAGGGGTTCACAATGGAGGAGTTAGAGTGAAGACTGTAGAAGTTGAAAGGGTTTGTGGCCCCATGAGGAGAGCAACAATACCAACCAACCAAAGCTCCCACGGTCTAAACCACCAGCCTGGGGGTACTTAGGGAGGGATCCATGGCTCCAGCTGTAAATGCAAGGGAGGATGGCCCTGTCAGGCATAGGTGGGAGAAGATATCCTTGGTCTCATGAAGGGTGGATGCCCCAGTGGGTGGGAATTTGAGGGTGGGGAGGTTCGAGTTGGGGGGTAGGTAGGGGCACATCTACAGAGAAGCAGGAAGAGGGGTGATGGGATAGGGAGTTCCTGGGCGGGGGGTGGGGAATGGGGTATAGGGAAAACATCTGAAATGTAAATAAAACATCCAATTAAAAAAAAAGTATCAAAAAAAAGAAAAGAAAAGAAAATGGTTTCGTGGTTAGGTTTGGGAGATTACTTCCACTTTCCTTTCTCCTTGCTCGTACCCCATCTAGCTTGAACCTGTGCAGTACCAGAGCATACTTTTATAGTCTTTGTTAGTTCGTGTATGCAAAAATCTGGATGGCACTGTTTCCTTGGTCTCATCTATCACCATTAGCTCTTTCATTCGTTCTGATTCTTCTTCATATAGCTCCCTGAGCCCTGATAAAAAACAAAAAACAAAACAAACAAAACAAAACAAAAAAATCAAAACCAACATTCTATTTAGGAATGAATGTTCCAAAATCTTTCCATTTGTGCACATCATTCTGCTGCAAATCCAATCTACTGCAAGAGGAAACTTCTCTGATGATGAATGTATGAGGCATTCATCTATGGGTATAGCAAAATGTTGCTAGGTTTTGTTTTACTGCTGTGAATCTTTAGCAGGGTATTTGTGCCCCTCCCCCAAGATGTCTGGCCTATGTACTCTCATGTTTATAGCCACTCAAGCGCTGTAATGTATGACTTCCATCTTGTGAAGTGGGCTTTAAATCTAATAAGAGAGTGGTTGGTTACTTTCATAATATTTGTGCCACTATGGCACCAATATATCTTGCAGGCAGGTTATTGTTGTAGATCACAGGATTTGTAGGTCAGTTGTTGATTATCTTTATCCTCTAGTAGTTTATAGAGTTACTTTCAGTATCATGAGCACTAGTCAGAAAGCTCTAATTATGCAGCAGCTCAACGTCTCTGTGTTTAATGAGATACGTAAGTGTTGTCTTTAGCAATGGGGCCTTACTATCAGTTTGTGGAGAACAACCAATAGCCTCGGCAATAGCTTGAGATGTTTGGAGGTTCCCATGTGACCCATTTGACCAATGACTAAACTGAATGCAATCCATTCTAGGCACTGGAGGTTTTACTTGGTGGAGAAAGATTTCTATTTGAGCCATTGTCTGTTGAGCTATTTTGTGACTTCATTTAGATTTATTTCATATCTGTATATATTTTAAGAAGCTTCTACATTAGTATGTTTCCATTTGACCGCTCTAATGGCCCTTAGTGTTAGTCTTCCCTTCTTATACTCCCTTACTCCTATCTCCTTGTAACATTTGATCTGTATTCTTCTTGATAATATGGCACTAAGAGTTCTTACAGAAATATATCCTTCATTTACCTGTTTGCCTTAAACCTATGCATACATACACATTTATAGGAAATTAGGCAGGTACTTCATTTTGTGTAATTTGCATAACACAAATGCATCTATTATGCATTTTAAAATTAGAAGAGTGGAGAGAGAAAAATGCATGCTACCCTCAGTAGTAAAATTCAAAAGATTTCTTCAGAAAGGGATATAGCACAGTCAGCTTGATGCCAGAGCTATTAGTGAGTTTGGACCACAGAGCTAGCTCTCTGTCCCATCCTAAACAATTTATCCTTCATCCAAAAGCTTTTCTATTGTGTTTTGCCAGGCTTTATCGAATATGGGAGAAATGAAGTTTCTGTCTATCTTATCCAATATTTTTAGCCTTGGTGGAACCTCCACAGTTCTTATGTCTTTGATTTCCAATGCTTAGGTATTTTAATACATATCTTTGATCCTTTATAGGAAAGTGTTGTCTCGGGTCTATATTCTATATATCTTTACACCAATACTAAAATGTCTTGATAATGATAATTGGAGAAAATTAAGTAGGCAGTATAGATAGCTACCTAAAGAAAATTTTAACTCTATCAAATTTAGAAAAACAATGAAATAAGTTACATTTCCTTTTTAATATGTATTTACTTGCTGTTCTTTCATGCATAAGCATAAGAATTCTATTATTTTCACTTCTCTTATTCTTTTCCACTGTTTCCTTCTACCATTGAAAACTTACATCATCCCAACATTTCTACCTTCAAATAGATTTCTTCAGAAAGGGATATAGCACAGTCAGCTTGATGCCAGAGCTATTAGTGAGTTTGGACCACAGAGTTATTATGTCTTTTGTGCTCTCTTTTGGAAATGGAAATATCATATAAATGATAGAAACAGTTTGGCAGGTTCCTCAATATTTAAACACACCTTTCCTTGTGAATCAGCTATCTTACCCTAGCTATTTTCCCAAAAGGAATAAAGACTTATGTTTGAGTTTTTCTACACCTTTACTCTTAGTAATGTTAAAAATCTCAAGAATCCAGGTTTTTATCAACTGATGAATGAAGCATATTTCTATGGCTTATAACCCAGCATCAATTTGCAACAACATTGGCAATTTAAAACAATTCAGAAAACCCGAAAGTAAGTCAAGCATTCTACAGTCTGACTGATTCCATTTACTTCACATTTTAGAACAGGCAATATTATAGTAACAAAAGAATAGTAGATTATAATTAATGATTGGATTATTTAGAGATATGACAGAATTTATGGAGATTTATGAACACATTTATCAAAACTAATCAGATTGAATTTTCAAAAATGGTGAATTTTATTTTATGTAAATTATCTTATCAAAAACTACGGGAGTGGGTGGGTGGGTAGGTGGGGGAGCACCCTCAAGAAGCAGGGAGTGGGGGATGGAATAGGGGGCTTCTGGAGGGGAAACTGGGAAAAGAGATAACATTTGAAATGTAAATAAATAAAATATCAACCTCCCTAAACTCTTTATTTGTACACAGAAGGATTTTTAAAGGTTATGTCCCTGTACTTGTATTTACCACTTACATAATAAAGTGTAACCAAAGCAAGTGGTACTACTCTGTCGTGGTTAGTTTATTTTTTATTACTTTTATGACCTTGCAGATACTATTTATACTGGTTTGCTTTCACTACATAACATATTTTTTGTAATAAAGATTTTTTCAGATATAGAAAATGAATTGGACAAGTTAAAAATCAGGAGTTATTGTGGAATAGGAGATAATAATATATATGATTGTAAGAGACAGAGGAACAGAAATGTGCTGTCAAATTTTGTCTCCTAGAAAATTCAGAGAAGCTACATCAAAATGACTGCCTACACAAAGCCTGCATGTGACTACCAATAGACACACTAACATGATCAGGGGGAAATAATATCATAGAGCCTCAACTCTAGAGAAAGAAAAGCTGGGAAAAGCTGACAGTAGGGGAAATGGTCTTCCACTCCTGGGTCAAGCTTTTCAAGATTATATTTCCTTGACTGAATGAAGATCAGGTAAATCAACAGTTGCCAGTCTTTCCACTGATGCCAACTTGGTACATTAATCTATAGAACTTTGTCCACTAATTTCTATTCTTGTGCCTCAAATTTAATTTCCAAACAGCAAAGATTCACCAGGTTTCTATATGAATTGACCTTGAAGTGATTGCAGACATCTTGAGTTGTAGCCACCATGACTGCTTTGAAGGAATTAAGTCATGTTTCATTGTAGACTTTCACTGTAGACTATAATAGACAAAACCATTAGTTTGGTATGTGGAGTTTAACATCACTCTGTTGTATCATAATGTGCCTTATTCCTTGGTATCCGTTTGATATATATTCTAACTTGATGTCAACTCTGACTCAGGCCCCAGATAATTTCATGACAGTCCTGGGCTCTGCAGAAAATGCCTGTCAAGGAAGCTTATTCCGCTCTCCTCAAGTATGTTCTCTTCCACATTAAACATGGACTGAAGTAAGAGAGATGGGGGCACAAATACACTTGGAATAGGAAAGTGGGAATTAACCTTAGAAATCATTCAAGAATAAACATTTTTTTAAAAAAGTAAGTTGTCAATATAAAAAGTATTAACTCAATAACAACTGTAGGGTGATGGAAGTTTTCTCAATATGTTCTTCTTGATTCTAAAATTGACCTTATGCATGTATAACCTGGAGTCGTTTTGGAAAATACTTCATATTCATTATCCTGTGGGTAATAGAAGATAGGTGAACAATTCAATAGTTCCCCATACTTTGTTATTTTAGAGAAACTTGTATTAAATATAATGTCCTCAAATGACAAATAATGGAACTTCAGGAAACAGCTTGAAGCCAGCAGGTGATGTTTCGGCACAGTTTTTGTTTGTCTGCTTGCTTGCTTTTTAAATATCTGAACATTGTCCTACTTTCTGTTTACTAAGAATCTAAGAGATGAATTCATATGGATTGATGTGTCCATTCTAATAAATTATATTAGAATAAAATTATACAAATGATTGGATACATCCTAGGTATTACTGTAATACTAAAAAATCAGATCAAATAAACACACAGGTAATACTAAAAGTTATTCAGAGGTAGCTACAGCATTTCAATGTTTCTTTATCTCAGGCATTACCCATTTCATTACTTCATCTCTGTTTGTATGTCTGTAGCTACACACACACACACACACACACACACACACAGGAGCATTCAATCACTATTAGCACCATTTGCTCCTTCAAAGTGTGTACTTTGAATGAAGATGAAATTTGATAGATTAAATATGTAAGAGATTAAATATAAAAGCAGTCACAAACATACACACACATACAAACATATGTTCTAATTTTACCTATAATATAACTAGTTATTTTAGCCTAAGTTTCAAACTTTATTTTTCTTGACTGTCATTTAAAGAAACAATACGTGAAAATAGTTAAATGAAGATTAATATATATTCTTATATTTTTGGTTGTGAGCCTAGCCTTTAACTGCTAAGCAATCTCCCCAGCCCTTAATATATATTCTTTATCACAATTTGGCATTAAATCCATCCTGTAAAAAGATTTAACATCTAGGCAATAAGTGTGATGGTGAAGACCTCCATCTAAGCACAATAAGACTTTGAGGGTCACTGTCAGCATCTTTGGCCTCTAACCCCTCATCACTTAGTAACTGCCTGTTCATCAGCTCCAATTTCTACAACAATGCCTGGAGAACAAAGTAACCAAGACAATAAACACTTTATTCTCTGAAATGTCTTTATCATTTGCTGAATTTTCAGATGAATATCTTTGTGTATTCTCTCAGTTTTATTACATGTGATAACTCTTTGACCGCAGAGTATTTGTTAGCATCATCAAGAGAAATTATCAAAACTCAACCTTACTCATGGAACAGACAATAGACAGGAACATCAAATATATTAAAATAACATACCCCTGGAACAATAACACACAGTGTCTTACTTTTACAATGATGAAGAACTAAACTTCATCACTTTGTTGAAGAGTGAATTATGTAGAAGTAGGAAAAACATTGAAAAATTTAATCTCTCAAATTTCATCTTCATCCAAAGGTGAAGGAGGACATTGAAGGAACAAATTATGTTAGTGCTCTGGTAACCATTCACACATTTCTACTAATATAACTCACTACATAATTTTTCCCTTGTAAGGGAAATCATAAATGGTAACTCATAAAAGTATATTTTTACTCAAGAACAGCAATAATATTGAAGAAAATAATATACGTTAGGAAATTGATCCTTGTGTAGCCAGTTACGTATTCTAATCAGTGAATTCTGTTGTTCCTTTGTTATATATTGCTTTATGATTTTAGAGGAAAAAAATACAACCCTTGGGTAATATGTTTTCTTCTCTGACGGGATAGCTACATGCTTAGAAATAGAAACACTTTGTTCCTTTGACAGCTCAGAAAAATACCATAGTTTAGTGTGATTAAAACAATACTTAACGTCACAAATTTGTGCACTGTGCTTTAAGAAGACTGTAAAGCTAGTTGTTTACTTTAAGCTCACACCTGAAAGTATTATTTCCAGGAAAAGACCCATGAGTCTTTGAACAAACAGAGCTGCTGATGGGAAACACAAATGTGGTACTATAGTTGTAGATATTGTGACTCACAGTAGTGACCTGGTATACTGTATTTTCCTGTGAATGAATATACAGACAGCTAAACAGTAATGAAGAAATAGAAGCGTGGCATTGCTATGATACCAAGTACTCAATTGCATCTTCCCAAGTAGGATATAATACGGACAGATCAAATTTCACTTTATTATTTGCTTCTTTCTATGTCTCAGAGATCTTCTCATAAAAATCAGCCCCCTCTATGGTGACAGATATGATCAGGGGCATATGAACTTGGCACAAAAGTTACTTTACAGTTTCTCATGATAAATACAAAAGTACATGCAAAATACAAAAGGTACACAGAGAGAATGCCCTTGACATTTTCCTTCAATTACATAATTATTTTTAGTGGTGATAAAATAGAAAGTAGACACATCAGATACAAAGAATTGAGAACAGTTAATAAGTCAATTTTTTCAGTAGAGACTTAGCAATTAGTGGATGAGAGGCTACATTGAAATACCAAAAGGGTGAAACTTCCAACCACATCAACATGATAGTTCAATAGGTAAAGACATTTGGCACCAAAGCCTGACAGCCTGAGTTCAGTTCCTAGAACCTACTTAAATGAAGAAGTGAAACAGACCACTACAAGTTGTACACACACACACACACACACACACACACACACCACTAAATGAATAAATGAATAATTATAAAAGAGAATAAACCTTTAAAGCAAGAAACATCTTCCCATACGAGCAAATGTTGAGAGTTCTGTAGGCATGCATTTTTTGCAATCTACTTTTAATATGCTCGACTTTTTCTCTATCCCATCATCCAGCAGAGATAGTGGAAGAGAAAAGTTATTAGGATATGGTGAAAGTTGACCTGTTCAGCAGTAGTTCTCTGGGGATAAGCTCAATTTTTTTCTCAGCAGTTCAATACCATAGCAAACACCAAATATGACTCAGCAGCTGCAGACCAGTCCTCTAGGCAGCTTCAGTCCAGTCCTTTCGATAGACAGACACCAGGCATGAACTAGCAGCTGTAGTTCAATCCTGAAGAAAATGCAAGGCTTGCCAACTGGCCTGAGGCACCTCATGAGCAGTTCTTGGGTGAGTTTCTCTCAATGTCAGCATTACCACATGTTGAGATCAACAACTCTATGCAAGGCAAACCAATACATGTGTGCTGTTAGGGAAGAATAGCAAGGCGGAGGAAACCAAAACTATGCTCAGTGTTCATCTCCCACTGTCTGTGGGGTCTTATTTATACTCTGTACTCGTGGGTCCTTTCATGTGTTTGCTATATCAAAGCATCCTGTCTGCTTCAGGGAAACATTCTTTAATGTGTCTGCTCCAGCAAACCATCATTCGACATATCTAACTTTCCAAAGAAAGTAGAAGATTTCATTTCAGAGTTCATCATGGCTGAATAAAATTTAAAAATAAATAACACATGAAAAAGAAAAATGCCTCTTTTAGCGAAGCTGCTTCAGGCTCTGTAGGTGGAGATGAGAGCTGTATTCACACATTTTCTTAGTGAGTCTACCTTGTCCTTTACACTATGCAGCCTTTCCATATCTAGGTCCAATAGAAGACACATTCATGTGCCTTCTCTGTTACGGTGTCTATCCTCTTTGTCCTTTGCTTCCTTTCTCTTCCCAGGCACAGCAATGAGCTGCATTCATGCACTTCTCAATTGCCACTGAACTAAAATCACTCTAGTCTCGAGTTCTGAGTACTGGAAGGACTGACTTACAAACTCTTTCTAACTGATCTGAAATCAATCAACTTAGTGTAACAGCAGAAGCAGAAAAATACTTCCACTCCATAGAGGCAAGCTGGAATCTCATATCAGATCCACAGACAACAAATCAGTGCATATTACTAGCTTTCCAATATAACTGATATAAAATTGCCAAGACAACATGTCTTCACCAAAGAGAACTAGAACTAGTCCTATAAAAATATTCTCTAATGAGAACTACCCATATGAACCTCAACACAGAATCTAAAAGAACAATTGAAAACATGATCAAATAATTTGAGAGTTTAAAGAGAACACAAACACCTAAGTGAATTTGAATAGGAAAAAAAGACTAAAGTTCAGGAAAGTTATAGCTGAATAAAATAATGAATGCAAAATGAATTAAAATGTTAATTCAACAAGGAGATAGAAATATTGAAGAAAACTCAAGCTAATGGAGACAAATTCAATAAATCCACTAGAAAATTCAGGGGAAATCCTTACCAATAAAGAGGACAAAACAGAAGGCAGAATATGAGGGCTTTAAAATAAAGTAGAAGAACTGACTATATAAGCAAAGATTATGAAACATAGTAACAATAATCTAAAAGCATGAATGGAATATGCAGGAACTATGATATGACATGAGACACCAAACCTATAATTATAGACAAAAAGAAGAAGAAGAATCCAAGGTCAGTGGCATAAACCAGATCTCCAACAGGAATATAGAAGAAAATATTCCTAAATTAAGGAATGACTTATGCAAATACAAGAAGCACAAGGAACACCAAGTGTACAGGACAAGTAAAGAAACTCAATTTAGACAAAGAGTGGAGTGGAGGAGAGACAGGCCATTCAGAGACTTCCCCACCTGGGAATCCATCCCATCTGCAGACACCAAACCCAGACACTATTGCTGATACCAAGAAGTGCTTGCTGACAGAAGCCTGATATATATGTCTCCTAAGTGGCTCTGCCAGAGCCTGACCAATACAGATGAAGATGCTTGCAGCCAACCATTGGACAGAGCGTGGGGACTCCAATGGAGAAGGACTGAAGGAACTGAAGGGGTTTGAACCCACATAGGAAGAACAACAATATCAACCAACCAGGCACCCCAGAGTTCCCAGGGACTAAACCACCAACCAAAGGATACACATGGAGGGAACCATGGCTCCAGCAGCATATGTAGCAGAGGATGGCCCTATCTAGCCTCAATGGGAGTGGAGGCCCTTGGTCCTATGAAGGCTTGATGTCCCAGCATGGGGGAATGGTAGGGCAGTGAAGCAGGAGTGAGTGGGTGAGTGTAGGAGCACCCTCATAGAAGCAGGAGGGGTAGGATAGGGGGTTTTCAGAGGGAATACTGGGAAAGGGGATAACATTTGAAATGTAAATAAATAAAATAACCACTAAAAATTTTAAAAAGAAACTCAATCTAGTGGTTAGCTGTCACTTTATAGTTAAAACACCAAATGTACAAAACAATGAACAGGTTTTAGAAGATGCAAAAGAAAAGGCACAGGTAATGCTAACGGCAAACCAAACTGAAGAACAGTTGACTTTCGATAGAAAATTGAAAATCCAAGAGTCTTCCACAAAAGATTCACACTTCAGGAGAATCCATACTGCATTGCTCTTATCAATCCTATCATAGTATCAGTAATTTCACTAAAATTCTAATCAAATTTTCAAGTTTATGGACCTGAACTAAGCTAACCTTCAAATTCTCAATAAATTTATGTTTTTCTTCCTGTGGGACTACTAGACAAAGGTGTGCTCATAGAGGAAGGAGTCTTGAGTTTCCCAATAAAAACAAATATGAGATACTTAAATGGAAATTCTTCACAAAGAAAGTAATTTCTAAAAACACATTTTTTTTCTAGGTCATGCAGATCCCAGAAATCTGTCCAAATCTTCATAACTAAAATCCCTATAAAACCATGATGTGAGAGACTGGGTATTCTTTGATACACAAATATGGTGTCAGTTTAAACTTTGCTGGTTAATGAAATTTCATAGAGATATCAGCTGTAAACATATTCCTTTCTTGATAAGTCCCAGGAAGGGAAATACTGGGAGAGCAAGTATTAAACTGCATTTGAGGAGGAGGAATAATTCTTTGATTTTGAGGATATTTTTAAGACCTGTTAACTTTCTCTAGTTCAAGATGCTACACATAGAAAACTGCCATACTTTGGGGATGTTTTCTTTTGAGGTTTCAACTCCTAACAGTGATAAAGTATCTAGAATTTTTTTCACATAGTATGGAGAAAAACACTCATTTTATGAAGAACAATGAGTTGTGAGTCTTCTTGACTACAGCAACAGCTGGTCTAGTGATGTAGATAAAATAATCATGGACACAGCTCAGATATAATCATTCTTATGTATCAAGTCTAGGGATAGATAGGGATAGGTGTTTGTTGAACAACACTACAAACACCTCCAATGGAAGAATGGCAACCTGAATTAAAACAACAGAGGCTAGTGAGATTGCTCAGTGGTTAAGAGGACTTGCTGCTCTTGCAAAGAGTCAGAGCTGGATCCCATTGAGGGCTCACAATCACTTGGAATTCTAGTTCTAGAGACTCTAATATCCTCTTCTTGCCTCCACAGGCAACCCACATACACATGACATGTATACTCAGACACACGTATAGACACATAAATTAAAGTTAAAATTAAAAATAATAATATAAAAATCAAACAATACAACAACAACAAAAACCTTAACTCACTCTCTAACCCTAGATGGGTAGATTCCAGTGCAAAAAATTATAGAAAAAGAAAACCAAGGCAATATATCTGATCTGTTTTAGTTTTATTTCAGATGTGATAAAACACTGACCAAAAGCAACTTGGAGAAGAAGACGTTTATTTCATCTTACACTTTATAGTTCATTATCCAAGGAAGCAGAAGCAGGACCTCAATGCAGGGGCTTGAAGCAGAAACACAACCACCAAGAAATACTGTTTACTGGCTTGCTAGATATGATTTTATTCATAAAATTTAAATTCATAATTTTATTCTTGTTATTCCACAAAGAAGCTAGCAGAACTAATAAATAGCTTCATGAAAGTTTTATGCAAAATTAACATTCTAAAATCAGTAGCATTACAACATACCAACAACAAATACACTGAGAAAGAGACTATCTGGCCAAATCCACCCATAATATCATCAAAAAAAAAATCCTTTGAAAAAGCCAAGCTAAAAAAGTGGACAATTCTACAATAAAAGCTTTAAAACAGTGAAGAAAGAAATTTATGAAGGCACTAGAAAACAGAAAGACCCCCAGTGCTAATGATTTGGTAGCATTGATATTACAAAAAGTGGACAATCTGTTGAAGTGCTATACACATTCAATAAAATACCAATCAAATTTCCGGTTTCATGTTTCAGAGAAATAAAAAAAAAACCACTAGGCATTCATATGGAAGCACAAAAGATTACAGAAAGCTGGAATAGTCCTCAGCAAAAGTAGTCCAGTAGAAGATATCACGGTACCTGATTTCAAGTTATATTTTAGAGGAATTAAAACGGCATGATGTGAGCACAAATACAGACATGTAGAATGGAATTGAACAAATGACGTACATAAGACCATATAACTACAGCCACCTGATGATATTTAACAGATGTAGAAGAATATAACTATATCTTTATTTTTCTGCACAAAAATCTACTCCAATAGGACCTTAATATAAGACCCAAGGTTCTGAAAATGCTTGAGGAAAAAGTAGAAAATAATATTCACTACATAAACTTCTGTAAGCACTTTCTGAATAGGATGCCATTTACTCATGAAATAAGACCAACAATTGACAAGACGGACCTCATGAAATTAAAACTCTTCTATACAGCAAGGATAGAACTATGTTAATTTTTGATAACTTAATACCCAGCATCTACATCATTAATGCCCTCTCCTCTTCAACTCTACTAATGTCTCTACATACAAATTCACAATACCTTTATTATTGTAAAATATATATGCATACTCATATAGACATACATATGTACACATATACATATATGTATATACATGCATACATGCATATAAAATCTACTGGGTATAGTTGACCAGTTGGGATAGAAAAACCCATTAGTAAGCTCATCCCTAGAGGAAATTGTTTCCTCCTTTCTCAGTATCTATAGATTACTTTCATGTAGGAGTAGAATCATGTGGAATTTTCCCTTTCCATAATGCCATGTCAAGTGGTGCTATCATTATGCTAGTCTTGTTCAGGGAACCATATTGTTGAGATTTCATGGTTGTATTTTCTATGTTATGTCTAGAGTACACTATCTAGAAGCAGAAGTCCTACCTATATCTCTAGCTTTTATAATCTTTCCACTCTTTCTTTGATGATTTAGCCTGAACATAAGATGTATGTACATATGTAGCCACTCTATAATTCATTATAAAGATTCTCAGCCAAATATAAGAGCTGTCATAATTTGACTATAGCAACCACTCCTGAGGATATACATAAAAGACACAATATCTTTCTATAAAGATATGTTCTCATAAATAGATAATGAAATTGTGGTATATACACAATAGAATTTCATTTACTTATAAATAAAAGTAAAATTATGAAATTTGAATGCAAATGAATGAAAATGGAAATAAAAAATCGACAGATCAAGCTAACCCAGAGTCAGAAAGACAAGTATTACATGGTCTTTCTCATATGTTTCTAACCTTAACATATGGTCTCTTTAAAGGGCAGGGAGCTAGAAGGGGTGAATTTGACATGTAACAGGGAAAATAAGCTTTAAACAAAAGATAATAATAGAATATGGTATGAAAGAAGAGAGAGAGAAACTAGAGGTTAAATGGTGTAAATTGAAATGAGAGTGAAAGAAAACAGGAGACAAGGGACAGAGTATGGGTAACTACAACCAAGGACGTGTAAAGCTACATAGGATCCTACTGCTTTGAAGTTAATTAAAATTATAATGCAAAAAGCAAGAGTCTGAAGAGTTATTCTTCATGGATAGATAATCCTGGTCCCAGAAGCCACAGGTTATGGAACAAAATCCCAGTGCCAGATGTGATTATATTTATGAGTTGTTGATTAGGGAGGACTCCAAGGTCCCCAGTACAATGCAGTCTATTACTTGGGCTCTTGGGTTCTCACCAGAAGGAGATGGAAATCACATGCTGTTGAAGATATCAAACACTTTGCTTTCAGAACATAGAGAAATCAAACTGGACCTGAGCCAGAAGCTTCCTTTCTTCTTGACAAGTTTCCCAGTGCTGGAAGTTGCTATAGGCTTCCGGGGAAGAAAATTTATCATCAGTGTTATTCATCTGTGAGCCTTGGGAACTTTACCATCAACTTTCAATATGTGGCCAGTGGTGCTGTAGCAGCATGACTGCTATTGGGGTAACCAATCACTTTCTTCCTGGATTTCAGAGCCATTCCACAGAGGAATACATGCTCTGTATTACTATTCTAGTAAGAAGCCAACACTTTGAGAAGAAGTTATAGACCCTAGCGGGAAATCTACTGTTACATTTTTACATGGATATGATGTCAAACTGCCTTCTAAATATTTATGTTCATACCCATTGTTTAGTGCTCCTCTACTTCTTGGTCAGAGAAGCTTTTGTTTGAAATGGGCAAAAGTTAGTGTTCGGATTTCAAACTGGTTAAAGTATCAAGACTTTGTAACTGTTGAGTGGCCATCCCTAGACAGTATATTTATAACATCTCCTTCTAAATCCATGGTACATTGCAGAAAAGAGGTCAGAAATAATACAAGAGCTGGAGGTTTGAGTGTATCTTAGAAAGTTGTTTTGAGTATTAAAACAAACACGACACTGATAACAACACAGCAGCCAAGAGAACAGCCTTCTAGTTTGGCCATTCACATTCATTGTCTCCGTTAGGATTTCCATTGCTGTGAAGAGACACCATGATCAAGGCAACTCTTATAAAGGAAAAATTTAATTGGGGTTGGCTTACATCTTCAGAGGTTTAGTCCATCATCATCATGGTAGGAAGCAGGCCATCTTGTAGGCAGATTTGGTGCTGGAGAAGCAGAGTTAGACATCTTGATCCAAAGGCAGCCAGGAAGAGACTCTCCTCTGTAGGGAGTGAGGAGGAGACTATCTTCCACACTGGAGTGGATCCTAACTATAGGGGGGTCTCAAAGCCCACCTATCCAGTGACACACTTCCTCTAACAAGGCCACACCTCCTCCAATAAGGCCGCACCTCCTAATAGTTCCACTCCCTGACCAAGCATTGAAACACATGAATCTATGGGGGTAAAATCTCTTCAATCCACAAAACTCACAGTTTCTAGTTTTACTACATGAGATTGTTTAAAACCTTCACTTAGAGCTATAGTGTATGTCATTCCCTCTGTATTAATTGGGAGACATTTGAAGAATCGCTGTTCTTGGTATGGTTTCTGTAACGTAGAACAAAGAAAGCCAACAATCAGAGGCATTGGTGAGCATGGTCATCTTATTTAAAGTGACTACTTATTTAGGAATGAGTAGTCATCTTATTGCTGGAGAAATGGACATATTTAAAAGCATAAGAGATATCATTATGGGCTTTATTTGGGCAGGAGAAATGATTCTGTTCTCATTGAAGCACACAAACATCATGTGTTGGTTTGGGGTTATGATTTCAATAGAGAGATACAGATACAGGAGGATCCCTAGGAAGGGGTGTTAGACACCCAATTCTACAGTTACTAGGGAATTACTTTTTTGTGTGTTTGAGGAGAAAGGAGTTCATCTGTTGGTCTTTAGGTGGAATCTTTTGCTTTAAGGTCATTGGCTTACCTTGGAGATATAAATCTAGTTTTTGGTTTTTAGTAATTGAACAATGTCAAGATGCTCAAAGTCACTTGCTAAGGTCTTTTCTATCAAGAACTCAACTGTTCTAGAAGTTTCTCTTTCCAGAATTTTAGCAGAACCCAGTTCCCATGGTCTATAGACTTTGGACTTGAATCTTTAGAATTTGGAATGATCTTATTTCTAGATCCCCTTTGGATTTATTCTACTTACCCTAAAATTTCTATGTTTTGACTCCTCTGCTTGGTGTTGAAATGTAAGACCATATCTAGCATGAAGAAGGACATTACATACAGAACTCAAAAAATTTAATCTTGGTGCTAAATTTTAGAACTGTTCCAATTTCAATGAATATATAGGTGCCAGTCTCTGTCATTGTGGGTGTGTTTCCTAATAAGGATTTGCTAAGATTTGTTTAATAGTTTATTTAGTCCTTTTAATTTTAACTTCATTCTTTGACCTCATAACAGCATGTAGATAACATTTCATTTTTCCTAGATCTTAGACATAAAGTAGGTAACCCATGTAAGGAGTGAAACATTATTTCTCTGTAATGAGTGGTGAAGGCCAAA
Organism: Grammomys surdaster; assembly: GCF_004785775.1. Classification (NCBI taxonomy): domain Eukaryota; kingdom Metazoa; phylum Chordata; class Mammalia; order Rodentia; family Muridae; genus Grammomys; species Grammomys surdaster. Next base: position 4,429,382 of record NW_021605455.1, on the reverse strand, counting down.
CCTTGAGATAATTTTCTTAAGGAGGTTGTGGTGGTGTATTCTGGTGGGCAAATGCTGAAGAGGATAAAAGAAGATCATCAGTTTGATATAAGCTTGGGATACAACTTTAGCAAAGATACTGTCACTTCAAAACTCTTTCAGTCCTAGGAAAATGAAGGTGTCTACACACATAAACAAAGATAAAGTCTTTAGCTAGATGGATGTGTCTCTTTGAATTTGTTCAAAGAGTGGCAGAAGATAAAGATGGACAGAATTCTTTTGTATGAAGAGAGTGCAGGCATGATGCACTTTAATTAATTAATTAGTTAATTAATTAACCATGGTTGTCAATTCTTGTTCTAGGAACAGTTTAGTTGCCAGTTCTAAAATAGTATCTCTCCTTTAGTGAAATGAATCACATATTTTCATAATTATTTCCCATCATAGGTAATAGGATGACAGTGTTTTTCTTTGCATGTAGATCCATGCTCCCCTTCGGGGGGCCCTTGTTCTTTTCAGAGACTACTCCTATTTGTGGCATATATACTTAGGGTGTACATCACCTACCTTTGGAGTTAACACTAATTAGACTTAGAAGATCTGTAAGATTTCATTTTTCTCATTTGCTAGCCTATTTATTCGAGCACCAAGAGACATATTCTTGTATAGCCCCCTTGCAGTTGATAATGCCCAGTGGTTGGTGAAGTGGATGGCTTGCAGTAAATTTAGAATCAGTTACCTATGTTTTATGGGTGAATTGCTCTATGCTAATAGTCATTGCTCTCTCCATACAGTAGCATAAACATGCGATATTATGAAGGCACACTTTGAACCAGTGTAGATGCAAGCATTAATTTTTTTACCTTGGTTCAAGTTGAGTCTTTTTGCTAGGGTTATTAGTTTGACCTTTAGGCCAAGGTAGAAAGAAATAACACAGAAACCCCAATTAGTTTTGTCTGGCTGACAGCTGAATATTCAGCCTTAGCTTCTCTAGTTAGAAAGTAACTGCTTCTGCTAGTAAACCATATCCTCTCTGCAGTGTACAGGACTGCTCACTTGACTCAGGCTGACTGGCACAGGTAAAGGAGAGAGTCTTAGCACAAAAGTGTGTCAATTCAGAAGATATTTCCCCGGATCTAGTGATGCAGGTTTTAGAGTGCTACTTCTGGGGCATACAGGAAAGTTGCCTGATATTTTTTTTAGTTTACTTCCAGTTACAGTGTTTATTTTTGTGAGAGCTTATATGACTTCGGTCATACCGAAGTGACTTCAATTATCAGTGTTGTAGCTGCTACTGTTCTTGGCCAGAAAAACCATCCTTTTGTTATGAGATTGGATTTCCTTGAGAAAACAGAAAGCAAGTGTCAGTTATGTTTCTAGATATTGATCATCACCCCACAGTCATGGCCTTGTTTAGCTGCCACAAATTAACAAGAAAGTCTTTTGGAGGTTGAGCTACCTTAGTGATCGAGCTTCTGCAAGAAGCTCCTCTATCTGATTAAAGGATTGTCTCCATCAGTGTCTGGGCCCTTGATGGCCTTATAAAGGGATTTTCGATTAATTTAAAGTTAAGAACACAAACTTGATAAAATTCAGCCATCTGAATTGTGACTTTTTCTTTGTCTTTGATAGAGTTAGCTCATCATAAGATAGGGCTACTTGTCGTGCCTAAGAAGTCAAGATGTATCCTTAATATTTTATTTTCTTCTACTTATTTGAGTTTTTATTGAGAGAGAGAACATTAATTTTAATTGTCAACTTGACATAATCCAGAACCATCAAGGAAATGGGTCTCAGTGTAGACTGTCAAGGTCAGCATGGACTAAGAGTATGACTGTTGAGGATTGTCTTGATTGACATTAAAAGACTCATCCCATTATTCACAGCATCATTCCCTATACTGAGATACTGTAGGGCATATGTGTAGATAGAGTTCTGGCCATAAGTAGACATGCTTGAATTTATTGCTTTCTTTTCCTGAATATACATGTGATGTTGCTTCACGATTCTCCCTTGACTCTTGTTCAGTGTTGGATGGCAACCTGGGATTATGATTTAAAATTAACCATTTCTCTCCTAAGTAGCTTTTTCTCTATTTCTCCATCCAACATATGGATTCTAGGGATTGAATTCAGGACATAAGCTTAGGGGTAAGCACCATTACTCACTGAATCATCTTAAAAGCCATCTAAGAAATTTTTGCAGAAATTTGGAAAAGGGTTTTTTCCTCTATTTCATATTATCATCTTTCTCCTATTTTTGAAGTTGATCCTGTTAATTGTCACCATCTTGGAAAATATTTTTTCTCATTATGATGCTATGACCTTGGATACAGTCCTTCAGAAAGAAATATGCACATAGGCCAAATAGGGCACCCAGTGTCTGTTAAGATATTAGAGTAACCAAAACAACATAGGAAGAGAAATCAGACTCTAAGCTACTCTAAGCTGAAGGTAAAGAGAAAAATGACTAATATATAAGTAATGATATAGCTGAGTTAGTTTCCTTGATCTTTTCACAAATGCAATAGACAAAGCAAGTAAAGATAAAGCCTAAGACTAAGATCTTGAAGCTGCACAGAAAATTAAAAAAACGACATTCTGGATAAAAGAGAAAGAAACAGACAAGATTGGAGTCAGTTACTTGAAAGACTAATTTTCATTCAAATAAGGTGGTGGCAATTAAGAAATATTACTGGAGTAAGTGAAGAAATAATTAGAAATTCAGGAATCCAATATACTTCTTATAAACAATTGAAGTTGATAAAGACACTAGAAAATCATTTGGAGGAGAGAGGAAGATAAGACTTAGGAAGCTAATGCAACTTATTAGACTCAGGAAGTTCAGGAAGCTACAATATCACAAGATCCCTTCCCAGGTTTTAAATGGTAAATAATGATGAGGGAGAAGACGTTTGGTTTGTTTGCTTGTTTGTTTTTGTTTGTTTTTGTTTTTTCACATATACTTCTAAGTTGGGCAAGGGGCTCTAAGATTTCAGTTTCTGTTGGGTTGTCAGAAATGCTGGTGTAAACTTTATGATGAAGTGGTTGCTTAAGTATCACCTGGGGTCCTGTAAGGAACTCCTTACCAATTTACCTGTAGCCACAATAAATTCATTGGCTCACTGGCTAGCAATGGGTGGAATAATTTTTTGCAATTTCATAGATGCTTTATCTGAGGTGAATATATATTTTCACATCTCCTCAGAAGAAACAAAATCAGAGGTTATTTAATTTGGAAATTATGGAGATTTTAATCATACAAGTCAATGTTTCTGAAGTTAATGAAGCCTAGTAATGGAAACTAATTTTGATTAAAAATGAAAATCTACTTACTCTTCTATGAGATTTAGTTTATCTGGGTTTATGTTGAGGTCCTTGACCCACTTGGATTTGAGTTATGTACACGGTGATAAACAAGGATCTATTTGTATTCTTCTGCATGTGGACATCCAGTTATACTAGCACAATTTGTTGAAGATGCTTTCCTCTTTCCATTGTATGGTTTTGCCTTCTTTGTCAAAAACCAAGTGACCATAGTCTGGATTTATTTTTTTCAATTTTCATGTCTATTCTATGAAACAACCTGTCTGTTTCTGAACCAATACTGTGCAATTTTTATCACTATTGCTCTGTAGTACATTTGAGTTCAGGGATGAGGATTCCTCCAGAAGTTCTTTCATTGTTCAGTATTGTTTTTGCTATCCTGGGTTTTCATTTTTCCATATGAAGGTGAATTGTTCTTTCAAGGTCTATAATAAATTGTGTTAGAATTTTGATGGGGATTGCATTAAATCTGTAGAGTGCTTTTGGTAATATGGCCATTTTCACTGTTAATCCTACCTATCCATGAGCATGGGAGATCTTTCCATCTTCTGATAACTGAGGTCAGTATTTATATTTTGGTCATATATAGCTTGATCATGCTAGCTCATTTTAGACTGGGAATACTTTTATTCCTGGTCATCCTGTTAAAGCTTGCCTTTAACAACATCAACATGTTGGCAGCCAAAGTACATGGCTTGAAACTAAAAATGGACCCCCAGAGAGAGTTATTAAATTAACAGGCTGGCAAGCCAAGGATGGGTAAGATTCTGCACAGAGTGTTACTAACCTAAAATGTAAGTGCATTGCTTTTGATAATGCATTTCTATGAAGGAAGTAATTCTTGTCAGAATAACCTAAGACAGACTCAGTCTTGTTTATGAAATAAAAAAGGGGGAGAGGCGGAAAGCTTTTGGGGCTGCCTGGCAAGAATCTAACACGGGCCAAGGACAAGGAAATAGGCTGCTTGGCAGGGATATGACATTTGCCAAGGACAAGGAAGTGGGCTTCAGGCAGGAATCTGACATTAGACTAGAACAAAGAAGTAATCTCAGGTAGGAGTCTAAATATTAGATTAGAACAAGGAAGTAATTTCAGACAGGAATCTGAATTTTAGGCTAGAACAAGGAAGTATGCTTCAGACATGAAAATTACCTTGGGCTAGGACAGGGAAGTAGGCTCAGATACTTTGGTCATCCTGATAAGTCCTTAGAAACAGTGATCACGGGAGTGTTCACATAATTGGGTTTAATGCCTCGCTTTTTCTTTGAATATTTGTGTTTATTATCTTGCTTGTTCCTTGACTATTTGCATCTATTGTATTGCTAGACCCTCAACTTAGAACTGAACTTAATACATGCATGTAATTCAAATGGCTTAAAAGCATAAAGGAGGAGAGGGGATGGGATAGGGGGCTCTAGGGAGGAAAAAATGGGGAAAGAGGATGACATCTGTATTGTAAATAAATAAAATATCCAATAAAAAAATGCTCAACATTTTTAGTCATCAGGGAAATGAAAATCAAATGGACACTGAGATTTTACCTTACACTAATAAGAATAGCTAAGATCAAAGGCACAAGGGACAGCACATATTGGCAAGGACATGGAGAAATTGGTACACTCCTCCATTGTTGGTAGGATTGCAAACTTGTACAACCACTCTGGAAATCAATCTGCTGGTTTCTCAGAAAATTGGAAATAAACCCAGCTATACTGCTTTTGGGCATATACCCAAAAGATGCCCCACAAGGTCACAAGGACATATGCTCCACTATGTTCATAGCATGTTTATTCATAACAGCCAGAAACTAGAAACAACCTATATGTCCCTCAACCAAATAATTCATACAGAAAATGTGGTTCATTTACAGAATGCAATACTACACAACTATTAAAAACAAGAACATCATGAATTTTTCAGGCAAATAGATGAAAGTAGAAAATATCATCCTGAGTGAAATAACCCAGACACAAAAGGATATGCATAGTATGTACTCACTAATAAATAGATATTAGCCATAAAACACAGAATATCCATGATTCATCCACAGACCCAAAGAAATAGAACAAGAAGAAAGGCCCAAGAGAAGATGTTGAGTCACACGTAGAACGGGGAAACAAAATAGTCATAGGAGGCAGATGGAGGAAGGGAACTAGGTGGGAGAGGGTATGGGTAGGGGAATAAAGGGGTAGGTGTGAGGAGAGAGATCCAGAGTGCCAAGACAATGGAAATTTGTAGCTGCTAGGGATGGGGTAATCTTTAGGAAGTTCCAGAGACCTGAGATGGGGAAGGATCCCTGGAGTCAATGCAGGTGACCTTAGCCAAGAAGCCTAACAGTGGGAACACGGAACCTGAAGATGCCACCCCCTGTAGCCAGGAAGGACTCTCATTGGAGGAATAAGGACACCAACCAGCCCACACAAAAATTTCAACCCAAAATTTGTCCTGTCTAAAAGAAATGCAGGGAAAAAGATGGGTCAGAGACTGAAGGAAAGGCCAAACAACAACCAACCCAATTTCACCCCCATCCCATGGGCAAGCACTAATCCCTGACATTATTAATGATACTTGTTATGTTTGCAGACAGGAGCCTAGCATAACTGTCCTCTGAGAGACTCTATATAGCAGCTGAGTAAAACAGTGCAGATACCCATAGCCAAACATTGGACAGAGGTTCAGGACTCTTATAACAGATTTCGGGGAAGGATTGAAAGGCTATAAGGGGAACCCTACTGGAGCACCAATAGAATCAACTAACCTGGTCCTGTGGGAGCTCTCAGAGACTGAGCCACCAACCAAAGAGTACACACAGGCTGGAATGAGGCCCCCAGCACATGGGTAGCAGATGGGCAGCTCAATCTTCATGTGGGCCCCCCAATGACTGGAGCAGAGGTTCCCCCTAAAGCTGAAGCCTGACTGTGGTAACTGTTCCCCCACAGGGCTGCCTAACCTGGCCTCAATGGGAGAGGATACACCTAATCTAGGAGAGACTTGATGCACCAGGGAGGGAGAATACCTGGGAGACACCCTTTCATAGGAGAAGGGGTGGGGAAAGGGTTTCTCACAGACGGGAATGGGAGAGGGCAGTGTCTGTGATGGTAATTAATTAATTAATAAAAATTAATAAAAATCCAGATCAAGGTAATGAATTTTGAGAATCAACATCTGGGTATTTGTGCAAAAGTCTGGAACAGATGAGCTATGGAATAGTATCAGCTTTAAATTTAAATTTATGATTTCTTTTCACTTAATCACGTGGTTTGAATATGATATAATGTGTAATGGTTTTAGTAGGAGAGATAGTTGGCATTTCTTGTAAGAACAAGAGAAAGGTGAGCCAGCATATTATGTAGTATAGTTTCTGTAACCCCAGTTTCTGTAACTATTGCATTTAAACCTGAAACATTGGTTAAGTTCCATAGTTGAGTGTTGTCTTATGATTTCCCAAACTTAAAAATTTCAATGAAGATTTTACTTTAAGTTATAGAAGAATGATTTGGCTTTCTTCTATGGTGCTATATATGATAATTTATTTTCTTATGCTTTCTTTTATCTAAGGCTAAAGGTGAAACCTATTTAAATTTCTACATTGCAAGTTATATCCTGCATTTGCTACATTCTGCTGCACAAACTTATAAAGGGCTAATGGACCAGAAAACACTTGAAAATGAAAACAAATCTCATAGACCTAGTGTTCTCTTGCCTCTTGCTGGGTACCCCCTCTGTTCTGTAAACATTTCATGCTCAAAGACAGCAACTAAGTCACGTCCCCATGTTTTTCCATTGCCCCTTGCAAAGCTCATTCCTTCCTAGTTCTTTCCAAGGTCTCTTGTAATTAGACTAAAATAATGAGGCATTTCACTTGAGTGGTCCTGAGAATGCATTAGGTATTTTTAAAGCAATAGATCTTCATCTCTGCAGGGGAAAAAGGGAGTGAGTTAGAGAGTAATGGAGGAGACAAAAGTGACCACTTAAATATCAGATTATTTTCCTAATTATCGAAAATGGAAGGAAAATGGAACTGCCTTCTGAATAGCAAAGCCTTCCCAAAGACCAAATAAGTCTGTATAAACAGATTTGCCTTCCTGAGAGTGATTTACTAGAAGGACACTTAATTTGTTCTGAGCACAGTTGGCGCCTCAGACACAATGGCAGGTGACAGCCCACATAACCTCTCTTTCGGCTTTCATCTCACACACTGCATTTGAAGTTGAGTTCAGATGAGAGAGAGACACAGAATTAATATTACCTTGGATCAACTAAGTCTCCAGAGGAAGCAACAGAAGCTCTTGCGGAAACAATAAACCCTTTAAACATGACAGGGGGAATGAGACCTTAGAAGGCCTCTGAAAGTATCCATTATTAAAGAAGGGACAGGGGACTTTGATTTTTTTCTCAGTAAAAGCAGTGATAAAATAGTGCCAATTTTACATACAAATTCAAAGATCTGGGATTGTTTATGTTAAAAGTCTTTCTCCCGCTCCATTGAGAAAGAATTTGTATGAACTATATTTGTCATGACATTGATATTTGTCTTCTGTTTAATTTTTCCTGAAGAAAAAAAAATCAAATAAAAATGGGTTATTTCAGCAGCAAAAGTCAGGAAAAAAGTAGATTACATGAATATATAACACCTTTTCATAAAATGTCCAAAAGTTCAGACAAAAAATACACAGTTCCCTAAAGAATCCAAGATTATTTTAACTGGTACAAAAATGTGTAGTTACTAAAAGATACCAGGAATACTTATAAACAAAATACATATATATATTTGTGTATTCTAACATAAATATGGTCATTACTATTATCATTAAAATGATTGCATTTAGAGGATGGGATGGCTCACTGTTCAAGAATGATTACAGCTTTGGAAAATAAGAATGTATATTTGAATCCCCAGAACTGGTATGGAAACTTAACCTGGCTGTGGGTGTCTGACAGCCAGCACTGGAGTCAGGGTGATTGTTCTACCACTGGTTGGAAATTTTATGGATCAGAACCAGAGGCACTTATTATTACACAGTTCTTTCATTATTAATCTGGGCAAGATCTAGCAAGGAATCTGTCAATGAATGTTTCTCACTAGCTTAGCCTGAGGAAAAAAATGAGCTTTCAACTTTAGCCACTTTGCTGATAGTGGATCGTAAAAGGTCTTCTTCCAAAGTCACTCAGAGGACTGTTACTGTTGATAAGCTTTATCCACCCCGTCCTTCTCCATGGGTGAGGGAGATCATGGGAGAGACTTTAACATCTCATTATATCATTGTCCCCATGAAACTGTCATTCAGTGCAAAGAGCTTCTCCAAGACAAGCATTGTGGGTTGCCTTCAATCCTAGGTGCAGTGAATTGAAACTCAACTTTCTTGAATGAAGTGCTAAATGCCCTCATCTTCCAATCTTTCCTTTAGGGAGAAAGAGGCTGATTACAGCAAAGAGAGCTGATTTTAGCAATTTCTTTCAAAGAGCCACTTCTCTGCTAAGTGTCAGGGTCGGGACATATGAAGTAAAGTGTTCAATACACTGTTAATGGATGTCCTGGAGGGATCACAGACTTATTTATTCAGGGAAGATTCAGCAATATTCAACAGAATGGTAATTAGTGAAGCAAGACCATAGCACTCTACATTTAAGTAAATTCATCACCCAATGAAAATAAAAGTAATTAGTATCTGACTATAGGCCTTTGTTTCTCAGAAGAAAAATAAAATACTCAGAATTTTCTGTAGACAATGACCTATATGTAAAGAGTTATCTCTTAATAATTTTAATTTCATTGGTTGAAAGTGGTGTAATTAAGGATTTAAATTTTAATTAAATGAACATTCTGCAAAATTTTATTTAACTATGCCTTACATTTTGCAAAACTCTTTTGAACATATCTGCAATGCTTTTAGTTGTGGGTATTGTCCTCAGGTAATGATCATTAGATCCCTAGGTGAAAGCTGCACTTGGATTTCCATAGATCATTATCAATCTTCCTAATCACATATCTCAGTATTTTTATACTCAGGCAGACAGACAGACAGATATCAGGCACACACACACACACACACACACACACACACACACACACACACACCACATACAAATGCCCGTATGCACCAATGATTTCATGTGATGAATTCATAGTAATGTAAATCTCAGTATTGCCATTCCTCCATGGTGGATATCATTCTGTACTAAGGTTTTTGAGTAACTGGGAAGACTATCTTCAAACCCACTACATTAGGATCGTGTTGGAAAATGCCAGGCATTTATATATATTAAAGGTTCATAGATATTTCTAATGTATAGTTGTCAGCCAGTGAAAATCTTGTTCTGGAATCATGGATCTGTGACATATGTCAGATTTGAAAGGTCTTCCATAGTTTCCAGGTCAGATCCAGAGAAAATAAATCTTAACTATTGAATAGATGATCAAAGGTCCAGATTACATTCATTAGGGCTAAAATTTAAAGGATGGTATACCTTTTGATTTTATCATACCTACAGAACATAACTCTATTAATGCAACATACATTAGTAGAAATAAGCAAAATTAGTTGTGTATTAGAATCTCATGGCATTTTATGAAATACAGAAATCCATATGTCTGACTTCATATCACTGGAATGGAAAAATTTAAATTTAAGATAATGCTAATGCTGTTCACTGGTATAAATCTAAGATGGATTCAGTGTGATTGTGCCTTTAGTTCAATTCTAAACTTTTTTTAGAGGAGGCATCACATACAACAAACCCTGAAGCAGCTTAAATTTTTAAGCCATGTGCTATTGGCCATTTCTTTTTATAGTCTACTTGCCTGTTTGCTCACTGTGATCAGTAGTTCATTCTTGACTATATGCTTTGAAAGAAATGTTTTCCTTTATAATTAGTAATTATCAGTAACTGTCTTCTTCCTACCACTTTTAGTTGTTATGGAGTGATAGCAATAGAGAGAATGCATAGCCAAAGGCTGTAACCAAATTAAAGAAAATTGCCAAAGCGCAAGTATGGGGAAGGAGATCAAGATAAGGTAATGACATGAGTTTATAGAAAAGAAACATAGCTCAGAAAGGCTTCCCAAAGGAAGTGAAGGCTACAATGAGGACTTAAGAAAGTGCTATGCAGGTGAAGTGTGGCCAGGTATGTGACAGTAAATAAAGGAGAAATAGGATTACAAACAAATTGTGCCTCCCAGGATTCAGGTAGCCAAACACTCTTCAGTAGTATTAAATGTCACATGTCTAAGGGAACACTTATATCTCAGATTATCTTTAGAGGATAAGTCTGTGATGAATTATTAAGAAACAATTATTTTTCTAAGAGACAGCTCAATGAGTTGTTTCCTACTGGAGCTTAATCTCTAGGATGGTTACTATTTACAGTACCTTAATTAGAATTACAGTTCCTATGTAAATATCCCTCTGGCTTTACCAGGAGAGCAAGCACAGAAAGGAAGAGATAGATCCCCCAAAGCTACATGGATCTTGATAGTGAAGGTCACAGGAGTGAGTGTCTCCAATGTCAGCAGCAAATGTCCACATAGTCTTCTGGTCCAGGTTTCTAGAGGAGATGTGCTGATGTCAGCAGGGATTTCAATGGCTTGAGATGCCAGATGCAGCTTTCCAGGCTTTCTTCTGATTTATGAAGCAGATTCCTTCACCTATCCATTTTTATATGTGCTTGGCCATCTGGAAGTCAAGATTGGTGCTGCCCAAGTATGTTTTTGTTACAAGGAACTTGAGACCATCTTCTTCATCTCCAGGATACTAAAGACTCCAGACACTGTGAGAGTTTCCTTTTAAGTTACAATGAGAAGTAAGAAGAACACCAACCGTATAACATTGTGAAAAGGCTGCAAAGTTAAGCTTTAAATGTTCTTTTTTGGAATTTTAAAAGTTGCTTAGTCAACAAGACTGGCCTATTTGATACTCCAAAGTTAAAGACTAAAATGATCTTTTTTCTATTGTCTCTTTTGTAAATGTTTTCTGAGCTTGTGTGAAACATTTTTTTTTCTTATTCTGTCCTAATGAAGCTCAGTTGCTAGTAATATTCAATGATACCTTCAAATGTGATTCATGTAAAATTTAAAAAATCAATAATTTTCCAGCTAACCATGAGAAATTTAGAGACACTGACCCAAAGAAAAAATATTAGGAACTCAAAGAACCTGGACTCCTTGACCTAAGTGAGGGGAAGATGCCTAGGAGCACTGCTTTACAAAACTGTGGTGGCAATTTATTATTTTATTTTCTTAATGGATATATTCATCCAGAATGAGTCTTGCCGAGAAAATTTTTTCTGCAGAGAAATTATTTGCATACTGTAGTAAGTTGCAAAGTGCTCAGAGACCTATTTTTAGACATAAGCAGATATACAATATTTCAGAATGGAAAAATACTTTATCCAAGAGACATAATCCTAGAGTCCATTACATTGTTGCTAATTTTTTGCTTCACCTAGCATTACATTTGAGAAAACATTTCAGGCACTGAGGATGCACGTCCCCATTCAAAGAAAACAGATGTTCCTGTACTTGGAATCCATTTAAATCATATTCTATGGAACTCTTTACTTGGCTCTTGCTTTCTATCCTTTATAGTGAATAAGATGCTTTCCTTAGGTCTGTGGGCCATCTTAGCAATTCATGGAACATGAAGAGCTATTAAGTTAGAAGTACAGGTGGCCTGAGGTTTACAATAGGTATCTGACATCTGATTGTTCTTGTCAGATTGAGCTCTTTAATTTATTGTGTTACTAGTTAACTATAAGTAGAAAGTGTCAAGTTAGAATTGCAATCTTGGACATCCAGCTAGTGTCCCAGAATTGGAGGAGAGTTGACATAATATATACAATAGACATTGGACATGACAAGTTTCTCAATACATTTGTCACATTGACTCCTCTGTTCAGTATTGGAGAATATCTACACAAGTTTAATATATTAAACACATTTACGATATAAGTAATTTAAGATTATATAGATATTCTTTTTCATATTAGGAAAAAAATTTGAAGACAAACAAACAAACAAACCTAAAACAAGCCAAACCCACAAGTAAACAAAAGAAGTTCCCGAGCAGGAATCTAGCTATATGTTCTGTTCAATCATCTATTTAGAAGAGGAAAGAGGAGGAGGAGGAGGAAGAGGAGGAGGAGGAGGAGGGGAGAGGAGAAGGAAGAGGAAGAGGAGAGGAGGAGGACGAGGACAAGGATGAGGGTGAGGACGAGGAGAAGGAAGCTGGAGGGCTGAGTGGAAGTAACCTTGAGAGGGAATCCACTTGTTTCTTTACAAAGCCTGAAGAAGAGTTGGAGTGTGAAGGAAATCGTAGGAGTGAGGATAGAAGACAAGACTCAGAGAGGTAAAAACATCTAGAAACTTCTTGTAGCAGCAAGTCTTGAGACTTCAGGAGCCATGTACTGTGGGCAGCAGTTAAAAGGAGTAATCACAAAATTCAACTGTTAGTCCTAGGTATGTTTGCTTTAAAATTCCTGACTGATGTTAAGTAACCACATGCTTACACTGGTCTCATGAAGAATTTCCTGTGAAAATTGTTTTCTTCCAGGACATAATGGCAGTTATGAGATTGGCAGTGCAACTTGTGTGGAGTGTGGTTTTTGCACTCTTGTCCTCTGAGAACATCCATTGGTTAGCTACTAGATTGTGGAGCAAGGAGCTTCTCTGACATCTGAAGGGAAATCAGCATCATCTTCCCTTGTAGGACGTAAGTGCTTCACATGTGGACATGAAGAAAGACCTATCATTCTAAGTGCTGGGATGATATGACATACTGCACTCTGATAAAGATAGCAGTACAGTTTTCTAAACCAATTCCTGAAACTGTTTACCAGTCCTCAGCACATCAGTGAAGAGGGTGCAAACCATTATCTTCACAGAAAATGGATATAGGGAGGTGGAGGGAAATGGAATTATACACGAATTAATGATTATGATAGAAAACAATGCATTTACTACCTAGTTTTTAAAATGTTTATATAAATACAGAAACTTACAGGTTACTAAAAAGATTCTATTGAAATTTGGGTATTCATAGAAAGATTTTTAGCAGAACAATTACACAAAATTAGATTTGTTGTCCTTCAAATTAGCTAGTCATCACATTTTCTTTCCCAGGAATATGAAAATTAAAAAAAGTCAGCTGGTTAAATTTGAAAGTGACAGTCAACATTGTGAACTAGACTGGGATAATGTCTATCTAGATCCCTATCAAGGCAAAATTGGGATGGGACAGGAATAGTGAATTAGCAGTAGTGACTGCTCAGAGAGAAAGAGATATGAATGTAGACACAGACCAGAGATGCAATTAGGGAGATGCTAAATTACCACACACCTTGGTGGGCCAAGGGTCCTGAAAACTTAATGATTGCATTCAAATCTTTGGATGTTTATTCTGGCAGAATAGTATCTATTATGGGAGAATACATGTTGTCTACAAAGGAAGGAAATGTTGAACATGTATAGTTTAGGAAGAAAACTAGAACATGAACTTTATTCATATTTCAAAATCCATACAATGAGAAACAAGCTTTGATTTTTAAAATATCACAATTTAGCACACTAGAGTTCTGCTCTGTGTGGTCAAGGGAACTTTTCATCTCATTCAAAGTGATACCAATTTGTTCTAAGAACCTTTTTCCTCCATTTGAGTGGGCTTGTATGATACTCTCCATTTTCCAATTTCACTCAAAATTGTAGTGATTTTTGGGGGGTTTATTCATCTTGGAATTGATGCCCTTTCTAGAAGAAATGATGGGCCCATTACCAGAACAAACTATGCTTAGGGAATAATCTGTGTTATCCATTTCAGGAGCCTGAAACTGACTCCCACCCATTTGCTGGTACCATTAACTCATCAGTTAAGGATAACTAATTACTACTTTACTTTGGCATTCAGATTTCTACCTTTGTCTAAGTAACCACAGAGCTAGGATGTTGTGAGAAAGCTGGTCCTATAACTGAACTTTTCTTTCTATTTTGGATGGAGTAAGAAGAGGAAAAAGATTTCGCAGGCTGTCTGTGGAATAGAGGCAAGTCCCATGGATTCATTTACACAGCTAAATTTAGACACTACTGGGCTCCTAACAAGCACTGTTTCTTCTTTTAACTCATCTCTTCACAGGGATTTACACTAATGTTCTCCGAGGTAAGAATGGATCTAAAAGCAAACAGATATGTATATGATTTCTCATCTGAGTCTTCCTAAATATATATCCATATATATAACTTGCAAACTGCTTTTATTGATAATTCACTATTTCTATGAATTGACTCAAGAGTTTCAACATTAACATTTGACAATGTTTTCACTGACTACAGAAAGAGTAAGACATGTATCACAGACTGAGCATTGGTTCAGTAGTGACTATTATAATTCAGATGACTATTGATTTCATTTGTTTTCTGAGTATTTCTTTCAAAAATGGTATGGATAGGTTAGGCAGGGGCAGGGGCAGGGGCAGGGGCAGGGGCAGGGGCAGGGGCAG
>NW_021605455.1:4358770-4414580 GCF_004785775.1 Grammomys surdaster | reverse complement strand
GGGCAGGGGCAGGGGCAGGGGCAGGGGCAGGGGCAGGGGCAGGGGCAAAGGCAAAGGCATGAAGAGCTCTATGAGTTAGAGACCAGGCTGGTCTGCATAGTGAGCTTCAGATAAGTTGGGCCTGTCTAGTGAGAATCTGTTAAAAGAAAGAAAAAATGAAGGATGGAAGGAAGACTAAGAGAAAGAAAGAAACAAAGAAAGAAACAAAAAAAAGAAGGAAAGAAGAAAAAAGTGATCTGGATCAATACAGCAAGCGTTTTTCTTGGGTCTATACTAACCCATATAGACTGTGTGCTTAAATATACTGTGTTTGCACCTCACTCTTTGGCTCATTGTTTATGTGATATGCTCAATCCATCACCATAAATAATTTGATCTCTAAAAGAAGAGGCAATGCAAAGAGCTCTTTAACAGAAAGCTTTTGTTCCCCACTTTTCAAAGCTTTGTCTCACTCTTTTTTTTTTCCCTTTGGTTTTTTGAGACAGGGTTTCTCTGTGTATCTCTGGCTGTTCTGGAACTCACTCTGTAGACCAGGCTGGCCTCGAACTCAGAAATCTGCCTGCCTCTGCCTCCCAAGTGCTGGGATCAAAGGTGTGCGCCACCACTGCCCGGCAGCGTTGTCTCTTAAGGGAGTTGGTGTGTGTAATGGGTTTGTAGCGAGCATTCCCTCCACACTGCTGCAGCGGAACCGTATTTACATTCAGTAGCTTTGCATCAATACATCTGCCTTCCAGCTTAATTTCTGACACATTTTATACGTGATTTTAATTTTAATTTAACTGATCACATGTACTTGCTTAATTCTGAAATATGAAAGTTGAGGACGACTACGATGATCAGTAGGCCTTTGCAATTGTCAAATAAAGCCACAGAGATACTTGTTTCCTTAACGGTAACATTAATATAGGTGCCAGTGTCCAGTCATTTGCTTGAAATGTATCAAAGACAAAGGTTGGGGCATATATTTCTTACTACAGATATAACAGACACAGTATGGTTCTCAAGTCAATAGTTGTCAGTGACAGTTTTACAGCCCCAGACAATAAACATAGTGTGGCCTTGAAGTCAATCATATCAGCCTTTCTTACATCTTTCTGATTGTGGCAGATGAAGCTTTCCCACTAGCAAGCTAACTCTAATAGGTTTTGCAATTCATTCTTAGATGCCCAAAGTAGATGTTACTCCTCTACCATTCAGAATTGTATGCAATCTCCTCACCTACTGCATTAATACCTCTTTAATTTAAAATAGCAACATTTCATGCTAATTACATCTCACGATAAACTAATATACTTTGGATTTTGGGTGTTGTAGAAAGAATGCTGTGGCTAGGTCCGCATAAACGCTAGAGGTCGCACAGATGCAAAGGCATCTCCTGCAGGAGGACCTAATTGAAGACTGCCTGAGAGACCAAGGATTGATGACGCAGACAATGTCAGCCAATCAGGAACTGCTGTTCAGAAAAGACACTTTCTTGGGACCAGTGGGGCACAGATGGAGGGCATTAAAGGAGCTTGCGTTCAGATGAGCTAGCTGTGGTGTTTCTCACCTGCTCCTGGAGACAGTCTGTGTCTCCACGCCACCTAACCTCCAACCCCCAAGGACAGGTAGGGTCAGGAAGCTAGTCCAGGGCACAGACAACAGGATATGCCTGTGACTAACAAACTCACACTGCACACTGAGTATCTTTTTGTTTATACGATTTTAATACAGTGATGAAGAGTTATTATATAAGAATGGATACTAATTTGGGGAAATTGATATTTAAGCAGTCCTTTGTACTCTGGCATGAAGTGCATACTAAAGGACAGTCTTGGTATTAAGGATGATGAAGAATGATGACAACAGGCTATGACACTGTTCTTTGTTTACAGAAAACACAGACTATGGGTAGAATATCTAATTTTTCACTTTACAGTGTGGAGGTTAATACAAAACAATGGGCAAGTAGACTTAGGAGTCTGTGTATTGTTAAATTAAAGAATTAACATGGACTCTTTAATTCCCTAATATGGAGGCTGAAGTTAGAGTAATAATGAGAATGGTATATTGAGAGGCGTTACATGATGGCAAGCATCCAGATGCCAAGATCCATGTCCTTTCTCAGATACCACAACCCTTCACACTTCCTACCTGATGAGCAGAGCAAGTCTCTGCTGGAAGGCTGTGATATGGTATAATGTCCTGTCATCTATCATCCTTCATTATCACCACATAGTTAACCAAAGACTTCAGGAAATCTTAAACTAGTTAAAGCTTTATTTGTAAAAGATAAGGTCTTAGGAAAACACACTGTACGTTTCATGGTTTATAATTTATGTAAATAAAATATATAATAGCAAATACAAGGTAGGAATAGATAAAATGGAAAATGTTTTCTTATATTCCAATGAATTTGTTAGTATGGGTAAATTACTATTTTGGGATTTAAAAAATGAGTTGAAAAACTAGCAATAGTTTGATCCACTGGTATCCAGAAACATACTATGCGTTTTGGATGTGTCTGAGAGTAACAAAAACATGACCCACACTGGATACCTGGGTTTGCTTATATGACTTTACAGTACTGATGATGAGTTATCAAAGAAAAAGATACCAGTAGTGTCTCATCAACCACTCTTTACCATTATGATATAGTTCGATCCACTGGTCTCATAAAACTGTCATCTACAAACATGCTGCATTGAAGAAACTGAAAGAAGCAGATTGCTTGATGGAAGTAAAGTTAGAAAATACTCTAACTTTAAGTAATATTAGAACATTAGGACCGTGATGAATTTGCTGTGAATGATCAACCCCACTGCTGCTGCCCATGACCACATTCTTTGACAGTATCTAGAAGAAACCTAATCAGAAAGTCATGAGAGATAAATTTCTTAGAGTTGTCTTAACACCAATGAGAAGTACCTTGTTTATTCTGTGTGATTAAAGTGAAGGATGCTGATGTTCAGATGATTGTACTGACTACAAAGAAAATAATGAGACATCTATGAGGAATAAGGTAATAGCATTTACCTGTGGAGGAAGGAGTGGTTATGAAAATCACATTGACATATATAAAACTTTCATACTGTCTCTCTGATTATGAGATGGCATCCAGAAATAAAATCCTACTTAATTCTAGAACAATAACATTTCCTCAAACATTATCTCTGCAACAAAGTTTGCATATTAAAAGCAGTTTATTTTGAGAGAAAAAGGTGCTGAAGAGATTTGAAAAGGATGCTTGAAATAATTTCACTGGAATATGTTTAATTTGTCTTCTGTGGTGCTCTGCACACAGAAATTTAAAATTAAATTATTGCTATATGGTTATAATAGAATATCTATGCATAAGGGAAAGGGAAGTGCTCTTCTAGAATATTTTTTGAATAATTAAATATGGAATCTGAGCTATTAACAAACTTTGGGAATCTGCAAAGTCATAATGGTGAATAGTGTAAACTTACAGAGATGAGTAATAAGTGGGAACCTATTAGTGTAACTGAAAGACAAATAATGTTACTTGTTAGTTTACATGTACAAAGCTAAATATACTCAGCAAGTTACCAAATTCATATATTCTTATATTCCTGAATTATTGGGTGAAGTCTTTGCAAAATGACGATGGGAAGACCCATTCTCATCAAAATGGTGAACATACTTTCTGGGACCTCCAAGATTTGCTTGATAGCAGTCACTTAAAACTCATAGAGTATTTTTTTATTGATATTGTATTTATTAACATTTCAGATGCTGAAATGTATTTTTCTTTTCCCATTTCCCCTCCCTAGAAAACCCCATCCCATCCCCCTCCTCCTTTTTGCTTTTATATCATTTAATTACATACAAGTATAAAGGTCAGTTCTAGGTTGAGGAACTAGCAATACAATAGACGCAAATAGTCAAGGAACAAGCAAGACAATAAACAAAAATAGTTAAAAACAAGGAAGGCAATAAACAAAGTTCCATGTAAAATTATCACTGTGGTTGTGACATAAAAAGATCTTGGGGAATGATGATTACTATGACATTAATCATTTAGTGACACTAATTATAGCTGAGCACAAGTAGTCTTTCTACTGTAGAAAGCCAGAATCATTACTATGGTAAAGTAAGTGGCTATTGATGTTTTGAGTGTGTTTTCCTCCATAATAATGGGAAGAATCTAGTTTTCCTACTTAGAGTATGAAATATCTTAATTACCTCATGGCACCTTACCTACCTCATGATGAACCAGTCAACCATTATGAATTTATAGATACACAAAGTTTATTATTCCATACTTGATATTCAAAAACATGTTCTACAAGATTATTTCCCCTTCTCTTGTTCATGGACATTCTATAATGACCATATAGCGAACTCTATCTTATAATTAATCTGTAGGGAATTTTATTCTTTCCTCCCCCTTAGGACATACATGTATACTGCATTGGTTTGCTCAAGGATTTTGAACCTAGTTAGCAGAGAGCAGTAAGAGAACTCATGCCTTGGATCCCTAAAATGGCTCAGCAAGGAAAGACATTTGCTGACAAGACTGACAAGCTCTAGATTCCGGATGGATAAAAAAGAGAGTCAACTCCTGTAATTTGTTCACCAATCTCCACCCTTTTGTTGTGCCCTATGTGTGTATCCAATGTACAAATATACAAATAGCTCCCTGCAAAAACAAGTTAAACTACAAGTAAAAAGAAACTCATGGTTCGATGACCTGCAATTGTTATTCTCAGAGTTCTGCAGACAAAACCTAATAGAGACTGAAAGGCTGGTTACTTTGATGAAACATAAGCAAATGAACAAACAAACGAAACATTAATCAGGGTCCTTTTAGATATACACATTAGAAAGCTAGAAAAATTGGAGCACCTTACAGACATTACTACTGAAACCTGATTCCTAGTAAGGCTCTTAAAACGTAGGTGACATATGAGAAGATACAAATTTTTGGTCCTCCCAGGAGTTTATCAAGACAGTCCTTAATGAGAATTTCAAATAAGAAATAAAGAAAAATAAGTCTCTTCACTTGGTACACATACAGTTCAAGCATCTCGCTGCCATTTGGAATTTATGACCTTGGAGAATTGAGAGTATGTAAACAGAGTAGCCTCCAGCTGAAAATCAAGGTGAGTTCCTATAGGTTTGAAAGGTAAGATACAATCAGCTAATTATCCTATTCTGTAAAAATGTTGCTTTTATGGTAAAAATTAAATTTATTTTATGTATATGTTTTGCCCACATACGTATCTCTAAACAATGTGTGTGCATTGCCTGTGGAGAAGAGAAGTAGGAGTCTGACCCTCTGGGACTGGTGTTAACAATTGGTTGTGGGAAGCATCTGGCTTCTGGATATTTAAGGATTTGCCAAGAATTAAATATTTTTATTTTCCAAAGTTTATATGTTGAAATACTAACCTCCATTGTATGACTTTGAGTGATGTTTAGGTCATAATGTTGGAACTGTTGTTAACAGGATGAGTCCCCTTACACAGAGAACAGATCCAGTGATAACGACTCACTGTCTGGTTTCACCACTTTCTCTGGAAGAGCAGACTATGTTCTTAGTGGCTGGGTCATCTCTCCAGCTGCTACCTTTTAAATTTCTTTCGAATCCTTCAGGAGTTCTGTTAATTTGTTGACAGTTTTTTTTTTTTTATGTTACCCAGATAGACTTCACCATATATACATATATGTATACATTGATTTCTGTGAATTTCTGATTATTATTCTTCATCTCTCAAGTGCTGTGATTACAGATATGAGCCTCCTTGTGTGGCTCTGAGTAATACACACACACACACACACACACACACACACACACACACACACACACACACACACACAACTGCCAGAGAATGAGAGTGTATTTTTCTTTTCCCTGCATTGGAAACTAAAATTTAGGAGAATCAGAAAAAGTAAATTAAAATATAGTTATATCCTAACTTATTTAATAATGAAACTTAAGTGATATATTTTGTGAGAAAAACATCATATGAACAGTAGAAGTAAATGAATCATTTAAAAACATGCATTCATTTTAACACGTCTTACTAGAAAAAAGTCATATTATCTTCTCTGTTTGTTGTCAATCAATTGAAATGCTTTTTTTTTTTTGGACGTATATAGTAAACATTCAGTCACCAAAATCCATGTTGTTAGAAAAGGAAGGTGAAATTTAATAGCCTTTGTAGATTATTTCAGTTAATTTTCTTTGATGTTATACAAAATCTAAAGAACCACAGTGGTAACTTTTTTTTAATTACTTACAGTATAGATGCCTGAGGTACTTGCTACCTATGCTTAGTTTATGGTAAAAATGCCAGGATTTTAATGCACAGTTCTTTTGCAGTGTCAGTGAAAGCATTAACATAGGGACAAACAATAGACAATAATTCATTCATCCATTGGAGTTTCAGTAAGAAAATAACCATGGCTAGCTAGCATAAGCAAGACAGTTCTAAAGAAGAAGTGAGAGTAATTGTTTCTTTTTTTCTTTCTATCTCTGCAACGTGTGGACATATAAGCAGGTGGCCATGGAAACCAGACACTGAGTCGTTATCACTGGATCTGTCCTCTATATAAGGGGCCTCATCCCATTTACAACAGTTCCAACATTATGACCTAAACACTTCTTAAAGTCGTACAATGGAGGTTAGTATTTCAATGTATAAACTTTGGAAAGTAAAAATATTTAATCCTTGGCAAATCCTTAAAGGTTATTATGAAAATAGTTGTGGCTTTTAAAACTTCAATGAAATGATATTCAAAAGGCTTCAGGTTAATGCTCTGTGAACAGATCCTGTAGAGAAAGAATTTCTGCATTTTGGCAGGTCTCAGTCAAGAGTGAACACCAGCCCATGGACATCAAGTGGTCTGGAAACTTAATGAAAATTTTGTGGCGAAGTGTTATAGGATCCATCAGCTGGAAAGCTAGACTTCCTGAGCTTCACTGCATCACTTCATGGACATGTTAATCGTAAGCCAACTCAAGCACATGCATGAGTAAATTGTAAGAAGAAGCCAACCATTCTGCCAGCTCTGTCTAATCAGATTCATAGTCTTATGGGTACCTACTTTCCAACACCCAGTGATCTGAGGAAGAAGAAACTCAAATATGCTTTGTAGAGTAGCCTAAACATGGTACTGTCATACTTGCAAAGAAAATACATCATAATCATACTCAAACATGGCCCTGAACAACAGAGATACATAGAAATAAATCACATAGGCAAAATTTTATTACCTAAAAGTCATGATGACTCCAGTGATGCATTTGTGCTAAATTTATAGACATTGATGAACACATTGGTCAAATAATTGACAGTTTAGAAGAATATGATTACATGATTAGTGACAAAGTGATGTATGTGAGATATTTGAATCATTTATGAAAGAAAGAGTATTTGGAAAGATTTATATCCCATAAAAATGTCCCGTTGTGAATAAGGAGGTGAGACAAGAGAGGGTAAGTGGACAGGTGAATATGATCAAAATGTGTTGTGTATATGGATGAAAATATCAGTGCATTCATTGTTTTATAATATTGGTACAATATAGTTTAACTACAAAAGGAAAAATAAGCAAACAAATTAAAATTAAACAATCGTTACACTGGCCAAAATCATGTTTCCTGGTTTCTCAGTAATCAGATTAAAAAGGATTCTTTAATTTGTTTTGCTAAAGTCACTTCTATTTTTTTTTGCCTTGTATTCTAATCTTAATTTCACTACAGGGTCCAAAATATGGGCTGGACCAGAGCTGTCCTTAGATTTCTTTGTCCCTTTTCCCAGTCCAGTCATACAGAAGAAGTCTTTCTTCTCATTTTTAGTATTAACTTGACTCTTTAATCAGCTTATTTAAGAGAGGTGGCTGAGCGTGCCTCAGAGCATAGGCCATGACCCTTAAGTTTGGTAAAAAACACACATTAAGAAATTCATCTATTTCTTTGAGATTTTCCAGTTTAATGGAGTGTTAATTTATAAAGTATTTCTCTTCCTCTCCCTTGTAGTTGAGCTGAGTTTCCCAGCTTTGTTTTATCTTCTCAAAGAGATGTCTCTTAGATTCATTGATACTTTGTACTGTTGTATTTATTTCTATTTCATTAATGTTTGCTATTATCATTATTATTTCTTGCCATTTGGATGTAGTTTGTCTTTTTCTCTTCCCCAAATTCTTAAGTTGTATCATTAACTCACTGATTTTTGTTCTTCCTGGCTTTCTTTCATATAGGATCTTAGAGTTACATATACATTTCTTTCATAGCGCTGCTTTTAATGTCTCAGAGATTTTGTTATGCTGTGTTTTCATATTCAATTAGTTCCAAGATTAAAAATGTTTTTGATTTCTTTGAACCATTCACCCTTTTTAACCTCCATGGGTTTGTGTAATTTCTAGAGATTCATTTGCTTTTTATTTTACATTTTATTGCATTACAATCAGATATGACACACAACATCATTTCAAGTTTTCTGAAATTGATAAGATTTATTTTGTGTCCCAAGATAAGGTCTTTCTATAAAAGCCTTGATGTGCTGCTTAGTTAAAAGTGTACATATATATAATTTTCCTTTGGTGTTTTGGAAACTATTGTAGATATATGTTAAATCTAATTAATGCATGATGTCATTCAATTATGATGTTTTCTGTTCATTTTTTGTCCTCATCTGGACATGACATGTCTACTGGAGAAAGTAGGATATTTAAATCACCTAGTATTAATGGGTTGATATTGACCTGTATCTTGAAGTTGTACATTATTTTTATTGAAATCAGGTGTGCCACAGTTTGGTGCATATATGTTTAGGATTATAATGATTTCTTGGTAAATTATTTCCTTGATGAGCATTTGGTATCTTTATTTCTTCTGATCAGATTAAGTTTAAACTCTTTTTTATGAAATATTCAGCTTTCTTTCATTGCTGTGTCTGGTGTGAGGTTCTAGGCTGCCTCTGTTGATAGAATTTTTATTTTATTTTACTTTATTTTATTTAATTTTGGTTGTTGTTGCTCAAGAGTGGTTCGTTTCATGTTAGCTATATGGAGTTTGTAGGCTGATCCTTCAGATACTTAGTATTGATTTTCCTTTGTAGTAGCAGGAGTGATTCCAATTTATTGTTGAGCAAGAAGACACACAATGGGACAAACAGCTGGATGAACTTTGAGTGGTTTGCAAACTGTGTATCAGACCTTGCCTGCAAGTATGAGGATTGAATGCATAGACTGGGGTCTCAGACACTGACCAAGCTCAGATGGTGTTCATACTGTGTGGTCAAAGCAGGGCAGAGGGATTGGGAAGAGTGCAGGCAAGACTCATCAGAGCCTTGCCTGGGCACATTGTGTAAACAACAACCAATCGAGAATAGCACAGGTGGTAAGTGCACAGGATGTGTAACTCAGGATGAGTTTGGGGAATGGGAAGTGTGCAGGTAAGGTTCACAGGGTAAACATGACAGAGGACCAACGTGGACATAAGATATTCAACTGGGAACAAGCCTCAAGGTTAGGTATTGTACAAGTGGTACTGATCAGTGTAGATCAATGCAATCAATCCAATCAATGCACAGAAAGTAATACTCTGAAGAGGTGTAGGGGTTAGAAAATGATAGTTAGTGTTGTTAGTGTTCACCAGACTGTATTGTAAGTACACTGGATGTGTGTCCCTGGTAAAGGCCAGGAGGTTCTATATGGTGTTAGCAGGCCAAAGTCAGGAAAGTTGTCTAGACTGGGTTGGCAAACTGTATGCGCAATCAGCACCAAGCCTCAGGATTTTGCTTAGAGACATTCTTAAGATCCAATTTGATTTGAATTATGATGCCTCTTGTACCCAATTAAGGACCCACTGAATATACTGACTGGGACAGAGCATAAGAAAGTAATGTTTTTAGGTCAATGTGTGTAGTAAAAATTGTGTGTGAGAAGACTATAGTTAGATTGTAGAAAAGGAAATTTCTGCCCAATAAAACCACTGCATAGGGTTGCTTGTGAAGAAAACCATGTTGGGCCATTATGAGCTGCAGAATCAGAATCCCAAGGGAACAGCACAGTGTATGAGCAACAAGCAGCACAAAAAATAAGGTCATTCTTCCAGTGAATGGAAGGCTTTGCTCTTCACTGATATCTGGAGGAAGAATAGGTAATAGACAGTTGGTATTAGCTGAACATCATTCGCAATGCAGCGACTAGTCTATACTTAACAACATAAGCATTGATTTAGTCTGAAGGCGGGGAATCAACACCTAATTACTAGGAAAACTGCAAGAAGAGATGCTGTGGTGCACAGAATTTAAATTAATAATAAGTAGACACGACACGCTCTTGTCTTTCCACACTGCAACAAAGGAATTCAGTTGCAATTATATATGCTGAGGAATTAAAGCCATTACTTTGTTTTGTGATTTTTACCATTGTTAATTATTCATTACAAGTTTCATTTAAGAACATTTTTAAAACCATAGACAGGGGCTGAAGAGATGGCACAGTAGTTAAAAACCATTGCTGCTCTTGTGAAGGACTAGAATTTGGTTCTTAGCACCCAACTAGGTAGTTCACACTTCCTGTAACTCCAGCTCCAAGGGATTTAAATCCCCCTTGGCCTACTCAGGTACCTGAACTCACATACATAAACACACTCTCAGTTTAAACATGAAAATAAACTCTTTTTAAAAAATTTGGAGTTCACAATTTAATTTATAACATAGTACTGAATATAGAATATCCTTCTGTAAAGTTAGTCCTATGTATATGGAGGAATCAAAGTGGTTATTAAAAATAAATTTAAGGCTTATTCCTAAATGCATATTTTAATTAAGGTGGAAGCTCATATACATATTATATTTCTTTGAAACTAGTGATTAAATATGTAAGTGATTATAATTCTCTCATTCTTGAGGAAAATTTCCTCCCATGATTTCTGTCACTAGACACCCTTAGTAGTAGTGTAAAAGTCATAGTGGTGATGGCAGGAGATGGATACTATTCAGGCAGTGTTGGGACAGGGACCCCGAAATCAAAAGATTCTAGTTACTATCCTTGGGCAGAAGCCAGAAATAGCCTTTGTTCTGTCTTGATTGGCAGCCAAAGATTCCAGAAGAAAGCTCTGGTTCCTGATCTAGATGCTTCTACTTCTTCATTACTTAATTAATTTCCTTTACATCTTGATCAGAGTTTCCCCTCCCTCCTCTCCTCACAGTCTCCTCCTCTTCCTTCCTCTCCCCAGTCCTCCCGTTTATTTTTTTTTCTTTTTTCTTTTTTCTCTTCAGAGAAGGGGAGACTTCCCATGGATATCAACCTGCCATGGCACATACTTTTTTTGAAGGGTACTTTTCTTCTCTGCCTCACTATAATTTTACTACACATGCCCAAGTGTGGTTTTATTTATGACCAGTGCTCTAATGCCACTCAGGAGAATACTGTGAAGTAGGGGGTTTTCAATGCTAATTGTTTGGGAACCCTGTTACTTAAAGTCAGTTTACCCTGTACTGGCTCCTCTGAGCTCAGTACGAATTGGATTACTCTGTTTTTCCAGCAGGGCTTTCCCCTTCTTTGACCTTGTCTGGGAGACCCAATACTTGAGGAAGGTTATGTAGACCTTAGCAAATCTGTAAGTTAACTTCTATTTCCTGGACAAGAACCTACAAGTACCTGGGATTCTGGGAATCCCTATCCATACAGATGAGGCATTCACAGAACTTTAAACTCCAGCCAGTGATTTCCATTCACTCTGAAAACTCCCTCCCACTGTTCAAGGTTCATATACAGCCTTTGTTTATCCTGAATAAAATGTATGTGAGCCAGCTGTTTCCATGAAGATCTTCAGAGAAGCGTGCCCCCTTCCTTTCTTAGCCAGACCTGGATCCTACAGACCCCACTCATTCTGAATTTCACTTCATCCTTTCAGCTCTGTGTGCAGAAGTGTTTGAACATGTCTATTTCCATTCCTTATAAAAATTTAGCTTTCCTATATATGTGAAAGAGAAAAAAAAATTGTACATAAAGAACATGTTCACCCTCATGATGGATTTATTTGTTATATGGGAGGGTGTATAATTCAGTTTTTTTCCTGCTCTAATTTTATATTGTGGTGACTTAATAAATTCTTTTCTATTGTTTACATGAAGGCATAAAATAGTATTTTTTATGACTTAGATATCTTAGTGAAGGGACACCAACATTTATCACCCATTTGCCTAGAGGACAAGACAAAATTTAATTGTGTATTGGAGTTATTTCTGGCTGATGAAATATCACCATACTCTTATAAGACACATGAAGGTTTAGGTTCATGCAGCAATACAAAACCAGTTGTCAGTTCAGTAAAAAATGCAATTCAAGAGGATTCAAGTTATTTGCTCTGAGTTCTCTTAGAAAAGAGCATGTGTAACCCGGGCTATGAATGGAGTTCCTTTGCCAGGCTACACTGTGAGCCGGTTCTTCTCTATTCTTTTCTAAGCATGGGTTTTATTTCTGCCATCGTTTTTTATAGGCAGGATCTTACATTTTAATTTTTCTCTGACTGTTACATCCATCTACTAAATATTCAATCTAACTCTCTTGGGTATTTTTGGTTAAACATTGCAATTTTCCTTTAGTGTCTATTTTTCTTTTGCCTAAATTTGTACTTTAACTTTCACAGAGAGTATACCATTCATCAGATAATTTCTTTTCAAGAAAGCATTAAAGAGTTTATTAGGAAGGATGAAGGATTTATTATGATAGTCATCACTTTTTTGACTATAAGTTTAATTTAGAAGAATCAAGAACCTTCCAATTGAATATCTGTTGATACAGCACAATTGATTACTTTAACCATGGTATGTTCCAGGCTTTATTCTGAACCAGAAAACCACCAATACCTTAATAAGAGAAATGAAAATAAAATTATTTCTAATTGCAGTAAAGTAGGTATCAATTTATAAACACTGATTATAAGAAACTAGCTTTTATGACAAACATTCCCCTTTATTATAAAGAAGAAGACAGTATCCTCAAGTACAATTGTTAGGGGATATAGTGTACCATCTGTACTTACACTTAAAATACAGTATCAGTTGTCTGTCTCTGCAGGATTGGAAACCCTATCAGTAAATCTGTTCAGGTTCTTGTCTATCTCTGACATCTGTGAAATTTTTACTTAAGTGAACAGGTCTTGTCCTTAATGACAAAAAAAATATGCAGATCAGATACACAGAATTCAAGCAATTCATGATTGTTTGAATTAACTAATTATTAGTTAATTATTTAAATTAACTAATACAATGTGTTATTTATGTACTTAATAAACATTTATTGCTTATTGTATTTTAGGTCTTTTAAATGGGATTATCTCCCAATGGACTCCTGTATTTAGACACTTGGTCTCCTGTTGGTGGGACTGTTTGGGGAGATTTAGGAGATGCAGTCTTGTTGGAGGAAGTATGTCACTAGGGGTAAGCTTCGGGACTTTAAAGACTCAAGCTTGCTCTCTGTGCTTTGTCCTCTTGTGGTTAAGATGGAAACTCTCAGTCTCCAGCTCCAGCTCCAGCTCCCGCTGCCATTCTTGTCATTCACTGCCATTCTTCTTGGCTACAACCCATTCTTACCCCTCAGGAATCATAAACCCAAATAATTCTTCCTTTGCCTTGGTTATGTCATTCTAATCACAGCAATGGAAAGGTAATTAATACAGGACCTCATATTACTCATTTGTAAAACAAGAAGTATTCAATTAACCAGTCTTCAAAACATTGGTAGAAATATATTATAGCCTGAATATGCTACATGCTCATGGACATTGTCTTTTTCCATCAAAATGGTGTCTGCTTTTATATTTGTTCATATATATATGTATATGTATGTGTATGTGTATGTGTATGTGTATGTGTATGTGTATGTGTATGTATATGTATATATATATATCTGTGTGTGTATGTATCATTGATTTGTTGGAAATAGTAGCTACAGAAGAGGAAATAGGCATGCTGTTTTTACTAACAATGTCCTCTTATAAAACACTTTCTATCACTTCATTCATTGATGAAGATATGGCCAATTTATAGATACACATATCAAGGCAGTATCTTTACAGTCAGTTATACAGCTGGCAATAAGGAATTGCCAACTATACTCCAGTTTAAGCTTCATACAATCTGTTAGTATAAGCCTGAACTCAAAGTGACGTCACATTCAGGTGCCAGGTGACTTTTGCATCTTTACTGAGGCAACAAAGATAATCACTCCCAGAATTCACCTGTCTTGCTCACCTGTACCCAGGAAGTTACATCATCACCTGCTTAAATATTTGGGACTGCCCCAATCTCTCTCTCTCTCTTTCTTTCTTTCTCGTTTCCTCCCGCCACTTCTCCTGCTCCTCTCTCCCATTCCCCTCCCTAAGTAAATTCCTCCCCATGGAACCAGGTGGACCTCGTGTTGTCTGTCCAAACCACACCGGAATCTTATATTTGGTGCATTGGCTGGCTGAACCGACTTCCCCAGGCACCGCACGGCCTGCGTGCCCTGCTGGCTCTCAGCACTGCTGCTGCTGAGACAGAGGCCCACATGGTCAGCCATTCCCGCTGCTGACCCCTGCCAACCCAGCAGCCACACCACCTCCCAGCAGCAGCAGAAGCAGCAGCAGCAGCCACAGCCTCCACCCACCCATGATCGCTACACCTCTGCACCAACCACTGTTCTCACCACCCCTCTCCAAACTTCCACCACGTGAGCTGTGCCACTGAGGCCCACCCCTCGCCCACTCAGTGCTCTGCTGTGTGGGTTAGATAGACAGACACACAGGTCCCCGGTTCCACCTTCCAGATACCAGACTGCACAAGCTCTCATGCACACAGTGACATTTTAATCGGTAGGGAGTTTCTGGTTCGTGTGAGGGACCCTGAACTCCTGGTTAGCATCTGGCCACCGCTTCCTCGACTAAAGGGTTGGCTTTTTTGCCCGAGTACACCTGACTGGCCTCTAGCCGAACTATTACTGTTACTCTGATAGGACCTTGGGCCGATTGAGTGATTTTCCCCCTTTCGGAAATAGCTCGTAGCCCCTCCCAAGCTCTTGCAGCTCCGCAGAAGCCCTGGTACCAGGTGGCTTATGTCCTGGCTGGCTAACTTCTCGTGGGTTAGCCCAGTTGAGGACCCCAGATAGTCTCGTGATGACCTGATTATCTGGCCTGAGCCTGATTCTATTGCCAACCTTTCTTTCCAGACGCCGAACTGATAGCTTGGTAAATCTCACTAAATGGGCTCATCACCTTCATCCATACCAGCAGACACCCCACTAGGCTGTGTACTGAAAAACCTCAAATCTTTAAGATTAACGCCTGAATTGAGGCCTTCCAAAATAATACGCCTTTGCAATAAAGTCTGGATCCGGTACCCTTTAGGCAATGGGCTAATGTGGCCACTTAATGGCAGCCTAGACCCCATCATTTTAAGGAGTCTTTTTTTTTTTTTTTTTTTTGGTTTTTTGAGATAGGGTTTCTCTGTGTAGTTCTGGCTGTCCTGGAACTCACTCTGTAGACCAGGCTGGCCTCGAACTCAGAAATCTGCCTGCCTCTGCCTCCCAAGTGCTGGCATTAAAGGCATGCGCCACCACTGCCCGGCCATTTTAAGGAGTCTTAATACATACTGCCAGCAGTCCTGTATCTGGAATGACATCCCTTACATCCACGCATTCATCTACCTCCGTTATACCCCCTCCATGTGCTCTACCTTCTCTACACCCAAGGTTCTCTTAGCCATGACACCTGCCCAACTGCCAGACGACCACACACCTCTGGACCCAGCTGACAAAACTCTTCCCCTCTGACAAAGGCCTGTTTCCATGCTCCTGAAAACCCAAGCTGCTACCTTGGTTTCTTCTTCTCACCAGGGCACCTCTGAGTCCACTGGCTCGACCTCCCCAGACCCTGCCTTCTGTGTCAGCTGCAGGCCATACTAACCACCCTGCACTGGCACCAACCTTCACCCCTCCTATCACGAATTCCAAAGTCAAGTGTCCAACCCCTTCCCCTCCAGGGACACTGAAGCCAGTGTCTGTTCTTCCTCTAAGGGAAGTGGTTGGGATTGATGGCCTGGTCAGGGTACATGTCCCTTTCTCACTGAGTGAACTCTCTCAAATAGAAAGCAGACTGGGCTCCTACACTTCTAACTCTTCTGCCTTCATTAAAGAATTCCAGTGTATCTCTCAGTCTTACAGCCTTACTTACCATGACATACATATGATTCTAACTAATAACCTACTTCCAGATGAACGCAGGTGAGTTTGGGATGAGGCAAAAACGCATGCAGATCAGATTCATCAAACAGACGGGACTTATCCAGTTGGATCAGAAGCTGTTCCTGACCAGGATTCTTGATGGGATTATAATTCCGCAGGTGGTATCTTAGCCAGAGATAGATTTATAACATGTCTTTTGGCAGGCCTGAGGAAGGCGGCATTAAAGTCGGTTAACTTTGAGAAACTCCAAGAGGTTGTCCAAGATAAACAAGAAAATCCATCTCAATTCTTAGAACGCCTTACAAAGGCCTTACTGCAGTACACTAATCCAGACCCTGAAAACCCAGAAGGTAAGTAACTTCTTATGACCTACTTTTTTTCCCAGAGCTACCTCGACATAAAAGCTAAACTTAGGTAATTGGAGAGGGGGCCCCTAACTCCACAGGCAGAAGTCTTGGTGCTGGCCTTCAAAGTGTACCATGAGAGAGATGAGAAAGCCTGTAAATAGAAATACCATATGCTGGCAAAGGCTGTCCGACCAGCCTCAGCCACTACCCCAGACTCCTGGTCTTTGAAGGCTCAGAGACCACCTGGCTCCTACTATAAATGAGATCAACATGGTCATTGGGTCAAGGCCTGTCCTAACCCCAGCAAGCCAAGGGGACCATGTCCCAGGTGCCATCAGGGGGACATTGGGGTACCGACTGCCCTCATGTCACTCAGAACAGAGGGACATTGCTCCCAGAAAACCCCTCAGTTGACCTTTTTGGCTTGGCCATGGAGGACTGACGGGGCCCGAGCTCTCTCGACCCGATCATGCTCATCACTAGCAGGGAGCCTCTGGTAGATATTATGGTGTTAGGAAGAACCATCTCTTTTTTTTTGGACACTGGGACCACTTACTCGGTCCTGATGGATTTTGGGGGACCCACCTCACCTTCTTGTTCTCCTATTGTCAGGGTAGGAGGACAACCTTACCTTCCTCATCAGACCCACCCACCCACTTAGTTGCATTTTTAGTGATGTGCCTCTCACCCATTCCTTTTTGGTAGTGCCTACATGTCCTGTCCCCTTATTGGGAAGAGATATTTTAGCTAAGTTGGGAGCTTCTATTTTCTTTGCTCCACCAATTCGCTTGAGCCCAAGCTTGCCAGCAGTTCCCCTGCTCCTCCTTTTAGCCAATCACCCTACTAACACTAACATGTTATTTCCCTTACCAGCTTCTCAGGTGGACCCCCGAGTTTGGGACGTCCAGAACTCCTCTGTTGCTAAACATCATTCTCCCGTTGTCATTCAGTTACTGGACTCTACCAGGTACATCTGCCAAGCCCAATACCCTCTTTCCCTCCTGAGCCTCAGGGGACTTAAGCCTATCATCGCTGACCTCTTAAGGAAAAAACTCTTTCGACCTACCTCTTCCCCTTTTAACACCCCTATACTGGCAGTTAAGAAACCTAATGGTACCTATCAACTGGTTCAAGATCTCAGGCACATTAACTCTGCCTTAGTTCCCCTCCATCCTATTGTAGCTAACCCTTATACACTTCTCTCTACTATCCCCTCAGGGACTTCTCACTTTTCAGTCCTAGATCTCAAGGATACATTTTTCTCTATCCCTTTAGACACCCAGTCACAGGACATATTTGCCTTTACCTGGACAGATCTTGACACCCACTTTTCTACCCAACTTACCTGGACTATTCTACCTCAGGGATTCTGGGACAGCCCACATCTGTTTGGGCAGGCCCTGGCTTCTGACTTAATCTTTTTATCTCTCCCTAGATCTAAGATTGTATTTTATGTAGATGATGTTCTTTTCTGTAGCCCCTCCCTAGAAATTAGTCAAGCTGACACAGCTGTCCTTCTAAATTTCCTTTCCAGTCGGGGCTACAGGGTCTCACTTCCTAAAGTCCAACTGTCCACTCCTCAAGTCACCTATTTGGGACTAGAAATTACCCCAGCACACAAGGCTATTACCTTAGATAGAAAGAACCTGATTCAGTCTCTAACTGTTTCTTCAACAAAGGAAGAGATTTTATCATTCCTAGGAATGGCTAGCTTTTTGCATTCATGGGTTCCTTCCTTTTCTCTACTTTCTCGTCCCTTATATGAAGCAGCATTAGGCCCCACCCACCAACCTCTTCTCAAACTGGTCACTAAGCCCTTCCAAAGGCTCCAACAGGCTCTCCTTAAGGCCCCAGCCTTACATCTCCTGGACCGGACTCGTCCTTTTTCCCTCTACACAACTGAAAAAGAGGGATTTGCCCTTGGATTCTTAGGTCACCAACTGGGACCATCTTTTGCACCTGTAGCATACTTGTCAAAAAGACTAGATCCAACCATTCAGGGATGGGCACCTTGTATTCGTACCTTAGCAGCTGCTGAACTCCTTATTTGAGAATCAAAGAAACTAACTCTGGGATCACCTATAACTGTCCTCTCTTCTCACAACCTGTCACAGCTCCTGACTTATAAAGACTTACAGACTCTACCTCCCTGCAGGGTTCTTTCTCTTCATGTAGCTCTAATAGAAGACTCCACTCTCACCTTTCAATCATACCCACCTCTTAATATTTCCAATCTTCTTCCCCAACCTAACACTGACTACTTTCTACCTCACTCCTGTACTGAAACCTTAGAAGAACTATTACCTCCTCCTTCACACATACAGGAGAGCACATTGCCTTAAGCTGCCTTTACCTGGTATACAGACGGAAGCTGCTTTCTTCATGAAAGTGGTCAGGAAAGCTGGCTATGCCATAATGTCAGATACCAAGGTGGTGGAGGCACAGGCTCTTCCTGCTCATATCACCAACCAACAAGCTGAATTAATAGCCCTTACCCGTGCCTTCAAGCTGGCACAAGGACAATCCCTCAGTGTTTACACAGATTCCAAATATGCTTTCCATATCCTCCTGTCCCATGCTGCTATCTGGAAGGAGCAAGGGTTACTTACCACAAAAGGAGGATCAGTAACTAATGCAAACCAGATTATGGCCATGCTAAAGGCCTCCCATCTCCCCAGAGCTATTGGGATTGTCCACTGCAGATCCCACCAGAAGGATGACTCTATAGTCTCCAAGGGAAACAATGAGCTGATGAGGCAGTTAGAGCTTCGGCCCTTAGGGGCCTAGACTTATCTCACCCTCCCAAGGAGTTTCTTACACTACAACTCACATCCCCACCTACACCTACACCCCTTGACACTCCTCAGACTCTGTCCTATCTTCACCAACTCTTTCATTCTAACAGCCAAGCGTTGTCTCATTTTGTTAAGACCCACCTAGAGCCTACTCCTGAAGACTTAAGTTTCCTAAAATCTATCACTGCTTCTTGCAAAATCTGTCAGATGTCAGGTATTGTAGCACCCCTTTTCCTACCCACCAGGCTAGAGGTTCCCTTCCTGGAACTGACTGGCAACTTGACTTTACCCACATGCCCGCTGTAAAACATGGTAAGTACCTCCTGGTCTTGGTAGACACCTTCTCAGGCTGGGTAGAGGCTTTTCCCACAACTAACAAAAGGGCTCAGACAGTCTCTGATCTCCTTCTCAGAGAGATCATCCCCTGTTTTGGTGTCCCTGCTTCCCTCCAGTCAGACAATGGGTTTGAATTTACTTACCAAGTTTCTCAAACTGTATCTAAGGCCCTAGACATCCCCTGGCATTTTCATATCCTGTATCATCCTCAATCTTCAGGTAAGGTAGAGAGAAACAACCGCTCTTTAAAAACCACTCTTGTCAAGCTGTCACAGGAACTTCACCTTGACTGGGTAAAACTCCTACCTCTGGCCCTTTTCAGGCTACGAGCCCTTCCCAAGCGACCTCTCCTCATTTCACCTTTTGAACTCATTTATGGACATCCAGTCCTAACTCCTGGTCTTTCACCTAAATGTTCCCCCCTCCCAGACCATCTGCTCACCCCATTACTTTGCCACTTCCGTTCTCTCTTGTGGAACTTTGCTGACCACCATCTACCTCGACCACACACTGTCTCCTGTCCACTGCCTGTCAACATCAGAGACCAAGTGCTTCTCTCCTCTCCAGATCATCGGCCCTCACCTCTCTCTCCCAAATGGCAGGGTCCTTTTAAGGTGATCCTTGTGACCCCTACAGCTGATAAACTTGAAGGACTCCCTCATTGGGTCCACTTATCTCACCTTAAGCCTGTCATTCCCCCATCTAAAATCAATTCTCCTTTATACATGTCAACTCTAACAGGACTGTGCTCTATTAAGCTCCAGAGGACATCGAGACCACCTACCTTGTCCTCAACCCCAGAAAATGAGACTCCACTCCGGCAGCCGAGATTGACCTCACTGGACTAGACATGTGTTTCTCATCCTCCCCTAGCTGTTTGTTTCTATCCAGGTCAGCCCTCACATCTGGATGTACGACATCTGGATGTACGAGGTTCAGGAGACACCCACAGAAAACAAACAGTCTTTCCAAACATGGTCAGGAAACTGCTCCATAGCCAGATGCCAAGAACCAATCCAAACTGCATCCAAGAACCATCCCTATATCTGATATTCCATCTAAATATTATGTACTCGATTCTTGCTTTCTTTTGCCCAGATAGAAGAGTACTGGTCTTTTCAGATATATATGCTAGGTTCACGGACCAACCACTTCTTCTACCAACACTGAAAGACACTCATTTCTACATACAAGACCCTCGAGTTTCCAGTTATGGTGCTTCGGGACTGACAGATGCCAGGTGTCCTGACAGCTGAAGAAGATGGTCTTCACCAGTTCTCCCAAGGAATAACATTTTTGGGGAATTTCTTGTTACAGGATTACCAGTTGCTGTCCACAGAAGAGCCTGATACACACATCCATGGAATGGGCCCCGATGGTGAAAAAGTCAGCTCCTCCCCCCAACAGACTATGCCCCTACACAGCAGGAAGTAGTTTAAGAGACACGGTGCCCCAATTCCTCTTTCACCATCGGCTTCCCCTCTCCTTTTTTCTTTCTTTTTTATAAGAAAAAGTGGGGTATGTTAGTATAAGCCTGAACTCAAAGTGAGGTCACATTCAGGTGCCAGACGACTTCTGTATTGTTACTGAAGCAACCAAGATAATCACTCCCAGAATTCACCTGTCTCGGTCACCTATACCTGGGAAGTTATGTCATTACCTGCTTAAATATTTGGGACCAATCTCTCTCTCTTTCTTTCTCTCTTGTTTCCTCCCGCCACTTCTCCTGCTCCTCTCTCCCGTCCCCCTCCCTAAATAAACCCCTTCTAGTGGATCCAGAATCTTACACAATCTTTACTTATTGTGTTATTAAAATCAATTAATTTTCTTTTAACCACTGATAGCCAGAGTGTATTTGATGTAAATTTATGAAGACAGCTAAGGTACAAATGATATTGACAGTGTTGTGGTTTTTAAAATAACTTACTTCTATTAGTCACAAAACCATAGAATAAAAGCAGAAACCATTGAGAAGTCTCTTTTACCCAACCTTTAACCAAATGCAAGGCAATTCCTTTGGCTACTTTTCAGATTGCAGATGGTATAACATGAAACATAAGAAACATCTTGGAGTTCTTAATTACTATTTCTCTGTAGTGCAGCTTGAAATTAGGGATGGTGATGCCTCCAGAAGTTCTTTTATTGTACAGGAGGCTGAAGTGGAGAACTTGAGTCTAAGGCCTCCCTGGTTAACTTTATAAAACTCTGTATTGAAGTCAAGTTCACCAAGAAAATAATGAGGGATAGGAACAAACACATAGAACACTTGTACTGCAAATATTAAGAGTCCCTATGTTCAATTCTCAGTACTAAAAGAAAACAGAATTAGATAATGCACATTGCTAGTGACTCTAGAAAATACCATCAAGAACTGGAAAAATGACAAGGCTGGAGAGATGGCACAGTATATAAACAATGTTTTTAAAGGAGTATAAAGACAGACACTCAGTGTCTAACCCATACCCACATATATGTGTACACACATGTATATGTACTAACATTAAAATTTATGTACACACAGGCACACACACACACACACGTGGTGGAGCATCCTGGAAAAATCAGGAAGGTGCAACATTTGGCTGACATATATACTAATTTCCCATATGTTACAAAAAGCTTTTAAAGAT
The DNA here is from genome assembly GCF_004785775.1 of Grammomys surdaster. NCBI lineage: Eukaryota > Metazoa > Chordata > Mammalia > Rodentia > Muridae > Grammomys > Grammomys surdaster. Next base: position 4,392,290 of record NW_021605455.1, on the reverse strand, counting down.
GTCTTTTAAAAATGTGTTTGTGTGATTTTTTGTGTATGATATGGAGAGTGATTTACAATAGCCATTTTTCTGACTTTACATGAGTGGTTTCACTAAGTATATAGTAAAACATCACGCATTTGGGTGTTCAGAACACGTAGCAGAAATAGGCTACGGAAGCCTTGTCATGAGGGTTCTCAGTTGGCGTTACTGATAGAGAAGGTCACAGGCAGAGCATCATGTCTCTTTTTGTAAGTCTTTGAGTCACAAGAAATAGCAAGAGAGAGATAACATCAAATCAGGCGTTCGAAGCATCCATACCCTGTAGAAACTGATTGGAGAAGAAAACAAAGCAACGAGGAATCATTGCAGACTTGAGGATCCTAAGGGAAAATAGCAAGTAAATGTGTGTGGAATCCTTAGTGGAATTCTAGAAGTAAATAAAGAACATTAGAAGGCTAGTATAATTCAAATTAAAGTCTCTGTCAGAGGACAGGGTTGTTCTTGGTTTTAAATTATTTGTGATCATTAAAAGACGAGAGAGGGGGACATATGGGGACTCTCTGGTTATTTATGCAGCTTTTATCAAAAGCATCTTTAACATTAAAAGAAGAAAGAAATAATTGTGTGGGTATAAGAATAATAAAATTTTATTAAGTGTTGGAGAGAACTTTAAGAGAAAAAATTTAACATATGGCAATTGTAATATGAGCGTACTGCAACCAAAAATATCTCTTATAGGCATAACATCAAAGGATTATTATCAAAGTTTTTAATTTACTCATTTGTTATTCTACAATGGTTGAAGATACCATTGTAGAATAAAAGGGACTAAGAAGGGAAAGTCAGGATGTATGATTGTAGCAGGAGGGTTCATTGTGAATGTCAATTTTATGTGAGTGCTGTGTCATCTTGCATGATTTTGCTTGCATAGCACTTATGTGTATGTTTATTGCACTGTATCCTGTAGGCATAATGTCACTGTGTATTTTGTAAATATTATCCTTGTATTATTTAGATGCTGCTTTCTCTGCCCCATATCTGGTATCAATCCAGACATGGCACTGTAATACTTATTCTAAGTATCTCCTGTCCAATGCTGTGTAAGCGTTGCTCCCTATTTATTTTCTGATTTGTCAGTAAAAGTAGATCTGCTAAGGGACAGAGGGACAGGGAGAGAGAGAGAGAGAAAGAGAGAGAGAGAGAGAGAGAGAGAGAGAGACAGAGAGACAGAGAGACAGAGAGAGACAGAGACAGAGATAGACTAGGGTGGGAAGGAAGAATTCACCATGAAGAAAGGGTCCAGGAGCCATCACAAGAACACACCTGGAGGAAAGAGAGCCAGACAAGTACTAAAATGTAAGTATCTAGGGGATTTTGACTAGAAGGAAGCCAGATTAGCTCAGATTAGAATAGATCAATAACTGCTCAGACCTTGTGCCATAAAGCTTGATTAAATAAATTTTATAGTCTCCATCTCATTTATTTGGGATCTAGCCAGGATAAAGAAAAATTATCACTTTTAAAATTGCATTAACCATGCCCTTAAATAAATTAGTTACGGAAGAGTGTATCAGCAACATTGTTATGAAGAAATTCAGTCACATTTAAACAAGTGTGTTAGGCTTTCTAATGTTGTGCTAAAACATGATGATCAAAAGGGACTGTGGAGGAAAATGTGTATTTCAGATTACAGTTCAGTTCCATAGTTTGTCATTTCAGGAAACTGGGGCAGGAACTCAGGACAGGAACCTGAAGGCAGGAAAGGAAGCTGAGTGCTCCCATGGAGAGGTGCTGCTTACTGAATTGTTCTTCATGGCTTGCTCAACCCGCTTTCTTTTAACATCCAGGGTATTCTGAGCGGGGATGGAACTACCAACAATAGTCTGGGACCTCCCACAGCAATCACCAATTAAGGAAATCTCCCACTGGCTCATCCTTAGGCTATTTTTATGGAAGCAAATGGAATTTCCTCTTCCAAAATCACATTGACATAGAGCTAGCCAATACAGTAATTTAGAACAACTTTAAGGTTTATGAAAATGATAGAAAAAACTAGAATGAAATTCAGTTAAGAAATGAGGAAATAAACTGTACCATAGACACTGTTAATCCCAAATTAACAAACCACAGACCATTGTCCAAAGTTGGCCCATTGCCTCTTTTTATAAATTAGGTTGTTACTAGAGTAAGGACAATAATTTATTTATTTATTTATTTATTTATTTATTTCCCATAAAAAGTAAAATCAAAGTGATATACAACAGCAGGGTTAAATCTTAATATTCCTAGAGAAAACCACATAATATTTATAAGTAAGAATATTGGACACAATGTACATACATGTGGTTTAAATGTGGAAAACAAATTTGTCTTAGTTAGGGTTTCATTGCTGTGAAGTGACACCATGACCAGGGCAGCTCTTTAAAGGTAAACACTTAGTTGGAGCTGAATTACAGTTTTGCTCATTATCATCATGGAGGGAAGCATGGAAGCCCACAGGCAAACATGGTGCTGGATGAGGAGCTGGGAGGTCTACATCTTGATCTCCGGGCAGTAAGGAGATAACTCCATGCTCTACACTGGGCAGAGCTTGAGCATAGGCAATCTCAAAGCCCACTCCCACAGTGACAGAATGCTTCCAACAAGGCCACACCTTCTCCAACAAGGCCATACCCACCCCAACAAGGCCTCAGCCACTCCAACAAGGCCTCAGCCACTCCAACAAGGCTACACCTATTCCAACAAGGCCATAGCTTCTAATAGAGCCACTCTTTATGTTCACACATTCAAACACATGAGTCTTTGGGGGCCACTCCTATTCAAAACACTACAAAATGTCAGTTTTTCAGCTTCTGAATAGAAAAATTATCACAAACAGAAGAGCTTAAGATGCTTAAAATGCTATAAAATTCATTATAAATTTCACAGAAATTGTGTTTAGTTCAATTCTTATAGCTTAGGTTAGAATGATATTAAAGGCAGAGGTTCTCTTCCAAGCTCATTCAAACTGAAACAATTCAGTTTCTCATAGTTTTATGTTGGAAAGGGTCTCTTCCCTGACACATAGCTTTAAGCACACAGCAATTATATGCTGTTTAGGATTCTCTAGAGGAATTCCTTGCCATGAGCCCCTGTCAATCTTCAAAAGCAAAATGGAAAATCCTGTCCAAAAAGAATCTCCTACAGTTGGAAGAGTCCTTTCTGGGGTTCGTCTTTTACTGGCTTGCTGTTAGGTCACACTTTTTGAGTTTAAGTTTCCTGTGGTAAGGTCAATTGATTTGGGATATTAATGACATTGTCAAAATCGATCACGACACCTTTTAAATTAGTATTTGAGTGAAAGACTATAGCAGTGCATGTGCACCAAGGCCTGGCAATACTGGAATCCTTCAATTCTGCCTATAGAATGCAACATTGATTGTCAATTCCATTGATAATGTTACTTCAGAAATGGAGGAAAGAACATACATTTATTCCAAGAGTTATAATTTGTCTTCCAGTCTACATAAAGTATTCTCTTTCTTCAAGAAGCAAAAGAAAACCATCAATTAAGATTCAAATTTTGGACGCAGCAGAGATGGCTCAGTGGTGAAGAGGACTGGTGGCTCTTCCTGATCACACTGGTTTAATTCCCAGCATCAACATAGCAGTGCACATTTGTCTGTAACTAGTTTCAGGGCTTGTGACATGTGTATACAGACATACATACAGGCAAAATTCCAATGAACATAAAAAATATAATAAATGTAGTACAATGAATGCAATTTTGTTTGCTATTTAGCATCATTCTATTTATTTATTTATTTATTTATTTAATGGCTCTTTTCAGTTTATTGCATGAAGGAGTTACACTAGTCCAAGTTAAAAGCGGACCCCAAATGATTACATTATACAAGCTGTGAGGTTTTTAAACTTTTGACAAGGGACAGAAGGGAAATTCTACTCATTGCAAGGAAATCCTCACTTAATTCTCCGAGAGCCACAAGCACTTAAAACCCATGAACCTTCAGCTGGTCGTCCTTAGCCAGTCCAATCTCTATCAGGAACTGGCATATGTTCTTGCGCTGGTCACCCTGTAGCTGAATTACTTCTCCATATTCTAGATGCTCAATTACAGTACCATTGCAGGCAAATTTCTTCTTAAACGCCTTCACTAGTTTCTTTTTATCGTAATCATCAGCGATCCCCTGGACGGTTTGTAAGGGTCTTCCTGCCGTTTCTCTGTTGAATTCTTATATGGATATAACCCTCAGTGCCAGCAGGAAGCAGGTCATCATCCTTACTTGCATCAGCAAAGGGGTCGAAAGAGTGGAGGTTCTGGATAGCGGACATACGATACGATTCCTTTTCCTCGATGGAAACGGCCTGCGGAAGGCAGCTGTGGGAGAAGGCAGGCTTGCATCTATGACTCCTGATCTCTTTCCTATGTTTTCTATTTCCAGGGTATTCTCCCTTTCAGATTTCTTTATTGTTTCTATTTCCATTTTTAAATCCTGGATGGTTTTGTTCAATTCCTTCACCTATTTGGTTTTGTTTTCTTGCAATTCTTTAAGGAATTTTTGTGTTTCCTCTTTAAGGGCTTCTACCTATTTACCTGTGTTCTCCTGTACTTCTTTAAGGGAGTTACTTATGTCCTTCTTAAAATAATCTATCATCATCATGAGAAGTGATTTTAATTCTGAATTCTGCTTTTCCTGTGTAATGTGGTGTCCAGGCCTTGCTATGGTGGGAGAACTGGGTTCTGATGATGCCAAGTAACTTTGGTTACTGTTCCTTGTGTTCTTGCACTTGTCTTTCACCATCTGGTTAACTCTTTTGTTACCTGTGCTCACTGTGTCTGATTGGAATCTGTCTTTCCAGATATCTTATTTGTGTTACAACTCCTCAGAGTCCAGATGTCTCTGTGATCCTTTGATTCTAAGCTCCTGGGTGGAAAAACCTGTGATTTGTGTATGCTAAGCATAATTAATGTGGGTGTGCACTCATCCACATGTACAGGCACATGTTTGTGTACAGTTGCATGTGCAAGTGGTGTACTGAGGGCCTGCCCCTCTCCACTTCACCAGTGGTGAGATTTGAAGCACACATAATAATGTTGAATTTTAAGACTTTTTGTGATATGAGTTTGGAGGAAACTAATCATGGTCCTTTTGTTCGGCAGGTTACAAACTGTGTTTTACTCTAGCACCATGCTGAATTTTTAATTTGTGATTTTTTAATTTTCTCATTTCCCATATATTATAACATTTTTAAGAAGTTAATATCTTGTGACTCACAGTGCTTAAAATGGTAATATGCTAATAGCAGGTACTTTTAAATTAAGTAAATGAATTCATTTAATGCAATAAAATCTTCCTCACATCAGATAAGAGGATGTCTTAGGATTAGACTCCTTCATGAAGTGAGAGGGGAGCAGAGATGGCTTTAGAGTGAGTGATAAACTCTGTTCCCCCAAACAAATGGAAAGCCCTTTTCTCATTCTCATGCTTGGAATCACCCTCTCTCAAGGTTATAATTTTTCATATGCTTTCAGCGATGAGAAATTACTTTGTCAGTTCTAGAGGCTCAATAAATGAATCTATTTGCTTCTCATGTTACCTCATTGCTGTACTGGAATCTCAAATGCTGAAGATTCTCCCTGGAAAGAAATTTCATGGTCTGAACTAACTAAATATTAAAGTTGCAGATTTCTAAAGCAGTCAGAACTTCATACTAACACTCTCACTCTGGAATGTGTTCTAAATATCATATGTACAACAGAGAAATAAAATATATACTTAATACTTACAAATATCTATTATATTATTGATGAATGAAAAATAGTCAGGTATTAATGAATACAGTATGAACTTTCAAGCATGTAAGGTACATGTTAATTGACAGTGAACTGTTGGACTTCCTGTTGTCTAATGTGAATTTGTCTTCAAGATACCAGAACATTACCCATGAGGTAGATATTTCCTTCCATCTTCTGTATGATCATGCTTATATGATTAAAATCCTACAAACTACTCTAAAGTATGATGCTACCTGTAGATGCCTCATTAAATACTGAAGACAGGGTACAAATAACCAGAACCATTTACAAAGTCTCCAAGGCTTAGATTCTAGACATTTTCTCAAAGTCAAATGGAAGTTTATTTGAAGCAGTTTCCTAGGAGATTGAAACATTCCATCACCCAGGGAAGCCCCTTAAGCCATATGTTAATCAACTCTTAAAATAGCTTCAGGAAGTCTCTGAAACTGACCAGATTCACATTCTCCTTGTAAACAATCAATATTGTCGAAGTGTCACTCCCAGACAAGCCAATCTACAAAGAAGACTGAAACCAGACCAGTAGCCTGAAAGAAGCAGCAAGCCACCGAGTGGCCTGGAAGAAGGTTAGAACACTTGAGGCAACAGGAAAGGACACTCATCAACCTGGTGTTCTGCCCATAGCATTTGTGAGATGTCACATACGGTGAGGTGGGCTTTGGTGATAGAGTTGTCTGAGTGATTTCTGCTCATATGAATAATATTTCTGTAAGTAACCCCAATAAAACTCATTGGTCCACAAAGTTTGACTTTGGTAATATCAGTACTTTGGTCCATCATGGGATCACTATCTGTGGTAGGAGGATATGTGTGCTGTGTCTACCCAGGAAAAGCCTTATCACATAACAAAGTTTGTGATATTATACAGGTAAATTAATATATCCTGTCATAATATCAGTTAAGCTATGGCTGTGTTCCTCAATGAGAGTACCCATGACTATGTAAGCAGGGTAGTTCTTTTCCCATATAAAGTAGTCTGAGTTAGATTTTCCAGGGCCAAAATATGGCATAGTGGGTTTGTCAAGGATGCAGGCTTATTGCAAGTCTAATGCAATCAGTCCACAGTCCTAAGCTCTGGTCACTGAAGGGCCACCCTCATATCTTTTTTTATAGTGGAGAAGATTAAGAAATCATCAGTACAAACATGTAAATTCATCTAGCTATAAAATGATCACTATCAGCTCAGGATCCCCCAAAACCAAGTTCTCAGCACAAAGATTTATTTACCCTAGAGAGACAAAGAGCAGGGAATAAGATGTAAAGACAGGAGATAGGAGACAAGGGACACTGGGAAGAGAACAAGGAAGAGGGAGAAGGAACATTTGGCCTGGAGAGGAAGGACAAAGGATTACCTCTGGATAGAAAGGAGATAGACTTGGTCCACAGGAAAATGGAGGTTTATAAAAATAAAAGGGGAAACCCATGTTAGGATGAGGTATTTTAATTTTGATTTGGTGTGTTAATTAGGTGAGTCAAAGGGGCTTTTCATTGCTGGACTTTAATTCTTTGATAACTGGACCTTGATAGTCAGCCTCAGGAGGAGGAAATGGCCAAATAAGAGAATAGACCTTGAGGGCTAGCTTTAGGAATGTGATCTATTTGTGTGTGTTTGTGTTTGTGTGTGTGTTTACCCAAGAGGGAAAGAGGATGGGGGGGAAGGGCAAGACCTGCCAGAGCCACATTTGCCATGCTCAAGTTGGCCACAGTCCTATCAGCTAAAATTTTATGAAGTTTTAAGAAGATTTCACAAAATCTCCCTGCTTTCCTTGGCTAGTCATTTTTGCCATCCTAATGAAAGGGAAGTAAATAACATAATCTTTATCCCAGGGTGTTGTGTCTCCAGTGCATAAGCAGGCATTCTATGTCTTAGGAAAGAGGGTTGAGACACTACTGATGACAACAAGCAGTTGCAATTACACGAGTAAACCCAAAGCCTGGATGGATAATAAAATAAGATACTACATTTTAGATTAATTCTATAATCTTTACCTATAGAAACATATGACAGTCCACTGTTGCATCTACACACACACACACACACACACACACACACAGAGGCATGCACACGCACATGCATGCACATGCACTCATGCACATACATATTTAACCTGCCTGTCAAATTTATGAATATAAAAATCTAGAATAAAACACAATCTTTTTTGGTACACACAGCTATTTTAAAAATAACATTTCCATGAAGCACTAAAGCTAAGTGTATAACATCTCTAAAAAGGAGGAAAAAAATAACATGTATATACCATAGAGCTCAGAACCTGCTATCAATTCTATTCAAAGTGGCAGAATAGTTTTAATGGCAAAGGCATTTATGAGTCATAAATTACTATTTATAAATGCAGTGTTTAGTATTCATTTCAATGGACGACATATGGTTGCAACATTTTCAAATAGCTTGAACTGATAAATAGGCGACTGAAGTGGTTCAATTTGTTAAAATGCTAACACATATTAACTCCTGCAGGAGTCGGATTGCAGGTTTGCATTTGAAACACTGAGCACATATTTTGAGATTTCAAGACGCCACCTTTGGAAACTGGACCTGAATTTATGAAATAAGCCTCAGAGTCCATTTGTCATTGTGATTTATATGATTCTGTGCAGTAGAGAGTTTGTGATCCATCAAAAGAAACTTATTCATTTGTTTTCTCATCTCAGAATATGACGACCTCGGTCCCAACAGTGTCCTAGTGCTGTCACAGAGATATCTCTGATTTGGATATGGTGGACGGAATCATTGACCAGAGTGTTTCCAGGTATTTCAGTACACATAACAAAGTTGTTAGTCCTTCTGACAATTAAAACATAGAACTATTAAAGAAGGGAGGTCCCAAGGAAAATGGCCACTCACAAAGAGATAGAAACATAGAGAAGGCCAAATATGACAGGATAGATTACATACACGGTTCCAATGGAAGCAATGTGGAGATAGGAAAACTGGAATTTTACTGACAAACTCATGTGGGCTCAGTGCAGACTCGTGTGCTATGGAATGAGGATTTTGTTTAGCTTATTTTTATTTTTTTTTTATTTTATGGTATCATTTTATTACAATGCTTACCTATCCTTCTTCCCTCCAAAGGGAATGTACTCTTTTCACATATATACTCCTCTTGTCTTGTCTTATATTTGTGTATATAAATATATCCCTCCAAGAAGCAAACATAGGCTGGTCTGTGGCCCCTGGCACACACGTAACAGAAGACTGTCTTGCCTGGCCTTAGTGGGATAGGATGAACCTAATCCTGAAGAGACTTGATGCCCCAGGGAAGGGGGATGTAGGTGGAAGGTTGAGTGAGGAGAGTGGGTTGGTGGTGGTGTGGGAGGTTGGGGAGAGCACCCTCTCTGAGGCAAAAGGAATGGTAGATGGAGCAAAGAACTCTTGGAGGGGGGACAGGGAAGGGAGGCAATATTTACAATGTAAATAAATCAAACAATTAAAACATATATAAATATATCCCTAAATATAACCAGTTGGTCCTACATAAATGGTACTTGTATGTGAGTTTTCATGACTGACCCTAGGGAAGACCTCCTCTCCTACTCTCAACTTATTTTAGTTACCTATAGTTCTTTGTTTAGGGGTGAGACCCCATGGGCTTTTCCTGGCCCAGGTTGGCATGTTCACATTATCTTTTTTGATCAGCTCATATTTGGGTGGTCAGTTTGGTGAAACTTTATGGGCATGGCTTATGATATTACTAGGAGACACAGTCTCGCAGCAAACTCCTTGATCTTGCTCTTACAATCTTTTTGCCCCTACTTCTGGGTTGGAATTTTAAGGAATCCTTCCAATGCTTTTCTGAACTGTCCTCCGAGTAACTCTTCAAAGCTCTTGGAGATTACATTAAAGAAAGATGTCCCTAGGATCATAGTGGGGAGGACAAATGAACTAATTAGAAATATTTTCACTTCATTCTGTTGTTAATAAAATTAACTTTTAAGAGAAACTAATTTAAATGTCTAATATGTTTGAGCTTTATCAGAATCAAAATGGCCTAGGAAAAGAATTACCCAAGTCAAGCATCCTCTATCTTCAAACCATCTTCTACCCTTGTACTGGCTGGTTTTGTGTGTCAACTTGACACAAGCTGGAGTTATCACAAAGACAGAAGCCTCCCTTGAGGAAATACCTCCTTGAGATCCAGCTGTAAGGCATTTGCTCAATTAGTGATCAAGAGTGGGAGGGTCCATTGTGGGTGTTGCCATCCTTGGGCTGGTATTCCTGGGTTCTGTAAGAAATCAAGCTGAGCAAGCCAGGGGAAGCAAGCCAGTAAGCAGCATCCCCCCATGGCCTCTGAATCAGCTCCTGCCTCCAAGTTCCTGCCCTGGATGAGTTCCTGTCCTGACTTCCTTTCGTGATGAACAGCAATGTGGAAGTGTAAGCTGAATACACCCTTTCCTCTCCATCTTGCTTCTTGGTCATGCTGGTTTTTTTGCAGGAATACAAATCCTGTCTAAGACAACCCTGTTCCAACTAAGGAGTATAGAGAATGAATATACATGGAGTTTATACTCTAGAAAAAAGCTCACTAAATATATGACCTTGTCACAGGATTACAGTTTCCTATGTCATGTGTCTACAGCATTTCTCAAAGACTAATTTACTGAATTTCCTTTTATACAATGTATTATGTTTGGTTTCCCATGAAATATGTCAAGGCATACAATAAAAGAAAACAGACTGTCACACAATCACACACACACACACACACACACACACACACACACACTATATTGACTTCATGTAAACATATATGGTAGATGGGTTGTCTAGCATTTGAAAGGCTGGGGCAGAAGTATTGCTATGGGTTCAAGAACACCTTTGGCTGTGTTGAGAGCTTTAAGTCTATTTAGCTACAGAGTAAGACCTTGTCTCAGCAATAATAATAATAAATGTCCTACACTAAATAAACTTAATATACATAAATTATGTTGATATAGTAAACAAAAGGACCATATTCAAATGTTATAATAATGTTAGAGTTACTGTATTATAGATTTAAAAATAATTAGTGTTCTAGGGACTATAATGTAGGCATTGGAAGCAGATACAAAAATTCAAGCAGAAGGATTAGAGATAAACATTAATGTAACAAAAATATAGGATACTAATTAGACTTAGTGGGTTACAAAAAAAGAGACAATAACAATTAAAAAGATATTACGATTTTGAAAGGGAAAAAGAGGAAGAGCGTTGAGATACACATGAGAAGGGGCAAAGGAAGGAAAGGGAAAGGGGAAGAAAATATAATTATACTTTAATAAAAATGTTATTTTTAACTGTTGGTAGGGGACCATGTTCTGGGGAGACTTGGAGGGGAAAAACAAGTTGACATGGTAACGTTTTGTTTTCAACATATATGGGATTTATAATAATTAAAAAAGTTAATATAAAACAGCAAAAATATATAGAATACTTTTGATTGCCTTATTAGCAGGAAATCAAAGGCAGAAAGATTAAGTGAGCTTCAGTTATATAAACAGAGACTTTCCAAGCAGATCAAAAGAATGTGGAAACAATTGATAAAGTATTCAGGACGTTTGGAGTTGCGAGACAACAGTAAAGTGTTAGTGGACTGACATATCTGTAATGACAACACAGAGGAAAGAGAGGTGGGGGAACAGAAGCATTTGCATGACAGTGACTGAGAATTTAGTCTTAGTAGTATCAAGCACCAACCTCAACTCTAGACACGCAGAGTTGTTTCACAGATATCTGAACAGCAATAACAACACAACAATAAAAAATATCCAAATTGAAGACTCATGAGTAGACATATCAAAATTTGAACAGAGTAAATTAGGAAAACTGCAAAAGTATCACAAGAAATCACAGAAACATTAGATAAATGAGGTATGTTTAATGTTCATGAATGGTAGAAAGAGTCGACTTGACAAGATTTTGGTTCTCCCTGGTGTAATCTGCATCTTTACAGCAGGAAGCAGAAGATGTAGAATAATAAAAGTGATGCTGAAAGATGTCAAAGTGGGAGGGCTGTGACTAGCAAGCCTTCACACTTACGCTAAGCTGTAGACATGAAGCCGATAGCATGGACACAGGGGTAGAGGTATAGATGAGTCATTCAGAATAGAGAGCCCCCAAACCGACAAGCACAGATGTAAACACCTGGTAGAAGAAGCAAAGACAAGAAGTAGTAGACGAACGCTAGCACTTCTACGTTCAAATGAATGACTCTAGGTACAGAGCTTCTGCTTCTTGTGTCATATACATCAAAATGCATCACAGCAAAATCATAGAACTCCAAGATGACACAGAGGATGCAGTTCAGAATTCTTTGGATATGGTGAAAACTTATCTTCACTTATTATCAAAGGCTCAATCTATTAGAGGTAGAGCTTATCAATAGGATCTATTGAAAAGTCAGATTTTCTACTCTGACAAAGATGATGTCAAATGTGATGACAGAATAAGACAGAAAAAAATTGTAAAACTCATAGGTAGTAAGTACCGATCTAAATACAAATACACATCATACAGTTCAACAGTAGGAAACAAACAAAAAAAAATCAAATATAAAGGAGAAAAGTCCTTACTAGAGAATCTGCCATTGAAGGCAAATAAAAACATAACCATGAAAGATTTTCAACATTATGCAGCATTATGGAAATTCAAACAGGGCAGGAAGATATAAATGTATAAAAGTCAACAACAATCCAAACCACAATAGCAAATGCTTGTCAAGACATGAAACAACAGCACTGTTTTTTCATTCTTTGAGTAGATGTGAAATGGTACAGCCACTGTGGAAGTCTGTGTGTGGTCCTTTCTTAACAAAACTAAACGTATGGCCATCATTGATACAGAAATCAACCTGCTTGGCAGTTATACACATGGTTTAAAAAGTTACATTGCACACAGGACTTTAAACACAAAGAGCTGGGTTATGGCTTAGTTGATATATCACTTGCTGCATATATATGAGAACCAGAACCTGAGTGTGAACCCCGCAGCACACATAGATAGCTGGTGGCAGTTGTACACATCTGTAATTATAGAAATCTTAATGGTGAGAATTCCTGACTGCTTCCTGGTTGCAAGTCTATAGCATGGAACAGTGAACAATGGAAGGAAGATCCTGTTTTAAGCAAGGTGGGTTAACATCTGAAGTTGTTCTCTGACCTCCACACATACACTGTGGCAAATGAATGCACACACACACACACACACACACACACACACACGCGCGCATGCATATGCACACATGCATATGCAATACACAGTGGGATTTTAAAAGTTTACCTATAGATATTTATGGTGGCATTCTTCATAACTGTCTATACTTGGAAGCAATGAAGACTCCTTTTTTCTAGGTAAATGTATAACCTGGGACACATACAGACAGTACTTAGTGCTGAAAGAAAATGTAATAGCAAGATATGAAAAGACATGAAAGAACTTTAAAAGCATACAGCAAAGTAAAATGAGCCAACCTGGAAAAGGCATGGTGTGATCCAAAGTATTTGACATTCTGGAACAAAGGCACAGCTGTGGAGATAGTAGGTTTCCAAGGGTTACAGAACTGGAGGAGGATGTGTGGATGGAGCACAAGAGCATTTGAGGGTAGGAAACTCTACTATGTGGAGTCATTAATGGCTGGTAGACATCAGCATACATTTTCCAAAGCATACAGGCCAAAGGTGAGCCAGGGGTGACAATGGAGTGTCAGTGTAGTTTCACTGATATTAGCTAATATTGCAGTTGCTGTGGAACGTTCATTCCGGGGGAAGTTGAATGGGATACACGGAATGTGCCTGTTCTTTCTGCCTGATTTCATTGTGAACCTAAAACTGTTCCAAGAACTAATATTCATTTGAAGCCTATTTAGAAAGGAGGACTTGAATTTGGAGACATTTAAAGACAGACATTACTCTAGCCTATAACTCTTATCATAAAAATTCATTCTCCTTACACCTGCCACTAAATATTTCCACTTAATCTACCATCTCCTCCCAAGAATTGTGATTCCCAGATGATCTGACCATGAAATCTATTGCCCCAGAAATCCCATGCCCATTCTACAGCACACTTTCCTCTGCACGTCTCCACTGCTGTTAGATATTGTTACCAATTTCTTTTTCTCTTCTGGAGCCCATATTTTCTTGAAGTCAGGTTTCTTTTTCTTTTATCCTGTTCTATAAAGCCAATATAGTATACTGTTACACTAAAAAAACAGAATAAATATTGCTTAGATTCAAACCTCAGTTCATGGAATGACACAGGACAAGCCACTCAAGTGTCTTTCCACTTGTTTCTTCATATATAACATGAGGAACACAATAAAACATACTCCAGAGAGCTGCTGAGAAAAATTGAAGCAACAACAATAATAATGATGTTTATGATGATGATGATGACAATGATGATAATAATAATAATAAAGTAATTAAAAGTATCTGGGTAATGAATAAGCCACAAGTTATCAAAACACCACACACACACACACGCGCACACACACACACACACACACACACAGAGAAGGCCAGCATTATTTTACCCAGAGACACTTACATAGATAGCCATTTTTCTCTCTTATAAAAGAAAGGATCTTGTGGTTCCTTAAAAAGATCATACACACACACACACACACACACACACACACAAATATATATACATGATGAGAATTTGTCGGGAGAAGGGCTTTCTCTGAAGCCCTGAAATCATATTACTAGGAAGATTTTTTTTCCAACAGTTTTTGAACTCTGTGACTCTGCCCTGGCCTGAAGATTTGAGAGGAGATTAAATTCCTCACAGCCTAGTGTTCTCCTCTGTCCAACTCAAAGTCTAAATTACTCATAATGGTCTGCTCTTGTAGAAAAGAAATCACTTCATAGTTCAGATTTCATCAAGTGGATAGCTGTGGTTGCTCCCAGCTGTGATTGATAGAAGCAAGAAAATAGTAGCTGAAGAGAGGGGTCTGAAAAGACATAGGCAAACACAGTCTTCATATAAAAGATCACGAGCCTACTGTGCTCAAACCTCAGGGCTACAATCCAGGGCACAGGTGGCTGTGGGCAGACGTGGTCAGGAGAAATATGACCCTGAAACAGACCAAGCAGAGTCACGACTAGGGGGCCAGAACTTCAGGCTTCAGTCTAGCTGTACTGTGTTAGCCAGTTTTGCTAATTCCTAGGATTAGAGATATATCAGGATAAATTTTGAAAAGATTAACTCATACATAATATATAAATGTGATTTAAAACCCTTAGAAGAAAAATTAATTTACATAGATATTAGTTTTCTTATTGACTAATTTCTTTTCCCAGTGCATACAAAAGTGTGTTTGTAGTCTAGGAAGATACAACAAAACTATAACCAGACAACAGTGCACATATAATTAATGTGAAAATGCTTTTTTTTTTTTTGCTAAAAGTGCTAATATCTAATGTCCATCTGAGTTTTTACAGAAAGAGTTCCAATAGATTTTTCTCAGCATAGAATTCCTTTGATCCTCACCCAGTACAAATGGTATTGTGATAACGCTAGTACAGAACATTGTCTATCAGAACACGGGTACTATGCTTCTGCTAGGTGTGTGTTACTGATGGGAGACATTCTGATACAGGTAAAGACTACAGTAGTAAAATATCATGATCTTAGTATTTTGAAATATTTTTTTTCTTTCAATTACTGAAGATCTACAGAGAAAAAAGGCCACTGGGAGAAACTATCCTATGGAACTCAGATAAATAAAACACATTTGAAGTGTATAATTGCTTGATAGTGTAAAACGAAAAGCAGATTTTCATTATTTCTGGATCTCTAAGTTCACAAAGCAAGCAAGCATCAGACGGTGGTTTAAATGTCAAATTCCTGTATCCTAGTTACACCATGACAGACTAGGAGTCATCAAATACCCGCTTTTCATTCCCAAAGGCCTGTGTAATGTAAACACCAATACTTAGCACTCATTAAATTAATGTTAGTAAAGAATCTATTTACAATAAGAAGTCTTTTTAAAGAAAAGAATGGGTCTTCAATTCAGTTCCATAGATTAATGTATTTATTGAAATTTTTATCTAATTGCTTTTTGTCTGAACATGTTTTCTTAACTCTATAGGTCTTTTGCTTTTATATGATGGTTTCTGATTTTGTGTCTTTACAGGATTTCTGTGGGTGTGAATGTGGTTCTCTGTGTTTATATTTTCTGATGCTTTTTCTTTAGCTCATTTTTCTGTTCATTTGTTTTGTTCTATTAAGATTCATTTGTTTTTGTTTTATCATTACATTTTCCTTTTTAAAAGATATCTATTGATATTTTAATGAGATCAAAAGGGGTGTAAGTTGGATGGGTTGGGTGGTGTAGAGGACTTTGGAGGAGTTGGGTGGAGGGAAACTATAATCTGAAAATATTATATAAAAAGCTATTTTTAATAAAAACATTGACACATTATAAAGCCTAAACTTTTAAAAATAAGAGCTTATATTTGAGATTAAATGGATGATTGGCAAGTGACTGACAATCCTATAACCAGTAACTAGATCAGCTGCAAACAATAAAAGGAAATGACAGAGAAATATAATAATTATGCTTTTAATAATCACAAGGCAGTTGTCATCTATGTCTACATTTCCTTGTCCCAACATATAGAACAGTCAAGTGTAAGTTCAATTTGAGGGTGAGGTAACAAGTTTTATTTTTCTATGCATTGCTAGCACACACACATCCCAGACCTCACCTTTCCTATAAATCTCTCATCAGTATACAACATGGAGCTCAGCCACTGTCCATAACTGGCTTTATAATTTGTTAAGTTGGTTAATTAGTATTATATAACAAACACCACTCAGATAACGTTATCTTGCTCTTTAAACTACACATCATCTTGACAACTGCAGAGACATGCTACCATCTTCCTTCACCACTGGGTTTCTTTCTTTCTTCCTTTCTTTCTTCCTTTCTTTCTTTCTTCCTTTCCTATAGATGACACTCTTTCATGCTATCATTCCCTTTAGCAGTTTATAATTCATTTCAATAAATGTACAGTTTATGCTTACTTTAGCTATTTCTACTTTCATAAAAATGCCATGCCACACATGATGCTTTTGGAGATGACTGGCCCATTAACACTTTGCTGTGAGTTTTGTCTTTTATTATGACACATTGATCATTTGCCCGGCATCATTATATTCAAATCAGACAAAGTATACTTCGGGGTAAGTTTTAAATATAGTACTTCCTAACAAGAGATGGGAACACTCATTATAAAATATTCCAATCACACACAGGCACACACGCACACATTCACATATATCTACAAAATAATTGAGCTGGAATTCATGAAACAAAATTAATAGAATTAAGAAGATCTAAAAACATTCACAATCATACTTGTATAATATTTCTTTTTCAATAATTAATAGAAAACAGACCCAAATAAAGTAGAGACAGATACAATATGGCTTCATTATTTTCTTATGTCTTAATTTCACATCATAACAGTCAGGGGCCTCTCCTTCCCACCACAGCTGCTCCACCAGGCCTTCTGGCTCTGATTCAGGCAAAGAACCTGTGAATCCTGCCTACCCCCAACACCAGAATCATTTCACATAGAACCTCCAGCTCAGGCTCTAATAAGGAGCCCTGATGCTGCCGTGGCCCTGAGTCTGCTATTTCTTTGGACTCACCTGTGACAGCGACTCCATGCAGATCCTAGGAAGTGATGTTCCTGTTGCTTAGAACTCCGTCTGACTATGCCTTTGTTCTAGTGCTCCACAGTGGCTCAATGTGGGCTCAGACCCTGAGGAGTGAATTGTTGCTCTGTGCCTCCAGACCCATCTGCCATTATCTTTCAACATGATGGTCATGACAGTCTGACCAAAGAAATAGTAATAGAAACCACCCATCCTGTATCCTGGCCTGAGCTGCTTCCAGACCAGATTCAACCTCTCCATATAGATTTTCTATTCCTAACCAGAGGCCCCACTCTATTCCCTGTTGCCTCTCCTACTCTGGACCCCATTGAGACTCTCATGGAAAAATCTAAAGTTTCATTTGCACGTGGGAATCACTGGGAGATAGCTTCTGGTTTAGGGAAAGGGGCATGTTCCCACTTCTTCATTCAGTTCTAGAACCTCATCTAGTGAAAGCCTTGTGAATGTTGCCTCAGTCTCAAAATTCTTATGTACATCGATCCTGTTAACTTGCAGGAACTTGTTTCCTTGATGTCCCCCATACCGTCTGACTCTTACACTCTTTCTGTTACCTCTTCACCATAGGGTTCCTCTTCTCCTCTGAATCCCAATGAGAGGGATTTGATGGTGACATCCCATAGGGCTAAGATCATTTTTTCATACTCTGCACAATATCTAGGTATCTATGGTGTACTGCTGGTTTTGTGTTAACTTGACACAAGCTGGAGTTATCACAGAGAAAGGAGCCTCCCTTGAGAAAATGCCTCCATGAGATCCAGATGTAAGGCATTTTCTCAATTAGTGATCAAGGATGGGAGGGCCCATTGTGGGTGGTACCATCCTGGGCTGTTAGTCCTGGTTCTAACAGAAATCAAGCTGAGCAAGCCAGGGGAAGCAATCCAGTAAGCATCACTCCTCCATGGCCTCTGCATCAGCTCCTTCCTCCAAGTTTCTGCTCTGGGTGAGTTTCTGATCTGACTTCCTTTGGTGATGAACAGCAAGGTGGAAGTGTAACCTGAATAAACCCTTTCCTCTCCATTTTGCTTCTTGGCCATGCTGTTTTTTTGCAGGAATACAAATCCTGACCAAGACAACCCTGTTCCAACTAAGGAGAAAAAAAAAAAAGGAATATATATGGAGTTTATACTCTAGAAAAAAAGCTCACTAAAATATGTCTTAGTCACAGACTACAGTTTCCTATTTCTTGTATCTACAGCATTACTGGAAGACCAATTTACTGAAGTTCCTTTTATACAATGTATCATGTTTGGTTTCCATGAAATACTTTAGACATACAAAGAAGCAGACAGTCATACAATCACACACACACACACACACACACACACAGATGCTATACATTGATTTTATGTAAACATAAACAGTAGCTGTATAAGTTTACACTCCCACCAGCAGTGGAGGAGTGTTCCCCTTGCTCCCCATCTTTGCTAGCATGCGTTGTCACTTGTTTTATTGATCTTAGCCATTCTGATAGATGTAAAATGAAATGTCAAAGTAGATTTGATTTGCATTTCCTTGATGGCTCTGGAAACTGAACATTTAATGTTTCTCATCTATTTGAGGTTTCCCTATTGAGAATTTTGTGTTTAGATCTGTACCTCATTTTAAAATTTTAATATTAGTGTTTTTATGTCTAGTTTCTTGGATACTAGTCCACAATTGAATGGGTAGTTTCTAAAAATAAAATTTTCCTTTCTGTTGGTTGTATATGAATGACAATGTTCTTTGCTTTACAGAAGACTTTTCAGTTTCATGAGATTCTACTTATTGTTGATCTTAGTGCCTGCACAAATGGCATTCTTTTCAGAAAGCTTTTTTCCAGTTTCAATGAGTTCAATACTATTTCCCACTTTCTCTTCTATCAAGTTTAACATATTTTATTTTATATCTAGATCCTTAATACATTTGGAGTTGAGTTTGGTGCAGGGTGACAGGTTTTGATCTATTGGCAGTATTTTACAAGCAGCCGTCCAGTTTAATCAGCACCATTTGTTGAATACACTGTCTTTCCAGTATGTATTTCTTACTTTAGCAAAATTAGGCATTAATATGTGTGTGGATTTATGTCTGAGTCTCCAATTAAATTCCATTGATTGTTGTGTCCAGTTTTTCACCAATACTTTGCAAGCTCAATGGTGGCACAGAGCTCATGGCAGTAATAAACTAATATCTGATTTGATTTTAAGGCCCACTCCATGAATTGGAACCCATACTGACACTGCTTGGGTGACCAAGAACCAGAGACTTCATATCCCAGACCCCTACAGTAAAATCAAATGTTGCTGGTCTAAAAAAGTAAAAAGTAACAATAAAATGACCCCTTGTGGTATTTTGTTATATTTATTGATTGGTGCTTTGTTTATTCATCATCAGAGAAGCTCCCTCCTGCAGCAGAATGGGACAAGTACAGAGACCCACAGTCAGACATTACACAGAAGGAGAGACTTTGTATCTCATAGCTCTAAGTAAGTTGTTACAATCAAATCCTTCCCCTTTGAGCTAAGGGAACCCTGTGGAAGAGGAGGAGGAAGGACTGTGGGAGCCACAGGAAATGGAGGACAGCAGCAGAAGGCTTTCCAAATCAATAGAATAAAGCTCATATAAACGCAGAGATTGAAGCAGCAAGCACAGGATCTACATGAGTCTCTACCTGGTCTTCTGAGTACATATTACAGCTTCCACTTTAGTATTTTCAAAATGTATTAGCAACAGAACTATTACATTAACCTACAAAATATGTATTTTTAAGTAAAAATTGGAAAGAAAAGCTAAGAAAGAAATGAAAATATTCCCAGAATTGAGTGGAAATGAAAGCAAAACACAATGAAATCTATGGGATTAAATGAAGGAAGTTTTAAGAGCAAAGTGTACAGCCCTAAGCTCCTACATAAAATAACTGGAGAGATGTCAAACGGAAACTGTAATTATGAACCCTCTGGCTTTGGAACAACAAGAATACCCCTAACCTCAAAGCTTATATTGGGAAAATAATTAAAACCAGGGAAAAATTAATGAAATATAAACAAAAAATAAGAGTATCAATTAAGTGAAGAGTTGGTTATTTGAAAATATTAACCAAATTGAAAAAAAAATGGCTAAACTAACCAAAAGTAATAGACCAAAGACCTAAATTGGTAAAATTAGAAATCAAAAGAGAGACACTCTGACAGATATCAATGCAACTCAGAAAACATAAGGACATAACTTAAACATTTAAATTCTATTATAATTGAAAAATGTAAAGTAAATGCATAAATTTTATATACCCAAGAAATACCAAAATTAAACAAAATGAAGTAAATATTTTAAAGCTATCCATAAATAGCAATGAGATTGAAGCAGTAATAAAAATGTCAACTAAATAAAGCCCAGGACTAGAAGGACTCATTGCTGAATTTTAGCGCAGCTAACACCACTATCACTCACCTTTTCCATAAAATAAAACCAAGGTGGAGTAGTTCTACACTCTGCTTATGAAGAATGTACTACAGTGATGCAAAAGATAGATGAAGACTAAACCATAAAAGACAGTCACAGACAGACCTCCCTGGTGAACTTTTATGCAATCATTTTCAATAAATACTAGCAAATTTAATCCAAGGTCACATCTGAAAGGTCACTCATTATATTCGGGTTGACATCATTCCATTAGGGAGGAGATAGAAATAAAAGGAAGATAAGTAGGGAAACAGGAAGGCAAGTATCCTTACTTACAGATTATACTGTGGGTCCCTGTAGACCCCACCCAAAGCTCTTAGAGCTAGGAAACACTTTGAACAGCATGGCAGGATATAAGTTCAACGCAAAAGGTCACTAGCCTTCCTATACACGGACAAATGTACAGAAAAGACATCAGAGCAACAATCCCATTCACAGTTGCTATCCTTGCCCAAATACTGTGGAATAAATTTAAATTAAAGACCTGTAAAATAAAGGCATGAAGACAAGAAATAAATGGAAGGCACTAGAAGATGAAAAGAACTCCCATGCTCATAGATCAGAAAAATCAATATTGTGAAAATGCCCACCCTGTCATAGGCAATGTATGGATTCAGAGCAACTTCAGTCATGACCCCAGGGACAGCCTTCACTGGCATAAAAAAAAAGAAGCAGTGATTAAACTTATATGGAAGCTGAAGACAACACGGATAGCCAGTGCAGAAAGAATGCTGTAGGAGACTCTGCAGAGCTGGTTTCAAGCTATCTTATAAACCAAAGCATTAAAAACAGCATGGTACCATTACTGAAACAGAAACAGAGATCAATGGAAACCAATGGAGTGTGTGTGTGTGTGTGTGTGTGTGTGTGTGTGTGTGTGTGTGTGTGTATTTCCATGAAACTACAGCTAACAAATTTTTTGACAAATATGCCGAAGTCAACACTAGAGAAAGGACAGTTCATTAGGCAAATACTGCTGGATGTCTACATGCAAAAGTGAAACTCAATCTCTATCTCTCGCTTCAAGCAAAATTTAACTCCAGATGGACCAAATATCTCAATATAAGGCCTGATACCTTAGAACAGCTAGAGAAAAAGTAGGGACGATAAATCAACTGGTAGGCACAGGTGAAATCTTTCTGATGGGACTCTATTAGTGCAGGAAATAAGACCAACATTTGACAAACGGAATCTCAGGAAAATAAGTTTCTGTTCCACAAAGGGAAGTGTCTAGAGAGTGATGAGGCGGTTTGCAGAATGGAAGAAGAGATTCTGCCAGCCATACATATGACAGAGAATCAGTGTCTAGAATATACAAAGAACACAGAAAGCCAATCATCAAGAAAAAATTTAAAATGTGCTGCAAGTCCTACACCTTCATTCGGTTGGAGCATTGTGACCATAAGGAATGGAATTTTTAATTATCTTATTTAATTTAAAATAATTTAAATGTATATGTAAAGGGTTCTGCCTCAAGCCAATATGAAATGTTATAGTAATATTCCTCAGGGTTATCACTACTTAACAAATTAAATCTAGGAAATCATGTTGTATTTCAGCATAAAATATTGCATGAAATTTTTGTATGTAGTTTGCAAACATAAGGATTTGGGGATTTTTTGGTCTGTTTGCATAAATTGAAATATGACAGATTTAGGGAGAAATTTGACAAAGGTTAAAAAAAAAGAACCCCTGTTCAGTAAAGATTGAATTGTGTTTTACAGCACTGAGTATCTTGAAATAGTCCTTCCTAAATTGAATTTCACTCAAAATACTTGTAACTTCATCTTCTTACAAATTGATAAGCTGGTTCCAAGAAAGAGAAGGAAGTTCTATCACAGTAACAAAATAGTTCGATAAAAGCCTACTAAAAGACTAAGAAAATCTTTAAGGTGTAGTCACCAGCAAGATGCCATTGTTGGTGCAAGAGTGGACATAAGCATAAAAGAAACAGCATAGAAAATTATTTAAGACACAGACAGACACCTCAAGATATAGATCCTGTGTTTTAGAAAATCCCTCCCAATTGTATGAAATAATTCTAAATAGTACCAAACAATCACATATCTACACGTAAAAATTACTAACATTTTTTGTGTGATATGAAAATTTATTCTGTGCTATATGTAGTGTCATATAAAACCCCAAACCCTAAAATTTGGGGAAGGAAACAGGAATAGTGTCTATGAATTTAGATTTTTCAAAAATGTTATGGATGAATGGCCGTAGCATTCCTCATGGGAAAGCACTTTGATTAACACAATTCAACAAAGTGAAAAATTCCTTCTGGTCCAAAGATGGCTTTAGAGCTAAAGATCACACTTTAAAATAGGAAGATAATATTCTAAATCACATATATGACAAAGTCACATCCCAAATATAAAATAACTTCTAAAAATTAGGAAAAGTATACATTTGACCTACATACTAATAAAGAAAAAGTAAGTAAAGTTCTGTGGAATAAGAAACTCACAATAACTTGATATCATGAGTCATTATAGAGTTAAAAATTAAACTGTAATTCAATCACTCTCTATGCTAGATCATTAAGATAAAAGACTGTCTGATATGTTGCATGGGCAATGGAGAGAGAGAGATGGATGCTAACATGTTGCTGGTGCAAAAGGAAAATGCTATGACTACTTTGGAAAGAGTTTGATGGTAAATAAAAATAAAATTGCCTTAGTTGTATCAAATTGTTTCCCATTGCAATGCTTGTTAATAGATCAAGAGAAATGAGGGCTCACAATTCTGTATAGATTTCTTAACATTTATGACACAAGTAAGTTTAGGGCAACAATAACAGCTGAATACTGGAAACAATCTAAATGTCCATCCATGAGCAAATAAAGAGTAATTTAATAGAATATTACTCTCCCGTGTGAGGGGGTGAGACATTGCTATACACAACAATATAAATTAGTCTCAAAACAAGTATCCTGAAAAAAAATGAGACACATCATATATGTACATATTTATGCCTGTATATAAGCACACACACACACACACACACAACCCAATAAACAGTGTAACAGTATATTTTAAATTTTCCAAAGATAAAATTAATATTTGATCTTATGGGAAAAGGCATATGACAACCACAAAACACCATTAATCAAATTGATATGAGATCACAGAATACTTTTTCTAGTAACTCTACAGTTTATATCCTTTTTCAAACACACACACACACAAACAGAGAGAGAGAGGGAGAGAGAGAGAGGGAGAGAGAGAGAGAGAGAGAGAGAGAGAGAGAGAGAGAGAGAGAGAGAGATTCATGAATATAAATCATCAACTCATATGCAATGAAGATATTTTCTTACCATGTGACTTCAAAACTCCATTTCAAAATATTAATTCCAGGAAATTGAATAATGTTTCTACAAAGATTTGAACATGATTATGCATAAAAACTTTATTAGTTGCCAAAGTTTAAATTGTATGAATGTATAATAACAGAGGAAATATACAGTGTATGATGTATCCACAAAAGGGAGTACTATTCAGAAGACACACATAGAAAATTAAACACTAGAATGTTGTTGTTTTCTTATTATTAAATTCAGTCAAAATTTATAAAATATTTTTTATTCATGGAAGCTAATTATGGGTGAGAGAAATTAGGAGTCTTTAACTGTAAAGAATATATGGAAATAATAGGGAAATAAAAATAATAATAAATAAGTATGTTGTGTCTTAATGCTTTTAAAAACTGGTCATATTAGCCTATTGAAAACTAGTCAGATTAGTTCATTTTTCTCTTTGATTGTACAGAATCCCATTGAGTATAGGCACCACATTTCTTTTTATCCATGCATTTGTCCTAGACACTAAGCTAGCATTTCTTGACTATTGTGAAACATGAAGGTATCAATATAGATATCCAAGTATTTCTATGGTTAGCTAATCATTTACTGTTCTACAAGATGAAAAGGAATATTTATCCATAACAAAATAAAATTTGATCTTTCTTCCATTTCATATTTGGGGACACAAATATGGCTTGGGATTGAAGCCAACACAGAGGAATGTGGTCAAGTGACAACCAGAAAGCAAGACAGCAACTTCAGAAAACTTTTTTCTTTCTGAAGCTGGTATATCTTTAAGATTCTCTATACTTGCAGCTTTACTTAAGTAGCTATTAGTTTTACTTATGACCACAAGGACTATTCTTTGATTTGAATTTCATGTTGTATCATGATAGTATCAATCAGCAAACCATTATTAATTAGCTGTTGAAATATTTTCTAGCTCCTTGATATGACTCATCAACTCTTATTTTTTCCAGACATGGTACCTTTGATATTGTAGTTTGTATTCACATTTCTTTCTTAAGTAAGCTGACTTATTCTCTATTGATTTATTTTATTGTTGGTCTTCATTAACATATTTTCCATAAAGTTTGAGAACACTGTTTCTGTTTTGCTTCTCTGTTGGTATGATGAAACAGTGACCAAAACCAACATTGGAAGGAAGGAGTCTATTTTCAGCTTATACTACCATATTATAGTCTGTCTTTGAAGGAATCTAAGACCACACAGGAAACTGTTTACTGGGTTGCTTTCCCTGACTTGTCCATCTACCTTTCTTATACATCTGCCCATAGTGGCCTTGGCCCTTTCACATCAATCAGTCAACCAATCAATCATCAGTCAGTCAGTCAGTCAGTCAGTCAGTCAGTCAGTCAATCCATCAGTCAGTCAGTCAGTCAGTCAACCAATCAAGGAAATGCCAAAGACTTGCACACAGGCCAATCTGATGGAGGAAGTTGAGATCTTCTTTTCCAACATATGTCTATGTCCAGCTGTCAAAAACTATGACAGGCATTAAATTCAATATTTTTACGTGTGAAAACATTTGCATATTATGATTTATAGTAATTTTGACTATAAATGTAATACACTGCTTTGTAGCTTTGTAGGTGTTATAAAGAAAGACAATTTTGTGGATGATTTGTTGATGACTTTTATTCTGGAATATGTAAAGAATTTAATAAAGTATGCCTTGGGGGTGCAAATATTTTTGAAGATGAGATTATACCTTTGGTATATAAATTCAATTATTATGTGCTTAGAGGTATTTATTTTGGAACTTTCCATTATGAATTCTTGCTCTGACCTGATTTTTAGTTCTCTGTGATGATTTCTTTCATTTGGATCAACTTTGCTTTTTATTGCTATGCTAATGTTAATATTTAATATCTCTATTTTGTGCTTCAGGTTTTTAATGATTCTTTTAAAATATTTTTCTAACATTTTATTATTAAAAATTTAATCTACTGGAAAACAAAGTCTATTGAGTAAATATGTATCTACCTATTACATTTTTCAAGTAACTATTCCTGTTTTCCACATTGTCTATTTGATACTTTTTTTCACAAAAAGAAAAGCCCTAACAGGGTTACTATCTGGATTGCATGGCATCTTGACATCTATATATTAATTTAAGAAGATAAAAATCTTGTCCTTATTAGCATATTTTATGTAAAGCATGAGGGCACTGTTCTGCTTTGCTTCTTTGTTGCTATGATAAAACACTGACCAAAACCACTGTTGGAAGGAAGGTGTGCATGTCAGCTTACACTACTATATTACAGTCTGTCTTTGAAGGAATCCAAGACATTGCAGGAAAGTATCTACTGGCTTGCTTTTGGAAGGTTGTTAATATACCTCTGCATTTATCCTGACATTATCAAAATATGGCAGTAGTTGTAAATTGAACCTTAGACAAGTGTCTGCTTACCTCTTATCCTTCTGTGAGGGACCGTTAACAATTCCATTTCCACAGAACCCAGTGTCACTTTGAAGTTTTCCTTATTATATTGCCATGAGCAATGGTATTGGGTGGGTTTCCCATAACAATCTCAGTCTGTGATGCCAATTGAGTGTCATGTTATACTTAAAGAAAATAGCTATACCACAAGGACAAGGAGGTATTCATTCATTCATTCATTCATTCATTCATTCATTCATTCATTCATTATTTTCTTCATTTTTGTTACCTGTAGGAATTTGGAGTCATCCTAGTCATGTGAGTAGCAATAGTTCATGCAGCAATCTAATAGAAACTACCAGTTCATCTGGGTAGGTGTTCTTCCCCCCCCCCAACCATTGAGTAATCACATTTTACCTTCATTTTGAAAAGAAAAACAAAAGAATGGTTGTCATTGCCATATCAACAGAAAATATGTAGTCACCCAATTACCACAGAATGTAAAGTGCTTTCCCTTTGTCTTAATGAAGAGATGAGTTGAACTTGATTTGCATTAAACTTAACAGTTTAGTGTGTCATAAGTTAACACCCTGAAGAATCATGGATAGATTTTTTTAGACAATTGTTTAGATTCCCCTATTGGAAAATGTAATGGGGATATAGAGTTGGAGAGTGCAGGATCTCATTTGTTAACCAAAGCCAAGTGCCCTCTGAAGAGAAGTAACAAACCAATCAGCCAATTAAATGAATGACTCTGTTTTTTGCCAGGAAAATAACCCATCATTGTTTGTTATTCACAGACATAGATGCTGTTGCAGAACACTGAAGACAGAAACCCCACCAACATTCACCTCAGCAGAGATGAGTTTGTCATTCTCCACCATGCCTGAAGCTCTAGGATGTTGCCTCTGTTCCTTCCTCTTATCTCTTCTAATTTTATATCTCTGTTCTCAACAGACTTCAGTGCCCACTGCAATGAATACAAATATGTTTTCTACACTAAGATTGTAAAGCCCACCATTTGGTCGTTTGCCCTGCTCTGCCCAGGGGACTGTGTCTCAAGTGAAGCTATTCAGTAAACTATCATCATGTAATAGTAAAACGATAACAAACACCAACAAACCCTGGATGTTAGCCAGGAAGTTTCCAAGGACTAATCAAATGTTTCTTCCTCTAGCGCTAGAGTAGACTAATAAGAGGCATATTTACAGTGCACTTTTGCTGCATTTCTAATGTAAAAACTGAGGGGGACACACAGTTCTGAAGAGTTTAATTAAAACAAGAAAATTGAATATTCCTTTAAAATTATATTGTTCTCCCCCTTCATCTTTGTGACATTTAATTTAATCAGCAATTGTTCTATGTTTATTCCAGATTTGAGTGTGAAAAGGCAGATAAAAGGTCACAGAAAAATGTCAAGATAACAAAGTATCTAAAAGTAGGATGTCTGCTTTTGTGAATACTCTTTGTAACTGTTTTATGAATCACATTTCAGATCCACTATTTGCTTATTTATTTGCTTGAACTGTGTATTGTTATATCTTCAGAAAATAATGCAACCTACTACTCTTGGAAATATGAAAAAGACAAATGTAATCTCTCTATAAAATTATTTTCTGTGATGTAACAAATATTCATCAACCCAGCATTATGATCACACAATTATTTTATGGTTACTCTTTGATTTGAAGCAAAACATAGTATGTAGAAGACATTATGGGAATGTGTTCTTGAAGTCTTGGAGTTGAAAATGAGAAAGGAGAGAGGGAGACTGAGAAAGTAATGCCACAATACAGAAAAATAACTTTGTACAGATTATAGGCCAGAATAAAATAGACATATTCCAAGATTTGAAAGAATTTCAACGTGCCAGATACAACTTATAAGGCAATCTGCTGGGAGTGAGCTTATGAACAGCCAGTGGTCATTTCTCACACACTGTCTAGGTATTTATTTTTGAGTAACACAAAGGAAGACACTAAATAGTTTTAAGCAAGACAAGACTTGTATATTCTCTATAATCCCTCCTCCAAATATTTTGTTCAAATACAAGAAGAAAATCTGAGACTTCAGAGCGTGGAATATTAACAAATAACAGGTTGATTTCAGGAAGACAGAGAAAAGTGTATGAAATATCTAGAAACATTTATTTCATGTATAACAGATAAGGGCAAATTGAGAGTTAGTAGTCAATTCAAGAGAACTAGAGCAGCTGTAGAATGGAAACTAGTACTATTTGTCAAACTTTACAGTCAAAGACTTTAATCACTTGTTACAGACTCCCAAAGAGATGCTAGTCTTTTGAAATTTAACATATCATGTGTGGGAACTGGAAATTGGTTGAGATTTAGATAGAGGTGTAAGGGTTACCAAATGTAGTGAAGAAAGTTTGGTTAAATGTTGCGGTTCCAGCCTTCAGCCCAGTACCAGACAGTAGCACTGTGAGTCATACCATATGCATCAACATTGCCTGTTGTTTAAACTATAATCCACATAACACAGCCATCATTTGCCTTGTATAGCACTGAGGCAGATTAGGGTAGAGTGTGAGGTATGAAAGACTACAAAAGTAACATGTAAAACAAACCAACTGGTTGAGAGAAAGAATGAAAACTGTCAGATATAGCTGTCATATAATAGAAAAAAACATGCCCGAGAATGTGATGACTATGCAAATCTAACAGTCCTTCCGGTATGGGCTATGGGGTTGCTAAC
The DNA here is from genome assembly GCF_004785775.1 of Grammomys surdaster. Taxonomy (NCBI): domain Eukaryota; kingdom Metazoa; phylum Chordata; class Mammalia; order Rodentia; family Muridae; genus Grammomys; species Grammomys surdaster. The sequence goes on along the minus strand of NW_021605455.1, from coordinate 4,362,939 downwards.
CTTCCCCTCAGCTGTGGCACACTTCTCCCCCTTGAAAGTTCTTCCTCTCTTAATAAACAGCCTCTGTTTCTTCTAATATCCACTTGTTCTAGTCAGTAATGGTTTGCATAAGTGAAGTCCTCCATAGACTTGGGCATTTAGTCCCCCATTGCTTGAGCTGTTCATGGAAGGTTAAGTACTCAGGCCTTGTAAGAAGGAATCTGTCACCAAGGACAGTGCTTAAAAGATTAAACAGCCTTCCTGCTTCCATTTTGCTTTCTCTGCTTTCTGCTCAAAGTTCAAAGTGTGATGTCTCAGCTTCCTGTTCTAGTCACCATTCCTGTGCCAGTCATTATAGACTCTCATCCTCTGGAACTCTAAGTCAAAATAAAGTGCTTTCTTCTATGAGTTGCCTTAGTCATTGTGTTATTTTTTTTTATTGCTGTGACAATACACCATGATAAAAGAAACTCATTAAAGGAGGCATTTAATTTGGGGATCAAGGTTCCAGAGTGTAGAGTATATGTCCATCATGGTGAGAAACATGGAGCAGGCATGCAGGCATAGTGCTGGAGCAATAGCTGGGAGTTTATATCTTAAGACACAACCACAAGGCAGAGAGAGCTAAGTGGGAATGCTGGGGACTTTAGAAACCTCATGCTAACCCTTACTTGTATATCTCCTCCTGTAAGGTCTTACCTCCTAATCCTTCCCAAATAGTTTTACCAGCTGGGGACTAAATATTAAAACATATAAACCATTGTCATTCAAATCTTCACAGTCATAGGGTTTTATCACAACAACAGAAAAGTAAATAATTTATAGTCCAATTTCTTGTTCTGAAAGACAAGAACTGGAATCATATTATGTGCCCACTGGATATTGATGTCTGCCAATATCAATACTAACTGAAAAATAATTTATGTTAGCATGATGGATTCAGTGAGGAATGTCTATAGGAACTGTTACAAGACAATGTCAGAAAAGACCCTGGAAGATACTTTTTTGGACAAAAAATATAACATCCAAAAATATGGTAAGGCACCAAGTAGCCTTTGTTTAAATCATAATCAATATTTTACTATACACATAAATAATGGTAAAAGTTTCCTCTCTGTACCTTAACAGTTCTCCAGTCTTCCATTTGTGCTTCACATGTCTTATTCCTTTCCTTCATTCACTTTTGTCTTGGTAAATAAAAGAACCTTTATCAGATGGCACCACAGCTGCTTGTTATAGTTTGGAATTAATTGTACACCTCCCAGACTAGCATACGTGATGACCAACATTTGCTGGCTTTTGCCTTGCAGCTTGACTCCTTTCCTCTTCTATCTATCCATTTGGATTGTGAAGCTTAAATCAATGCTAAAAAATATCCAGACCATCCATGTGTCTGAAAGCAACAATACACTCAGTAATTTATTCTTGCCCTTCAAAAGTTACTTTAGAACTGAGCAGTTCTCAGAAACTATAAATAGGACATTCTGTAGCTTCAGATAACAAGAACATCTATGTTCCATGTCAGTTCAGCTTGTAAACTTGTAAATTTCCTTTAATCTTTCAGAAAGAACAACCAGACAGGCACAGTTATCTTGAAACGCTCTGAGGATGGAAGTAGGTATGTATAATGGTAAATATTTGTCATAATGAGAAATATGGGAGAAAATGGAGAAGCCAGGCAAGTTGAAAATGCAAAGATTGCCTAAACACAGAGCATCACCCCTTGGACACACAAAAGCTGTTGAAGAGAATAACATGGAATATAGCTCAGTCTAAAGGAGGCCAGACTGGCCAGGGAAGGCTTTGAACTAGTCTCACCAGTTACTGCATTGGAAAAAAGATATTAACAGTGCAGATTATGGGTGCATGTTAAGAAACAGCATCACTGGAGAAGGTACAAATTAGACATTTGTTAGAGAGGCCTGGCTTCACTCAACTGTTAGAGCTCGGAGAGTGTCAAAAGCTCAGCCCTTCTACTTCTGCATCTGGCGTTGTGCTTACAGTCGCAGAGTTGACAGGTAAGAAAGATAAACAATGAAGTAAAGGGCAGCTGCTATGCATGGAATCTACCTGTATCTCTTTCCAGTATTCATGGAGGTCTCTCCCCAACTCCAGGTCTCCAACATTCCTACCAAGAGGACCTGAAGAAAAATGGTACCTTTGTAAAGGTACTTCACTCACACCATGCCTCTGATGCTGACTCAGCTAGGGTTATCATTGCTGTGATGAAACACCATGACCAAAAACGTGGGGAGGAAAGCAGTTTATTTCACTAACAGTTCCAATTAATAGTTGATCTTCAAGAGCAGAGAAGGCAGGAATTCAAACAGGACAGGAGCCTAGAGGCAGAAGCTGATACAGAGACCATGGAGGGGTGCTGCTTACTGGCTTGGTTTCAATGGCTTGCTCTATGTTTTCTCTTATAGATCTCAGAACTACCAACCAGAAGTGGCATTGCCCACGCTGGGTGCACTACTGTGAATCACTAATTAAGAAAACATCCTACAGTCCTTTGTACAACCCTATCTCATGGAGACATTTTCTCAATTGAGGCTCTTTTCCTCTCTGATGACTCTAGCTTTTGTCAAGTTGACATAAAACTAGTGTGTACAGATGTGTATAAGCTGGAAGACTTCAAAGAGAGAACAGGAGACCTAGGTTCTGCTGCTGCCCTCAACAGAGCTATAAAGTATATAAGAGTCCAACAGGTCCTAGCCTACATGAGACTTAAAGAATGCATACAGCCTCTATTCCTATAGGGTCACCTTGTGGAACTTTCTCTTCTGACTAATCCTGAGGGGTGAAAGACAACTCTGTGGGGATTTGGAGACATTGCTTAGTTGAACCTAGTTTAAATATTACAAAAAAATGTACAAAAGATGTTGGCATCTTCTAGCAACCATTATCTGGTGTATAGTTTAATTTTTGTTGAAAAGGAAATCAGATTTTCCTTCCCAAAACTCTTCACTGTAGACATAATGCCTGAAGGCTTCTGATGCCCTTGCCTTGACCTCTTATTTCTCACAAAAAAGGACCCTTGTTGATAGAGGTTAAAATGAGGCTAAGAAGGAGAATGGGGAGTTTTGAAAAGACTGATGTTTGCATAGAATAAAGTATAACTGTGTTCTTAGCACTATTAAACCAAAGTCTCAATTCTGAAAAATTGCCTTCCGTTATTATGCAGCTTAAAAAACAGCTTATAAGTATTTACTAGCCTTCTTGCTTTATGAAATTACTTAACTCTATTTTCTCTTACTTAATTCTTTTATGGTATATTTAAAAATATTTAAAGAGTCATCTATACTTTAATATAATAGAGATTCAAATCCCATTAATCTGTTTCATCCTGCAATTTTTTTGGTTACCTGAAATCCTACTGTTGGCAATTTTTTCTTTTATAAATATATAATACCTCCTATGAGCTATTTAAATAAAGCATGTGCCAAACCAATTAGTTATTAAAATTTTAGTCAGAATCAACTATACATGGCCTTTTTTTCAACTAACAAAATAAAACAGGGGAACAGAATAGATTATCTGAAAGGATAACAGGCTGTAGATATAGAATACGTATAAGTTTTAATAGATGCACAGTTCTGTCAATGCAGAATGTGTCCCTGCAATATTGTCACATAGCTAGACAGGGATTCACATCTTTGGATGCCATTGGCATTGTTCCCTCTCTCACTGCCAACTTCATCTCCCATGTCCCTGTTAATACTAAAAGGGGAAACATCACAGCTTCCCCTCCTTAAGATTTAAAGTAATAGACAAAATGGTGGTGCCTCGAGTTCTTTGTTGGGTCTCCTTAAAGGAAAGGTACTTCCTCCTGGTCAAACACCTGGAATCTGAGTTTTGTCTCTGGCCCTGGGTGGAGATGTGACGTTCTGATGTGCTCCAAAGATTAAAACAGTATATCCCAATGTCTCCTTCCTTAGGACTTAACCAACTTGAGCCTGTCAATCTCCTGGCCAGGAGACCACTGCTGATTGTGGCAGATTTACCTGAAGACATATTAGGAAAGGAGAAAAGTTGTTCCTTAGATGATGTAATATACTTATCTAGAAGCCCCTTTCTTGATGTAGCTGCTCACATAGCTTCTGGTGTATATCACTGCTGTGTATCATTTGTCTGAGAGCTAACACCCCCTTCCCCTTCCCCTTCCCCTTCCCCTTCCCCTTCCCCTTCCC
>NW_021605455.1:4323158-4358370 GCF_004785775.1 Grammomys surdaster | reverse complement strand
TCATAGACAAAATGCTTTCTCTGACATTTTAAACTTCTTCACACTTTCTCTTCTCTCCACTGACTACTTCTTTCCATTGTCACATGAAGATGAACATGTCAGCTACCTTGGACTTTAAGTCAAAATACACAATTTCCCTTTTCCATCTCTTTTCACTTTTCAGTTTATAAACTTTATATGCACCACTGTTTATCTTCCAAATACTAATAAAATAGTTCTAAGCTTTCTTCTGAGTCTGTTTTTAAATTCTTTTATTAATGAGACTAAGAATTCTAAAGAGAACTCCAGTTTCCCTGGGGTTCATAAGGGAAATATGTAATATTAACAACAATACATGGCTTTTCCTCAAAAAATAAAATTCCAGGCTACTAGAAGATCAGTGTGATGATTAATATTAGTTGTCAATTCAGCATGATATATAATTACCTGGGATGGGAACTTCTGCATGCCTGTGAGTAATAATATTGATTCTTTAATTTAAGTGCGAAGATCCCCTCATTGTGAGCAGTATCCCTGCATGGAATCTGAGAATGTAGATGGAGAAAAAAAGCTGTAAAGCTGCATGTATTCATGTGTCTCCGCCTCCTGATTTGGGATGTGATATAACAAGTTGTTTCAAATGCTTGTTTCTTTGACTACTATGGTGGACTGAACCCAGGAATTTGGAGCTAGATCAATCCTTTTCCTTCTTAAGTTGTTTTGCCAAGGATGCTTTCATCATAGAAATAGGAAAACTGATTATGACCATCACCATGTAGGAGTGTGGGGAGTCTCTGTGACTACCACAACCACCAGAATAATGATCAGTGGGAATACAGAAGGTAGTTCAGTCCAACACAACTCATTAGCAAATGTGGGTTCCAAGTTTGGGAGTGTGATGCTAAGTAATTTATTTTAATTATATGTAAACACAGCAGGATTTTGTGAAAATTTTCCTGATGATAACTCAGTGCTATGTGTACAATAAAGCCAAAACATGGCAACATCAAAGCTCTTTGTAAAAGGACATGTCACACTTTCCATGAAGATAGATTCTTCAGATTTCCAAGCATATGATAAGGGTCCGGAGGAAGATCTGGTGTGGTATTGAGCATGCAGATATGGCAAAGGCTACCAGGCTACTAATTACACCTGCTTCTAGCAATCTGCATAGGAAGCAGGTTATACATCCCTCCATTCGAAAGGACAACCCTATGTGCTTAACATTCCTGGTTCTCCTGGTTCTAGACTGAGGGTTTTTTCCCCCACAAAAATCTGTATGTTGAAACTTCAACTCTAATGTGATGGAATTTAAAAATGAGGATCTGGGAGTTTTTAAATGTCTGTTTTCTAAGGGGAAAATGTTATTCTGTTAATAGACACCACTTAGAGGGAATACATTGTGTGCCAGGCCCCATTCTATCAAGGAAATAGTATAGTATTAATAATCTTAGAGGTCATTGAGGATCTAAGTTTTCCCTCATAATCAGTTTTGGATTCAATATTCTGTGTCTATGGTAACACATTAAGAAAGGGGAAGTATCACAATTGGCCTTCTTAGAATTTGAAAGAGAAAAGGAGGGAGAAAGCATTAGAAGTTCCCTTCTATGATTTGAAACTCAATATGAAGTGAAGTAAGGTGTTTCCCCTCAGTAAAGCCTGACTATTTCTTAGACCTATTTGCTTGTTTTTAGTTGTGTTAGTTTCTGTGTACGAGTGTTTTGGTCACATGTGTCTCTGTCTTGTATGGTATCTGGTTCCTGATGATCTGGCCCTCCCATTGTATTTGACTGAAAGAATAGAACTTAACTCATAGCTTTGTCCCTTGATAGAGATATAGCCTTCTAAACTGCTCTAAATATTGTAAGACAATCAAGACATATGACCATTCCCTTTCTAAAAAGTTAAATCAAATGGGCCTGTCAATCATGTGAACACGTAACTACTCCCAGGAAAGCTGTCTGCTGAAGATACTTCAAGAAATATGATGCAATTAAAGGCATGTTTAAAAAATATGTGAGGACCATCATCTTAGTGGAACATGTATCTATTTACCCCAGAAGAATCTTTTCCTCTTTTCTGTCTCTGCTCTCTGAGTATTGATTACCCTTTTCCCCTTACAACTACTGGACTGTAGTCTATTGCTGAGCCTTCTTATTTCTGGATTTGTAACTAAGAAAGTATAGCTTTCTCTTTTCCTCTGAAGCTGCCAAGATATTTGACTTTCCTGCATGAGTTTTCTTTTTCTCTAATTCCCCAAAAATTGTCCTAAGGTTTCCTTCTGAGTCTGTTTTTAGACTCATTTATTTATGAAATTAAGGTCCTTGAAAAATGGACTCTGTGTCCCCAGGTGACAATTCCAAAGCCTGTACCTCCCACATTGGCTTGACTCACTCCAATCCAACAAGAGTTCCGTGGATTGCTGTCACCTTTTAGACAGTGCAGACAGTGTGCAAAATGATGTTTGCATTGTTAGGATACCTAACTGGAATTTGAGTTTGGAAAAGTCAGCTAGTAATAAAACCTCTCTAATTATGTTAACTTTAGTATTGAAATTAGTAAATAAAAAAACCCTCATTACTAAAGGATGAAGCATTGTTAACCAAGAAATCTGAAGTAAGTAAATGAGTTTTTACTGGGTGGTATATTTACACTGAGAGAAATAGTAAAGTCTTATATTAAATATTAACACACTATAGAGTAGAAGAATTTTTTTTAAAAGAAACTTGAAAACCAATGTGATCTATCAGATGTGACCTATCTGAAATCTAAAACTCAGCTCCTTACATTTGACGTGCTTCTCACGTGCTTCCACTTGGAGTAATCCATATCTATCTTCCTATTTCTTCAAATGTAGCTGTCACTGTCATCCAGGTCCAGAATGAGGGTACATATATAGGACTCACTATCTATCAATTTCTTGGCAATATTAACTGATTCCAAGAAGAACATGGAATAATTATGGAGAGATGGTTTGTGGCTACAGGTTAAGTGGTAGAACTAGTCAGTGAATGACAATTTCTTCTTGTTCCTAGAGTATAGAGCCCTGCTTTGCTTAGTCAGTGATGTATACGTATCCCAGTAGCAACAAAGTTCACATTCCCCCATTTCCCTGATGAATCATATGAGCTACATGACAGTGGTGGCACAAGCGATATGAGCAAAACATTTGTTAGGGATTCCATAAAAGCTCACAATATTGACATCACTTTTGCTGGAGGGAAACACTGCTGTCTGAAGTCCCCATTGGAGCTAGAAATTTGTGGGAGTCTCTTTGTGCTCACTGGATGATATGAGGGAAATTAAGTCCCTTCAGAAGTTTCAGTCTTATTAATAAAAAATTTAAGAATAATTCTGGGTTAAAATTTTTGAGATGGGTGGGTGGCCCTATCCTTTAACTGGGGGCCATGCCTAGCTACTGGACATGGCCTCTATGGGTTCTATCTCACCTTTGTTGGGTATTTTGGCTAATGTAATCCCCCTCGGGTCCTGGGAAGCTCTTGTTTCTCTGGCATCTGGGACTTTCTAACTACTCCCAGCTCCCCATCACCCACTGCTACATATTTGAAATGTAAATACAGAGCACCAATGGTTCAGGCCCTAAGATCAACAATTGATAACTGGGATCTCATGAAATGATAAAGCTTCTGTAAGGTAAAAGAGACTGTCAATAGAACAAACCAGCAACCTACTTTTTGGGAAAAGACCTTGACTAACCCTGCATCTGACATAGAACTAATATTCAAAATATATAAAGAACTCAAGAAGAAAAACAAGAAATGTAAATAAATAAAATAACCAATAAAAAAGTTAAGAACACATTCCAACATCAGCTCCAAAGCAATTTTTAGTGTAGAGTCCAAAATAAACAAAAGCAAAGTTCCCAAAAAAACTTAAGACAGAGAAACTGAAATCTTGGAAGGTGCCTGGAGGAGGAAAATGTGGATCAGAAGGAATAAAAGCCTTGTTGCTTGAGTGAAGCTAGCTAGGAGGCTAGCCAGCCATGTGAGGGTAAGCAAACACAGGCAGGAGAGGAGCTCTAAAAAAAGAGTTCAAGACTCCACAGTTCCAGGGAAGGGGTGCTTCAGCAGAAAAGGTAGAGAAGATCCAAGCATCAAGCTTTTCTGTGTAATTCAGAAAAGTACACAGATTTATGAAGCTACATGGTTGCATGGCTGCTGTGCTAGGGCCAGAATTCTGGGAAAGGGGCATTATCTTATTAAAATGGTAACAATTCTATACCTTTATTTTATATCTTTTGCCTGGCTTAAAGTAAACCTGATTCCTATGAGTGGTCTCACCTTCCCAAGTTCCTTAAGCAAGTAATTGATCTGTCTACCTGGAATGTTATGTCTCTCCTCTGGCCAGCTGTTTTATCAACTTGAGCAGAAGGAAATGGTTTTCTGGTAGTGGCCCTTTACTTCTGCTCAGTCATTTTTACTCTGTCTTAGAGGTAGGCATCATACGCATAAGGATTGCAGTCACATTTTGATGGCAAGCACAGATTAGCATATTTAAGTGTAAAAAAAATATTGACAGCACATTATACTGCTGGTATTAATGGTGATACACCATAGTCAGTTCACAATATTCAGAGTTTCTTTGGAAAGGAGAAAAACTAGTTCCTTCTCAATATTCTTTGACGAGTTTTGATATTAGTTGTTATGCAGCTTGAACTTTGATTCCCTCCAAGGCTCCACAGACATGTGCTATGACTAGTGTAGGGGGTGAGAGGGGGAGATGTGGGGCACTACACATATTGGTTTCTCACCCTGGTACTTACATTACCTGTTGTTCCTAAATTTCTGTTTGAGCTAACTGAAGTAACTTGCAGATACTAGGAAGTTCCTACAGAGTATCTGCCTAAGTGACTTAGCATCCCTTCTAGCTTTAAATGACCAAGCTGGCATTCCTTCCTAAAACCTTTTTTTAAACTCAAAATGCTATTTTTTGACAGGGAGAGCATTTAGTTTATATTGTATTTGACAGCTTATTCTGACAATCTATCCTGTGCATTATCCTAAATAGATGTTACTTGACAAATTTTCACTTGTAATAAAATTTATTAGAGAACATCCATCAGAGAAGAGGATGCCATGAGGTTGGATGTAGTTACAGGCTTGTAGCAACACATATATTCTATGGAAGCAGTAAAGATATATTCAGTTGAAATGATGTGATTTAAAAATTTCTGACCCTTGATACTTACATAGCAGACACTTCAAGAATGTATATTTCTAGACTATGGAAATAGTTTCAACACATAATTTTACATCATATTATTTTTTATATCTTATTGTTTTCTTTTTTTCAGAATTGCTGAGTTGGAATGTACAACTCTAGGCATAGAGAAGGACAGAAAAACTGCTCAGTTGAGTTAACCCAGGAAAGTGTGGTCAGCATGCCCAAATATCAGAGAAACCTCAATCTTTGGCTTCAACTATTTCAGCTATTTAGGTATTTAAAACATTCTAGATGTGTTTTATTGGCACTGGAGAGTCAGGAAAAAAAAAGTCTCCCTAGGACCTTTGAAGAACACACTCACAAAAATGTTGAAGAAAAAAAATGAAAATGTAAAATAAAGTAAAACCTTTCTTGAGATGTTGTATACTTACTACAATTGTAGCCCAGAGAAAGTTTGGTTAATTGGGTATATTGTTTGGTGGTAGAGGGCTTCTGTCAGACCCCAGCAGTCTAATTTCTAGCACCACTAAACAATGAGCTAAACTAAATACAAATAGAGAGAGTAAAAACACTAGAGCTAGCCAATGGAGCCTACAGATACCCCAAGCTTTTTGAAGGCCTCAGTAGTTCAATGGTTGAAAAATTATAAAAAGCCTACTTTCAATTTCAATGCAAGTAACAAGAATCCTGTAATTGGCAGAAGATTATTAGTGAGGGGCAGGTAGAACAACATAGCTCAGGACCTGCAAAGGAGACAAAAGTGTCATGCATAATAGATGAATCAACAAGTATTTGAGTTCTGGGGAGTTTTCACGCTTATTTCATACAGACCTTTCTGAAGGAACTCATCCCAGTTAACAAATGAGGAGATGAAGCCTCCAAGTAATCAAGAAACTTATTCAGTTTGAATCATGAATATGAAGTTCAAGATGTTAAGTTAATTTAAATATCTAATTTTGATTACATCTTTGACTTTCAGTGCTGCTTGGGAAGCACTCCACCGAGGGGATGTATTATTATGTATCTGTAAATGGCATTCAAGGGCTTCCTAATGCTTTAATCTTATTATAGACAAGATACTTCTTATTTAGAGAACAGATAATTTGGCCAAATTCAAATATGTAAAGAAAGGAGAATCTGTCTTGTGTCCTGTTCAAGGATGAAAAATTCTCTTTGGTTCCATTCCTGTATCATGACAGCACAGCAGCCTCCCAAGAAAAACTATAACCTTAATGTAAAATATATGTGAATATAATATTCACACAACCATAATCTTAGACAAAGATGGCTGCTTTATGTTCTGATTTCTGTTTCTTTGGCAGTCAGTCTTACATATAGTCTCTATAAAACCAGGAAAACACTCATGATGAACTGTTGGCCCCTATGACTATCACCATAGTTCTTTTTTTGTCAGTGTCATGGATTCAACCCAGAACATGAAGTATGGTAAGCAAGTGCATCATACACAGACCTTGCGTTTTGAAGCAAGATCTTGTGAGGTAACTAAAGTGGCTCCACACAGCTCACTCTGTCCTCCAACTTTTATGACCTTCTGACCATACACTCTGCTTCCTGGATGCTAGGAATCCAAATCTGTGCCACCACATCTGTGTGGTTTTGTCTTAAATGCCCTCAATTCCCCCCCCTTATTTTTCCTTAGAGCAACATAACCTCTGTTCATTCAACTCCAACACTGGACACAGACAAATATTTTCCAAGAGCCTTTGTATATCAGAATTGTGAAGTCACATAGTAAGGATGTTTTCCTAAGCAACACATATAGATGACAAACAATCCGTAGACATATTTTTTTTCATTTGTTGCTTTAAACCAGTGGTTCTCAACCTTTCTAATGCTGCAACTGTGTAGTAGAGCTCCTGATGTTATGGTGACTTCTGGACATAAAATTATTTCATTGCTACTTCATAACTGTAATTTTGCTACTATTATCAATCGTAATATAATTATCTGAAATTCAGATTGTCTTAGAAGACCCCTGTGAAACGGTTGTTTCACCCCAAAAAGGGTCATGACCCAGAGGCTGAGAACTGCTGCCTTAAACAATTACTCTAAAGACATTTGAATCTGTGCTTAAAATACACAGTGAAAGTTCTCCTTCTACTTAATTTGACTTTTAATGTTCAATTTTATTATGCATTGAAATTGGCTTAGCTTTACTCTATTTTGAAATGTATTATTTCATATTGTATCAAGTATCTCTGCCTATCTTGTAGTGCTTTTTGGATTAGTTTGTGCTTCATTTGTGAATTCTCAAAGCCCCAAGGAAATGTATATATGCATATCTATCTATCTATCTATCTATCTATCTATCTATCTATCTATCTATGCTTTGCAACAAAGAGTGGATGAAGTGAGCTGTGTTGAAGCTGAAGGACTCAGACAATTTGATTGACATTGCCATGCCTCAGACTTCATTTATGCAAAATGAGTAATATTTTCCTTGTAGATTTATCAAAAAGTTATACAAGGTAATTTACTTAAAGCAGCCACATCTCAATGAAAAATTCCATTTCATCATTTCTATTTACTGAGCATATTGTGTAGATTAATAAAGAAATCAATGGCTTACTGACACACAATTCATATAGACTAAAATTATATTTCTTATTTTGAGCCACATTAATTCACAATTTTTTTTGTTTCAACTCTCAGAAGATGCCCCATTTGCTTTTGAGTTCAGTGTGATCCTATCTGAATATCTAACTAGTAGATACATGATGACACAGCTCCGTCATTATCCATGTCATTTCTCTTCCGACTTCCATGTTCCTTCTCCTGGCATCCAAACAGAATAAAGTTGTTGCAGAAGAACCCCACAGAAGGGACCCTTTCCATCCCTTAACATACAACAGATACTGATTATAAAATCAGGAAGCAGGACTTCACTGTAAGCTGTTATGAACTAGTGTTGTGATTCTAAATGAAGTCAGTTAACCACCTGTGCACTGGTTTATATAGTTGCAAATCATGCTTTACCTAACATAAAATTATAGGGATCCAATGCAATAAGCATCTTTTGTTTGTGTATATGAAAATGCACTCAATATATAGGATATGTAAATGTTAGACATTCTACAACACTCCAGATTGTAATTTTGTGACTATCTTGCATTCAAATGACCTCACTCAATGTGCCTGCCCTCCTCTAATTTCTGGATTAATTATCTCATGTATTTCATGATCTGTTTAAAAGTATTCAGAGTTGATTGTACACATTTACATAATACACATTAAATGTTTTTGTGTTGATTGAAGGCTTCAAGGTATACAATGTAAGTAGAAGAATAGATCTAAGGAAAATACTTATTTGGATACATAAACAGGAAATCTTGGGAAACATATGATGCAAGTAAGACCAGTGGTGTGTCACTGCTCAGTTTGCATTTTCAGTGTTCTCTCTCTCTCTCTCTCTCTCTCTCTCTCTCTCTCTCTCTCTCTCTCTCCCTGCATATGCAGGTGTGATGAAAATATGTGTGCATGCACATAGAGGGCAGAGATCAGCCTCAAGTCTGGTTCTTCGATTGTTTTCTACCTTGCTTTTGAGACATAGTCTCTTGCTGGTCTGGAGCTCATGAAGCAGGCTAGGTTGGTTGACCAGTAAGCCCCAGAACCCATTGTATGTCCCTTGAAGTACACAGATCCTAGTGCTCATGACCACACTCATCTTTATACATGAGTACTGGAGATTGTTCAGTTCCTCAAGCTTTCATAACACACTTTTATGACTAAACTATTCCCCCAGGGTTACTCTCAGCCTGTTAAAGATAGAAATGACCTCCAATGTGTGTAAAATCTACAGTGTTTTCTAATATATTAAAAATTATGTTTCAGTCATTATCAACCTGGAATAGGTGCACCTTTTGATTTCTACTCATCTGTAGGAAGGAAGGCAGAGTAAGAGGCACATCTCATCATTAAATAGGGGGAGAAAGCTGACTTCAAGTAAGATGTAGAAAATCTAAGATGAGAAAATTCATCAGAATGGCACAGATAGCATGCATCTATTGCAGCGTCACCCGCTCGGCCACTAGGGGTCACAATTACACAGCACACTCACACAACACAGACCACTAATGGGCCAAAGAGGAAGGACCAGAAATTACCATTTGGAAACGGTTTTGAGCATTGTGTGCACATAGCACACTGAAAAAGCGTCTGCCACATGCCTGCCAGCTCTAATTACACGTTAGCGGGAGAGAGATACAACGGCACGGAGACTCGCTCCAGGCCAGTGTTCGGCCTTATTCCTTTCTATTCCCACGCAAGACACTACTTAGAACTAGATGCAGAAGAGCTTCTCCCCACCTTTAGGGGTCAATTTTTTTTTAATGGCCTCGGAGGATGATTCCACATTAAGGAACTTAAAGTCTTCTCAAGGAAAGTAGGATTAAGGCAGGCAATATATATGGTTTCCTGATAGAAGGCTTTAAAACTTAGTTATTTCCCAAAGAGCAAAATAATGAAACTGTTCTCTCTTTCTCCCTGACCCACACAGTTTCAAACAGGGCCATGCAATGGTCTTTATGCATTGCAAGTAAGCTATTATTAATAAAAGCATGTTTTGTAATTAAGCATGTTTGTCTCTTGATCCTCACTATCTTTTCATTTAATCCTTGGAGAGTGGTCCACACATGTTCCTCATGGTCCTAATGCCAGTCCTTCCATGTTCCCTCTGTCACTTTTGTTTTGGTTCAAACACTCTCTCGTCTCACTACATAGGGTGAATGGACTCTCCAGAGAGAACTTTGATCCTATCTTCACCTGCCCCTTTCAGGGATTTTTTTTTTTTTTGTAGGACTTCAGCCTTTTAACATTTTTTCTTTCTTTCTTTTCCACTAGCAACATTAAACCTCCTTTTATTCTCCAAATTACGTGTGTGTGTGTGTGTGTGTGTGCACGCTCATGAATGAACGAACAAAGTTTTCATCAGTAGCACAAGAGATTGACAAGGAAATTTGCATATGAAATTTTATTGAACTTGTGGACTTGTGGGTGGAGTTGAAAAATCTGTCTCTGTGTGCAAATGCAAGTAAAGACTTCCTTTTGTTCAGTGGATAGGCACGAATGTAGGCAGACAGAGATCAATTTCCAAATATCAACAAGGAGTAAATAGACAGATCATAACTAATCCTGTGCCACTTTCTTTCCTAGTGTTCTGTGCAAAAATTCTTAGCTCCAACTTAATAAGTTGGGATGGTAACATCGATAGGAACTACTGTCTTTAGGGAAGGCAGATGACCACAACACAGTGCAGACAAGAACTGTGAATTTGCAGTCTGGCCAATGGAATAAGGGCAGATGAACAGGATGCATGGGCTGATAGCCTATGTCTGAGTTTTATGTTTGGATTTACTTTTTGATGTTAAAATATAATTATGTAAGTTTCCTATTCCCTTTCCTCCCTCTACACCATCTGATGTACCCTCTCACTCTCTTTTCAAATTCATGGCCTCTTTTTCTTTAATAGTTCACACACACACACACACACACACACACACATACACACACACACACACAAACACACATCATGCATGCTCCTAACTTGTCAATAACTTTTAGACAACTATGGAAATTTCATTTTACATATGTTTATATGTTATGTATATTATGATTTGCATAATTGTTAGTTGAAAAAGGAGATAGAAAAAATGTCAAAAATTAAAGGTCTACAAAAGCCCTGTAAAGGGCAGAAGATAATGGAACTGAAAGTTACTTCTCTGACGTTTTTGGTTGTGAGCCTAGCCTTTAATAGCTAAGCCATTTCTCCAGCCTGAAGTTACTTCTCAAAAGAGTTCTCTTAGAGGTGGAGTCTTTTTTCCTTTTTTTAATTTGACATTTTTTTCTCAAAATACATTTTCTTTGTGGTTCCCCCTGCAAATTCTTCCCAGATCCTTCCACCTCCTTACCCACGAAACTTCATGTTCTCTTTCTCTCAAAAAATAAATAAATACCCCCCAATGAAATCAAAGCAAATAAATGCATGATCAATTAGACAAAGAAACAAGCCAAATCAAAGCAAAGCCAAACAAAAGCCCACAAACCTGGAGTTTGTTTAGTGCTGGCAAGCTACTCCTGGGCAAAAGAGTGTTGGTTGATGTATCTAATGGTACTCTATTGGAGAGAAAACGGATTTTCTCTTTCCCAACAGGTTTTGTGGCAAATAGATTCTTATTTAGGGGATAGGAACCCAATTTCATTTTTTTTTCTCTCAGTGCTGGTACCCCTTTGTGCTTGAGGCTGTACAGGTCTTGTGCATGCTGACACAGTCTCTGTGAGCCTATGTGCATCAGTCCTGGTGTGTCTGGAAGACACTGTTTCCTCAGTCATCTACTGCTTCTGTTTCTTATTATCTTTCCACCTCTTCTGCAGCATAGATCCCTGAGCCTTGAAGCTAGGTGATCCAAAAGCTTCAGTGTCTTCATATTGTCTAGCAATGGGTCTTTATGTGAATTCTCATCTATTGCAGAAAGACACTTCTCTGATAAGAGTTGAGAGACACTAATCTATAGGTCTAGAAAAGTGTCAATAGGAGTCATTGTATTGCTTGTTCATTTGTCAATAATAGTAGTAGATTTTCTCTTAGGACACATGTCTCAGGTTCTTGGCTAATCTAGCACTGTCAAGTATGGATTCTATGTCATAAAGTATGCCTTAAATCTAATCAGGCTGGTTACTTTCATAATGTCTGGGCCACAGTGGCACCAGTTTATTGTGTAGGCAGGTCCTAATTTTAGGTTGTAGGGTTTGTAGCTAGGTGATATTGGTGATTGCCTTTTGTCTCTAGTAGTATGCAAAGTATCTTCCAGCACTTTAAACATTAGTCAATAGGGGTGAGGCTTCTACTTTGGCACTGGTTTGATTTCTCCATGTTCAATGACTTGAGTAAGTACTATCTTTAGCAATAGAGCCTTACCATCAGATTGTGAAGAGAAATCAGTAGCCTTAGCAATGGCTTGTGATGTTGGGGTAGGGGTCTTGGATGGGGATTATTTGGTCAGTGACTCAATCATATGTAATCCATTCTTGACACTGGAGGTTTTACTTGGTTTTATGTCTAGTTGTGACGTTTTATTTCCCATTATATGGTGACTATATATATATATATATATATCATGTATGAAAACATTTTAGGAAACTTCCACATTAGTAGGGCTTCATGTAGTTTTTTTAAAAGGACTTTTCATGTTTCTTCATCTTTCCCTTAGTCCCTCTTTACCATTTGTTCCCATCCTGCTACCCATTTAATTATCTTACTCCAGTTTATTCTTTATTTCTCCACAGTATCATATTCTATTTCTCCTTCTTTGGGATATCCTCTCCTCCCCTCTGGAACCTTATTAGTTATCTAACCTTCTGTGATCATTCAGATTTTGACACACATACTGAAAACATTGGAATTAACATATACATATAAGAGAAAATATGCATTGTCTTTTGGGGTATGAGTTACATGATTCAGGATGACTTTTCTGCCTCTATCAATTCATTTGCAAATTTTGTAATCTCATTTTTTGACATCTAAATAATATTTCATTATGTAAATGTACCACATTTCCATTATCCACATTAGTTGAGGGATACCTAGGATGTTTCTAACCTGGCAATTATGAATAGAGCCACAATGAACATGACTAAGCGAGCATCTCTGTGGTAAGATGCAGAATCTTTTGAACATATGCTCAAGAGTGGCATAGCTTGATCTTGAGGTACATGGTTCCCAGCTTCCTGAGGAACCACCACATTGATTTCCATGTGGCCAGACAGGCTTGTACTCCATCAACAATGAATAAGTGTTCCCCTTCTCGGCATCTTTGCCAGTGCACATGTCATTTGTTTTATTAATCATGGTTATTCTGACCAGGGTAAAAAATATCATAGTAGTTTTAATCTGTATTTTCCTTATGGGTGAGGATGCTGAGCATTTCTTTAAGTGGTTTTCAACCATTTGTGTTTCATCTTTTGAGATGGTTCTCTTAGCTTTGTACTCATTTCTTAATCGGGTACTCATTTCTTGATGAGTCTTGATGAGTCTTGAGGTCATTTTAGTTCTTTACATGTTTTAGATACTAACCTACAGATGTATAATTGGTAAATACCTACATTTTCCCATTCTTTATGCTGCCACTTTGCCCAAATGACAGCATCCTTTGCCATACAAAAGTGTTCCTGTTTCTTGTGGTCCTTTTTATTAATTATTGATCTTAACGTCTGTGCTATCAGTGTTCTGTTCAGAAATCCTTTTCTTGTGCCAAGGAGTTTAATATTATTCCCTGCTTTCTCTTCTATCAGATTTAGTATACCTGGTCTTATGTTGAAATCATTGATCTATCTTGTTGAGTTTTGTGCAGAGTAATAAATATGTGTCAGTTTGCATTCTTCTACATCCAGCCATCCAGTTTGACCAGCACCATTTGATGAAGATGTTGTCTCTTTCCAGTATGTGCTTCTGGCTGCTTTTTCAAAAGCAAAACAAAACAAAACTAAAACAAGCCCCCTCCCAACCAGATGTCTGTAGGTGTGTGGGTTATGTGTGGGCCTTTAATTTGATAACATTGATCAAAGTGTGTGTTTTATGCCAATGACATCTTGTTTTCATTACTGCAGCTTTGTATCACTGCTGGAAACTAGGGCTGGTGTTGCTGCCAGAAGTTTTTTAACATATTAGAATTTTCAAGATTGTTTTAGCCACCCTGGTGTATGTGTGTGTGTGCGTGTGTGTGTAGGTTTTTGTTGTTCCCATTTGAAACTGAAGATTGATTCTGCTTTATTTCTGTGAAGAATTGTATTGAAATTTTTATGGGGATTGCATTAAATTTGTAGATTGATTCTGATGGGTGGTCATTTTCACAATATTAATTCCCCAGATTCATGAGCATGGGGAATCTCCATCTTCTGATGTCTTCTGCAATTTCTTTCTTCAGTGCTGAAGTGTTTATTACACAAGTCTTTCTCTTTCTTGGTTAGAATTGAGCCAAGGTATTTTATTTAAGGGTATTGTAAATACTATCTCAATGATTCCTTTCTTAGCATGTTTGTCACTTGAGAATAGGAAGGCTATTAATTTGTGTGTGCTTATTTTGTATCTTACTATTTTGATGGAACCATTTATCAGCTGTAAATAGTTCCTTATGGAATCTTTAAGGCATCTAGCAATGAAGATACTTTGACTTTTTCTTTTTGATCTTCTTGCGCTCCTTTAGTTGTTTCATTGCTCTAGGTAAGACTTCAATTATTATATTGAATAAGTGTGGAAAGAGTGGACAACCTTGTTGTATTCTTGATTTTATTATAAATAAATAAACCGTTTGTGTTTAAATACTGACTTTGTCGATTATTATAGTGAAAATGGAAAGATACTGCCATTACATTATTTAAAATAAAATCATCTCTGACTTAAAGTATGTTGGTAAAAATCAGTAAGTTTCTGTGTTAATGGACTTGAATGGATAAACAATAGCCTTAGGCCTTTGAGAATATCTTCCCAAGTTGAAGAGATCCCAATCTTTTAAAGGGTGACAAACCTGTTGACACAGTAATAGAATGGTCCTCAGTGTTGAACCGAACAACTTGGTTTGTAAATTCAAGTGTTATAGTGTGTTAGAGACTTATGGATAAAGGTGCAGCAATGTGACAGCAAAGATTAAACCACTTCTCTCGATACATTAGCCATTTGGTGCAAAACACACGTGCATTGGAGCCTCAGTTCTGAGTTACTAGATGCTTGGGCTGTGTTTTTTATGTCATTTAAAAAGCAGTGGGAAAAAAAGAACCTATTCATATAGATAGCGGGGAGCAAGCAGACACAAAGAAAGGCACAACTAAGTGACTCTTCTCTCTCACATCAGCATAAAAAGCAATCCAAAGTAGACTAGGAATTTATATCTTTTCAAAATATAAATCAGATCCGGAAAAAATGTAAATACTTGCAATTATGAGTAGTAGATGTTTCTGAATTACAAATCAATTAGAAGGAGTAAAGTAAGTGGATTATTACATACAAAATCCAAGTACCACATAGTTCATATCAGCAAAGTTCAGCAGTAATTTCTGGGAGTATGTATAACCAATAAAACATTTTATCAATTGAAAAGTAGTCAACAAGGAAAGGAGAAAGGTTTGTAAAGACAAGTTGTAGATCAGGAAGTGCTTGTGTCAATGTTTTAATAAAAATTGAAAACTGAGAAATCAAGATCAAAATCTCAGTTTACTATTTCTTATGGCTTTATGGTAAAAACAACAGAAATGATGCCCATACAAAATCACATGTTCTGGATTTCTTTACCGAAAGCAACTGCTCTCTAAAGAAATTACAATGAAATGCATTCCCTTGTATATTTACCTGTGAATAAATGTGCATCACAGCATATGTCCATGTTACTGAGGTAAAAGGTTTTTGGTGATGACAATTCTTGTATTCTAAGGGGAAAGAAGTTGCCCAAGATTTGTCATAAAAAAGTTTTTATGTTAACACATGTAAATCTTTTAGGCTTTCCTAGCATATAACCTAGTTAAATATTTCTTTGTTGATATGAGTTCTCTGTAATATGACTTTATGAAACCAAATGATACAATACAGTATAATAATAGTGTACAAAATATAAAATAATTTTGAGATATTGCCCATTAAATAACTTTTCTCCTTTGAGATTGTTGAGAATGTGCACAATTGGTGATTTTGGAATAGCATGGACAGAGGAAAACAAATATCATGTTATACTGCTAGTGTTCAAATAACTGGAAGATGGCAAAATCAGCTGTCTCCAATGGAGTATCACTAAGTATATCCCAGGGACATACACCCAGCACAGGGCAGCCCCTGGCCCAGCAAGAGTCTAGAAACAGAAAAAAGCCTCTTTGGAGGTCAGTGTGTCAGTATTGAAAAAGAAGCAAAACTTGGAAGAAAACACGCCAAGTTTTTAACAGAGATTATTTTTGGACGAAGATGGGAAGATTTAAACATGATCTTACCTATTATTTCACAAAGTGCCATAGTGTTTGAAAAACAAACAAATAAAAAATATACAAATTACACAAATACTGTTCTGTATATGGACTGTATACCATATACATACTTTCTACTATATTTCTCTCTTCCAAATTTACAAGGGGAATTACTGCAATGAAGTGCTTAGGGGATGTCTTATATTATTCAATGGCTGTATTCTTCAGTCAAATGAGTCATATGACAATGTCAATGATTATTTTTGTAAAACTCCTGGGAAAAAGTGCTTGCTGACTGTTGGAGAACATGTTGTGAGAAAAGGGATGGCCTCCAAAACTGCCTTGCTCCATGCCACTCACCAACTGTTTCCATGGCCAATGGGCTCATGACTCTAGACTCAATTAGCTTCTGAGAGTAAATGACAATTTCCAGGTTGGCTTCCATAATTAATCCTGTGCTTCAGGAACCTGTGTTTCCAGGCAACGCGCGCACTCCTATACACAAGTATGTAGTCCCTGCAGGAAGCCAAGGAGCTCCAGAGTCAAGCACAATGAAAATCACTCACTTTAATATACTTAAATGTGTCTGGAGTATAAAGCTTGAAGTAAGAGCAGATGACAGTACAGTCCCTTTACTTTCTATAACTGCAGCTTCCTCCAGCCTGTCTCCCCCACCTCAGACACTGACATTCAAATTGACTTTTCCCATTTATAATAGCAGTTTCTGTCTTGTTTTTTTACCATTGTCCACTGAGACCACCGCTGTGATTTTCTGCTGATGCACAAGGCAGAAGAAAGCATCCCAGAAAGTAGTGAACCACTTACTTCAGTCATTTTGCTAAAAGACACTCAAGTGTGGACAGAGTCGTCAGAGAAAATGAAAGAGAACTGCATGCTACTGTCAGAAATGCTTCCTCATCAGTGGTCCAATTTTCAGGAAGTCGACTAAAAAGTCACATGCTCTCCGGCTTTCAGACAAGAAAGACACATAGTGTAAGGCATCTGAGCTAGGAGTTAAAGAGCACTCCTTAAAAAGAAAGATAAGGTCTGTGAAGATAGCTTTGCAGTGATCCAGTCTTGCTGTTCTTTCAGAGGACCAAAGTTTTGTTCCCAGCATCTACATTGGCTGCACAGCATGCTCTTCTGGCCTCTAAAAGCATGCATGAACACACACACACACACACACACACACACACACACAATGTAAATCTTTACAAAATGAAGGAAATTAAGAGAAAAGCAAAAAGTATGGAGAAAGAAAAAATAAAGTCTTGGTTGGGAACTTGAGAGTTTTGAAATACAAAATCAGAGTGACCTAGTGTCAGCCAAGCACATTGAAATGTTTACCAGCTGCTTTCTTCTCATGTGTGTTCTAGGAAATGAAAGTGAGGATGTAAGTGCTGAGGGTGTGATGAGGAAAAGAATGGGTTTGTGATTGCTGAC
This sequence comes from Grammomys surdaster, assembly GCF_004785775.1. Lineage (NCBI taxonomy): Eukaryota > Metazoa > Chordata > Mammalia > Rodentia > Muridae > Grammomys > Grammomys surdaster. The sequence continues at coordinate 4,340,802 of NW_021605455.1, read as the reverse complement.
AATGAGAAGCATTAATGTTAGAAAACGAACTCAAGTTAAAATAAGAGAGAAGGGAGAACAAACTGTTCAAGTGAATGAGACAGAGTGAAACTGAGAGGCTTAGAAAGAAGCAATTCCAGTTCTTTAAAGTTCACATATCTATTCACTTGCTTTGTGTGTTTGTGTTTGTGTGTGTGTGTATCTGTGTGTGTGTGTGTTCACCTGGGCATATGAAAGTCATAGGAAAGCATGCAGGAGTTAGTTCTCATCTTCTATTGCATCTGTTTCTAGAATTGAACTCAGGTAGCCAGGTTTGGCAACAAGAAGAGTCTTCACCAACTAAGCTGTTTTGCCAGCCCACAGTTCATATTTCTTAAAGCTGCATTCCACAAAACAACAATTTCTAAGATCCAAAAAAACACTATGAGGGGACAAGTAAAACAAAATCAATTCCAAATGAACAAAATCAACTCTGTGGTCAATTAAATGTCATGATTCTCAGAGCTTTTACTATGAGACTGTGTTGTCTGATTGCAAACAGAAATCTATAACATGCTTCATTTAATATTGGAAATTGTTTTTACTGACAGAAAGTCTGCTAACATTAGGAAATAATTCCTTGGGAAATAATAGTTGTCAGAACTCAGCAATGTCTATCTGTACAGCCGCTGCTGTCTAGCTGTAACTTTGGACCATCTTCATCCTGTACTGAACTTTTAAACTTTTGTTCTTTACAATAAAGGAGTTATCCAGAACAGTTCCAAATCTCATTTTCTCATGGTTCAAACAGGATAATTCATGCCAAAATTTTCACCAATGAAAAGCAATCTAAATTATCCATTTACTCTGTAGGCAGTATTCATCCAGGTTCCACCTGAAGAGAGAATTCTATCAGTGAGAATAAGCAAGCAGCTGGGAGATGACTCAGAAGTCCTGGTTAAGTAAAGAAATCCAGATGTAATACTAAAGTATTAAAAAAATTATTAAAAGTATTCACTAAAGTCTTCTACTTACAGTGGTCACAGGAAGATTGCGACTAACTCCCCAGTACTCTGTAGGCCTTTTTTGAGGCTGCATTTCTGTCCAGATCCACATAAACATCCAAAATGTATGGAACCTCTGTAATGCCACTTCTTCCCACATTCAGTTAAGAAATGTTAACTCTGGATTTCAAGTCTCTGTTTCAAATGGGAAGAGGTTAAAAACTAAAACAAACAAACTATTACCCTTGTCTTTATAACAAGAAAAAGCTATAGTGAAAACCAATGATTTTATAGACGACATATCAGAAATAAGAAGTTGCAGAGAAAAATGGAATCAAAGTAGAGAAAGAATGAGAGAGGAATGGAAGCAGAGAGAGAAAGGGGAGGGATGGAGAGAGGAAAGCGGAGAGGGGGAGGAAGAGGGAAAAGGAGAGGGAGAGGGAAAGAGAGAGGAGGGGAGAGATGGAGGGATGGGCAGAGGGATGCTGAAGCTGGGACCTGCTTAGGTAGAAGCAGCAGGGATTTGAAACACTTAATGGACATTTTGGGAAACTGCTGGAGGCCACATTTAAATGAGAAACTCCTGGGAACACAGTCTTGGAAAATGGACCCTTTCATTTAGAACTAGGAACTCACCAGATTTAGAAGAAAAAGATCCTAGGAAGAGCCTGTGTAACTCTAAGCAGGAAAAGGAAAAGAATATTCAGAGCCTTTTACACAAGTCTCTTAAATTGTGGGTTATGGCCACATGTGGGGCTGGGAAATGGAATCATTTCTGAATACACAATAACAAAATATTAATTCAAATCAAATGCATAATGAATCCAACGTGTTTCTGGCAGAACTTGACTACAGTCCATCACATGGTTTCACTGTAGCCTTGACTCTAACACACAGTATGCATACTGTGTGCTGCCCAGCCCCTCTACCACCCAGGACCAAAAATGCTGCCTGAACCAACTTGGCTCAGAATGGAGACAAACTGAACTTCAGTGTTTTTGTTATGCATATGTAAAGTTTTCTGCTCTCACACAAACACACCAGTCAATTACAGAAAACACAATGTTTTAATATTTTCCTGCAATTTTCACCACGTATGCATCAAGAGTTTAGATTGTATTGTGTTAACATGTTTATTTTTTCTTGAGTGTGTTTGTTATATGTGGATGTGTTTGTTTGTGTACATGTGTGCTTGGTGTGGTCCAGCAAACCCCTGGGATCTGCCTAACTTTAACTTCTCAGTGCTGGGATTACAGGCACAGGCTACCATGCCTGGCTATTCATGTGAGTGCTAGGGACACTTAGCTCCTCCTGCTTGTGGAATAGGTGCTTCCCTGAGTCATCTCTGCCATCAAGTCATAAAGCAAAATTACAAGAAGATTCTTAAATAAAGAAAAACATACAATGCTTAAAATACTAAACCAAGAAGCAGAAATATAGCTGTGGCACAGACTTTGAAATCACTGGAAAGAGACTTTAAAATTACTATTAATATTGTTCAGTGCTCAGCTAAAAGTGTAATCTGTAAGGACATAGAGATGATGTAAGCAGCAAATTTAGCAATGAAAATGTGAAAAAGCAGGTGTTAAGTTAAGCACCCTAACAGAAACGAGGACTGCTTTGTGAGGGCCTCATCCACAGCAGAGCAACCTAATGAGAGAGTTAGTGGAGTCGAGGAGATAGTAGCGTGAAGTCCCCACACAGAAACTTGGAATACAGAAAATAGGGAAAGTAATAAAACACAATATTTGAAAATGGAGGAACAATGATGGAATATATATATATATATATATATATATATATATATATACACATATACACAATTTTGTCCCTCAGAATGTGAAAGAGAGGGAATTATTACTGAGAACCTTCAACTTGCCTCTACTTCTGTGCTATTTTTACAGATATGTATTTACATGCATATTATACAGGGCACCAATAAGAAGAGATAAACCACTCCAATTACATTTTTTTAAGTGATGAAAACAATTCTTTAGTTAGATGGAAAATTAGTTAGGGCTAAACAATGAATCTACACAAAGATAGAAGTACTAATGGATAAATAATAAATGAGGTTCAAATAAGAATCATTAGTTATCGAAGAGAAAAGTACTTAGAACAACAGTAGCAACAATGTATTGGGTCATTAACATTATATGGGCAAGCAAAATGTAGAAATTGCTTTTGTAAGGTAGGTTTCCTCATGGGCAACAGCGAAATGTTTACTTGAAGATGGACTTTGGTAGTTTAAAATATGTATTTTATTTTGTTTGTTATATTTTTTAAAAAAATGAATTAGTGAATGGAGGAAAACCTGGTCACTATGGAAAAGGGTATCCACTGAACTGTCATGTGTACCTCCAGGGAGAGGGAAATCCATTTTCTCCAATGGAATGACACTGGAAAAATCAACCAGTCCAAGGCAAGCCTCAGGTTCAGGAGCAGTTGACAATATATAGCAGACCTCACAGTTTTTTTGTGTACTTTTATTTAATTACATTTTTAAAAACCTGTTTGGGTGTTATTTTATAGGTTTGGGAGGTTTGCTGTCATATTAGGTTTTGTTTGACTTTTTGAGAAAAAAAAACCTTAAAGTGTAGGGAAGGGGAGATGATCTGGAAGGAGTTGAGGGAGGGGAAGAATATGATCAAAATGTATTTAAAAATGTTTTATAAAATAAAAAAATATATAATAAAAAACAAGTTCAAGTTTAGCTTGGTCTACACAGTGAGCAATGTCTCAACCACGACACAACAAAAGTACTACAGAGCTGTGGAGATGGACCAGCAGGCCAAATGCTTTCCATGCTAGTGTGAATCCCTAGAACCCATGTAAGTGATGAATGTAGGGCTGCACTCCTGTGACTCTGGTGCTGTGGATGCAGAGACAGGCAGACCCTGGGGGCTCGAAGTCCAGCTGAACAGCAGCAGCATTCCTAATAGCTCTAAAAATTGTGGAGGCTAAATCTAGCCAATGGATATGGAAGGACTCTATGAGGGAAACAAAGCTACTTAAAAAAGAAAAAGAAATTGAAGAAGACACTAAAAGATGAAACGACCTCACATGCTCATATATACATAGAGTTAATGCTACACAAATGCCTATATTATTGGAATAAATATACAGAGTCAATGCAACCTCCATTAAAATTCCAATGTCATTTTTTGCTGAACTAGAAAAATAATGTCAATTTGAAGCTGAGCAAACCCCAACTGTGATGACAAAGGATTATGTATCATGTAAGTAAGTTATATAAAATATAATTAAAAGAACATAGTGTGTGCTTATATACATGTATGTATGTTGCCATTCCTACTGAACCCATAACAGACAGAGATAATTGGCATTATATTTTTTCTTGCTAAGCCTAGACAGATTTTTTTTATAAGTACTATGATTTAGGCACCTAATACTAATCAATCAGAGCTGACATTTAAGATAAAATCTACTTGCAAACATAAAATTACATTACTGTGCAAACTAGAAGTCAGAGACTGCAAGAATTGAAAGAATATTCGAGTTACTTATCAAGACAGATAGTTAATGGGAAATTCAGAGCTAATGGCTAATAGCTAACATTTATCTAGCACCTCAATCTATCAGTCACTCTTCTGAAAGCTCGACGTGTGGGAATTCATTTAATCCTGAAAATATTCACGAGAGATACTAGTTATTACAATTCTTGATTTTATAGATGAGGTAGCCACAGCACAGAGATGCAATCGGTAAGCTTGGGACTTGGATCCAGAGATCCTTGACCCATAATCCATGCTTTGTTACCAAGATGTTAAATTGCTCACAGAATATAAATAAAAGTAAGAAATTCTGGCCTTAAAAATTGTTCAATAACTTCAAAAGGCCTTAAAAATAATTTTTGTATGAACTCAGAGTTTTATCTTTTAACATCTTCTGGGTACTGAAGCATTTTTCTGGATCTTCAAGTGACATGATTTTTAAAACCATTCTGGTGGAAGCGTTCAGTAATTATTAGGGATGGCAGCAAGTGCACCATCGCAATAACTGACAACTCAGTGAATTTCTCAGAGCTCCTTGGGTGCTCTGATTCACCTGGCCACTGAGGCAGTGGTAGAAGAGATGATGGAAGCTTTAGGCCAGAATCCAGATGATGCACGGTATGACAGCCAAAGTCTGTATTGTCAGACGTTTCTCAGGAAATACTGTGGTGCTACTGCTGATGTAAAAAAAGTCTCTTCAGCTCAATCCAAATAATTATACTGCTACCACTGGAAAAGGATATGTGAATAGGATGATAACAAACAAACAAATGAGAAGCTATGCTTCTACTCTGCAATGTTCTGGTGAAGGACAAACTTAGTGCAAATGTAAAAGTCATTATCTGCATTAAAAGGTATCAAGATACTTAGAGTGGATCAGAATCTGTGAGGTATCCATATCTTAGAGGACTCTGTAAAATATCAAGTACAGCTGGTATCAAATGGCATATGAAGCAACAATCATTGCACAGATGATCAAGAATCAGAAGAATAATGTCCCACATAAAATTCATGTGGAATTTTCAGGAAAAAAAAGAAGATTGTCTGCTGTGGTGAAGCATTTTTCCATGGAGGATTACAATTTCAAATTGAGATTTCCTCACCCTGTAATACCAGAAAAGAGCAAGTCTAACATACTCTCAACAAAGGCTGAAATTAAAATAAGAAATTCAGAGGTTGTGAGATGGAGGTGCCAGGAGAGGTGTCCACAGGAGAAGCAGCTTAGAGCAGTCTTAAAGACTGCACCCACGTCTCGCCATACAAGATGCTGAGATGCATCAGTGAGATCAAAGAAGAGGAGAATGAAGGACAGGAGGGTGTTGCAGGTTTAACCAGGTTGTTCCAGAGCATCTGTTTACATGGTTCTGATGAAGGGGAACATGCCATGAACGAGTCACTTTCAGAGGCTTGAGGGCTGTCTTGAACACCAACTAGTTTGATGTAGTTTAAAGAGGGATAAAATTGATCCTCCTGATGCTATGGAAAGGAAACAATACTGGGTAAATTAATTTGTTTAAAACAGTCTCAGACTACTTGAGGCTTCTTTCTTTAAAAAAAAAAAAACAACAATAGTCTTTAGTAAATATGTTCATTGTCAGTTATACACACACACACACACACACACACACACACACACATACACACAATGCATTTTGATTACTGCCACCCTTCCTCCTCTCAGAATCTCTCAACTGCTTTTCCACTCCCTATCCTTCTTACAATTTTATTCTTGTCAATCACATCATCTGTTTTGTTTTGGGGCTCATAATGTAACCAGTGTCATCTGTTATGACCATAGGTATTTATGGGTATAGAGCTATCCTCTGGAACATGGTGTAATATGTAACTGAAGAAAATATCTGTCTATCCCCTAGAATCAATCAGTAACCATATTTCATCAGGATGGGGCACAGGCCTATGACCCTTTCTCTGATTCACACATGCAAGCTCACAGGCCTGATCCTATGCAGGTCCATTGAAGCCCATTGTAAGCCTCCCTATCTGTGGTAAAATCACATTTTTATTGTGTATCATATCCAGAAGACAATATTTCACCACCATTCATCCAAGCTCAATGCAAACACTTTTTTTTAAATCTCTTCTTCCTTGATGCTTTCTGGGACGTAGGTCAAGGATGATATAACCATCTTCCCTAGGGATAAACACTGAACCAACTCTAATTCTCTGGGCCTTGAGTAGCCATGAATCACTAAATCACTATCTCCAACAATACCACACAATCTGTTCACTGTTTTATTTCTTATTAAATATAATGAAAATAATGGCTATAGATTTTCATCATCACATTTAAATAAACAATACCTCTGTCCTGAACTGACCTTTGGGACAACTAGATACAAAGCTCAAGTCTCTGTGGTGACTCTGCTCCCACTGGAGCCTAATCCCTATGCCTGTACTGATTGTTGGTCCCACTTGTTGATTCTTCTTTATCATAAAGTGCAGTTTTTAAAGAATTTTAAAAGAACCAATCATCATATAGAAGACAGAAACAAACAGATACCTAAAAAAAATTGGATAAATAAGCATATTTCAAGACAAACACAAATTAAGGCAGCTTATGACCATCAAGCCAGTACTGTAAAAATTCTTAAAAGAACAGTTCATGAAAAAAGAATGATAGACTTCTGCACAAGAATCCATGAATGAGTGCAATCCTTATGAAAAGGAACATATAAAAAAATGTAGAGTTGGACAGTTAGGAGACAACTTGTGCAATACAGCAAACAAACAAACTCACAAAACTTAAGGGAGAAGGAAAAGAAATACCAGTAATCTAGGAAAACATTATTAATCTTCATTATTTTTTGATTTTCTCTTTTATTATTATTAATCATTCCATTCTTTTACATCTCAAATGATATCCCCTTTCCCAGTTACCCCCTCCTCCAATCCCCCATCCCATGATATTCCACTTCCTGGTTACCTCTCGGCCACCCCTCCATTCCACTGCTCATTCTGTCTGCTCTCCCTTTTGCCTGTATGAAAGTGCTCCCCCACCCGCCCACACTCTCCTTCCCCACAGCTCCAGCATCCTCCTATTCTGGGACATCAAACCTCATCAGAACCAAGGGGCTCTCCTCTCATTACTGTTGGGCAAGGCCATCCTCTGCTACATATGTACCTGGAGTCAAAGATCCCTTTAGGTACACTTCTTGGTTGGTGGTCTAGTCTCTCAGAGAATTGGGTGGTCAGGCCATTCTATGCTGTTCCCCCCTCCACTTTTCCAGTCCTTCTGCCAGCTCCCCCACCAGGTTCTCTGAGTTCAGCTTGATAGTTGACTAATAACATCTACTTTGGTCAGTTGCTGGCCGGACCTCTCCAGGAACTGCCATACTTGGTTCCTGTCCACAAGTGTCTCTTGACCACTGCAACAGTGTTGGATTTGGTGTCTGCAAACATGATGTATCCCAAGGTGGGTTCCAATTGTCCCTTCCTTCAGTCTCTGTTCCATTTTTGTCCCTGTTCTTCCTTTGGACAGGATCATTTCTGGGTTTAAAAAAAATTGAGATGGTGGACTGCTCCATCATGGGTAGATGGTTCCATCCCTCGACCAGGGACTGTGCCTATCTACTGGAGGTGGTCTTCACAGGTTCTATCTCTCCCTTCTATGCGCAGTACATCTAAAGTCATTCCCATTGAGTCCTGGGAGTCTCATGTTTCTCTGGTGTCTGGGACCCTCCAGTGGCTATCCCTAGTTCCTCCCCCCCACTACCTATTTTTATTCAATTTCCCGACCCTCTGTACCTCTCTCATGTTTTCTCCAGATTCTGATACTGCCACCCTTATTTCTTCCTCCTCCTCCTTTCCCCCTCCTTTGTCTCCCTCTTCTTCCATCTCCCACAATCATCCTGTTTCCCCCTCAATGCAGGACTGGAGCATCCACTCCCTGATCTTTCTTCCTTCTATGCTCCATATGGTCTGTAGGTTGTATCATAGGCATTGTGAGTTTTTGGGTTAGTATCCACTTATTGTGAATACACATCATGTGTGTTCTTTCGTGTCTGGGTTACCTCATTCAGGATGATATTTTCCAGTTCCATCCATTTGCCTGTGAATTTCATGAAGTCATTGTTTTTAATCACTGAGTAGTACTCCCTAGTATATATGTACCACATTTTCTGTATCCATTCTTCTGTTAAGGGACATCTGAGTTGTTTCCAGCTTCTGGGTATTTTAAAGAATGCTGCTGTGAACATAGTGGAGAATGTGTCTTTGTTATATATTGGAGCCTCTTTTGGGTTTGTGCTCAGGAGTGGTATGGCTGGATCCAATTTTCTGAGGAACCACCAGACTGATTTCCAGAGTGATTGTATTTTTAACTGTCTACTTGACAGAGCCTAAAGTCATCTAAGAAGTAGACCGAGGGTTGCCTAGATCAGAATAGCCTATAGGCATGTGTATGGGGAAATGTCCTGATTATTAATTGATATAGGAGGGTTCATCCCACTGTGAGTTCCCAAGGTAGGTGGTCCTGGACCATCCAAGAAAGCTATGTAAGCATGGGTCTGTGAGCAAAGTAGAAAGTAGATTCCTCCATGATTTCTGTTTAAGGTTCTGGATGTTTCTTGTTCAGACTTTATCAATGATGGATGTAAGATGACTTTATCTTTCCTTAAGCTCCCTTTGGCCAGATAATTTCATTACAGCAACAGAAAAGAAGCTAGAATTATTTTCTATTATAACCTTAAATGTAAATGGCCTCAATTCACCACTAAAAAATGTAGACAAATACCCTGGATTAAAAAATGTAAATCAACTCTATGTTATCTCTATGAAACACAGTTAATTAGTATAGACATATAAAAACTAAATATCAAAGGATGAAAAAAAAATCTACCAGGTAAATTGAAGCTGTAAATGAGCAGTCATAGCTCTCTCCATATCTAAGTAAGTAGACTTAAAATCAAAACTAGTTAGAAAAAGTAAAGTGCAATACTGCATTTTAATAAAGGAAGCCATCTATCAAGAAGGTATAGCAAATGATAAATGTATTTGTATGCATAATGTTGGGTGAATGATTTCATAAAGCAAACACCAAAGTGCACAAAAAGTCCTATATGTCCTTACATAAAACATCAGCCTTGGATATCAATCATCCACACTCATATTTAGACCAGTCTTTCAAGCTTAACACAAGCAACGATCCTAGAGCTTTAAAGTACACCATGGATCAAGTGTACTTAACAGATATATACAGAATATTCTACACAAGAGATAGGAAATAATGCATGTTCTCAGTCGCACATGAACTCTCCACTACTGATAAGAAACATCTGAAGCCAGCCACAAATTGAGCCTTGATAAATATGAGAGAGAGAGAGAGAGACAGAGAGAGAGAGAGAGAGAGAGAGAGAGAGAGAGAGAGAGAGAGAGATTTTTTTTATATTTTATCAGAAAACAATGGAATAAAAGTAGAAATCAACTATAAGAGAAACTACAGAAAAAATACTTAAAGGCTGAACAATACACTTTTAAAGGAACTGTGAGCCTTTGAAGAGACAAAGAGGAAATTAAAAAATTACTAGAGTAAAATAAAAATCAAATACAACCACTGAGATATAGCCAGTGCAATCCTAGGAACCTTTAGCCAATGTAATCCTAATAATAACCTTTATACTTAAAGGCACAGATATTTAAGAATAAAACTCAGCTGATTTCAAATAATCAACCTGAGGGTGCACCTCAAGTCCCTAAAACAAAACAAAACAAACAAACAAAACAAAAAATAAAAGTAAAAAGACAGCAATCCAATACCCATTAGATATAAAAAAAATAATAAGTATTAGGCAAGAAATTTATGAAGTAAACAGCTGTGCACAACATTAATTAAAGAGATGGCTGCTTATAAAATTCAATATGAATGATAAATCTATTCCCAAAAGGGCAAAAGAAAGAATGACAATTAATTTATAACTAATTAATAACTAATTAATAAAGTCGTGACAAGTGGGTGTTATGACAGTAGACTCTACTGCAATCCAGAACATCATTAGAGAACATTTTGAAAACATACACTTCAAAAGGATAGAAAACTAGAAGAAATAAATGAGTTTCTAATTCCAGATGACCTACCAAAATTAAAACCAGAAGATCAACATTGTAATCAAAATTCTCCCCACAAACACAAGGCCATGACCAGATGGAGTCACTAATAAATTTGTATCAGACTCCCAAGGAAAGTCTAATATCAGCCTTCAGTTTGTTCCACAAAATACAAAGGGAAGGAACACCACCAAATTAATTCAATGAAACTAGTGTTTACTTTGATTAAAACAAGATAAAGGCACAATGATATTTTTCATGATGCACAAAGACACAAAAGTCTCAACAAACTTGCAAATGAAATTAAAAACATTTCAAGAAGATTATACTTTACAACTAGGTGGGCTTCCTTTTGGAGATGCATGGTTGGTTCACCATTCATAAATCAGTAAGTGTAATATACCATACAAACAAACTCACGAACAGGAATCACATAATCATCAGAAGAGATACAGAAAAAGTGTTTGATAACGGGCTGCCCTCTGCAAACTGACAGCATGGCCACATTGCAGAGGATAGCAATCCATTGACCAGGGAGAAGTAGAGCTGTTTTTCAAGGGACTCTTCACCCCTACATTCTAATGCCTTGGGTACAGGAAGTTACTCTGTAGGATTCCAAAAGAGAAGGATAAACACACACCCAACCACCAAACTTTAATCTACAGTCTGTCCTGCCTACAAACTATGCTAGTGCAATGGTGGCATAGAATTTGTGGGAGTAACCAACCAACATCTGATTTGACTTAAGGCCCACTTCACAGTATGAAATCCATACCCTACACTGGTTGGGTAACCAAGAACCAGAGACTAGACAGCACACAGACCTAGAGTAAAACCAAACAGTACTGGTCTAAAAGATAAAGAATCAATAAAATGACAATTTAAGGATATGTTGCTATATTCATAGGTCAGTGTCTTATTTACTTATTCAATTGTCGTTAGAAACGCCTCCTCTGGCAGCAGATGGTAACACGTATGGAGAGCAACAGCCAGACACGATGTAGAGAAAGAGCCTAAATGGGAGGTCTCCATCAAATTTCTTCCTCCAGTGCACAGGGAACTCCATGGAAAAGAAGATGGAAGGAGTGTAACAGCCAGACAGGATGGAGGAAACCAGAGAACAAGGTCTTCTGGATCAACTAAGCATGGTGTGTCTGAGCTCAAGAAACTGAAGCAGCAAGCACAGGGCCTCCATGGGTCTGCATCAGATCTTCTGTGCATACACTATAGCTTTTAGCCTAGTATTTTTATGGAACTCCTGACTGTGAAAAACACACATCTCTGACTCTTGTGCCTGCTCTTAGGACTCTTTTCCTTAGCTTGGGTTACCTTGCCCAAATTCCTTATGATAGTTTTTACTTCATCATAATGTAATTTATTTTGTCATTGGTTGTTATCTCTTAGAAGTCTCTTCTTTTCTAATGAGAAACAGAAGTGTATTGGAGCTGCAGGAGAGGGGCGGAGGATCAGGAGAGTAGAAGGAGGGAGGGGAAACTATAAACAGGATGTATTGTAAGAGAAAATAAGATGTTTTCAGCAAGGGGGATGCACTGAAAAAATATTTTATCAAAGGAAAAAAAAGGAAAGTAAAAAAAGAGAAAAAGTTCAACATGCCTTCATGATAAGAGTTCTGGAGACATTAGGAACAGATGAAGCATACTGAAAATAATACAGCCTCTATACAACAAGCTTATCACCAAAATTATACTAAGTGGAGACAAATGGAGATCATTTCCTCTAAAATATCCTATGGAATCCACCAGAAAATTTTAGACCTAGAAAACACTTTCAGTGAAGTTTCAGGATACATTCATTAAAAAATCAGTGGCTTTTGTATATACTAATAACAAACTCATAGGAAATATAGGAAAAATATCTCATTCATAGCAGCTCAAAAAAGCCTCAGAAATAAACTGAAATGAAAAGTCCTAGACACCAAGAAGGGAAATCAAAGCAAAAAAAGAAACAATGAAAAGAACAGGGAAGCGATTGTACTACCAACATTAACATACAAATCAATGCAATATCCATTAGAATTCTGATGTCTTTCTTCCCAGAAGTAGGAAAAAAATCAAGGAATATATATGAAACCACAAAAGATCAATTCCAAGGGGTAGAAACACAGCTGAATCTTGTAGGAGGAAGGGCAAAGGCCACCTGTATGTAAATGCTGGTGGTTGATAGGTGGTGGAGGCACAAAGGTGTCTCCTGCTGGAGGAACTAATTGAGGACTGCCTGAGAGGCTAAGGATTGCTGACGCAGATAATGCCAGCCAATTGGGGACTGCTGTTTAGAAGAGATGCTTTCTTAGGAGCAATGGGGCTCACATGAAGGGTATAAAAGAAATTTACAATAGTGTTCAGATGAGCTTCCTGCAGCTTTCTCACCTGAGCCCAGAGTCTGTGTCATTGACTCCATGCCACCTCTCCTCCAACCCCCAAGGGCAGGTAGTGTCCAGTGAGTAGGCCAGGGCACAGGCAGCAGAATCTAACCTCAAATTATACTGGAGAGCTAAAGTCACAAAGACAGCCTTGTACTAGCATAAAGACACATAAACCAACAGAACCCGATAGAGAACTGGGAAATAAACCAACAAATTGTAGCTAACTTATTTATGTCATGTGAATACTTCTAAAAGTATTTCAAGCAATTAATTTGAGACTATTAAAATTATTTAGTCAAAGTAACTTAATAACCACAATTAATGTAGAAAATGTGCCTGCCGCTCTTTTCCTAATAGTGAGACTATTTTCCAGTTCAGTTAAGCTAGGATAAGCTCCTTTGCTCTGCTGTGTAGGTGCAGATCAAGGCTTCGTTCTCACACACAGAATGAAACAAATATCCAGAACAATACTTGAAGCCTTGGAACTTTAAATTTTTACTTCTGATATAAAGTGCATACTAAATAAATGCCTTATAATCACAATTTCAAAATCATATACTTTTCCTGCACTACATTAAAAAAAAATAGTCACAGCATAAGCCAGAGATTCTTCTTAACCTGAAGAAGAACAAGTTTGGGGGTAACCTTAGGCATAGAAAGGAGTACACAGCATCAGACATATGGCACTCTTTGTATTAGTGAAAACAGAGTCAGAGTAGTTCTGAAAAAAGAAGTCATTAAAGTGAAGTCTTTTCATAGTTGTACAGAACCAGAGGGAGGGTTTCTTTTGCTCCTCACTCCTAAAGGTTCACCTTACGGTTTCTTAACCCCATGCACTTGTACAGAACATAATTGTGGTGGTTGAAGACAAGCTTCCTCACTTTAAGGCAGATGGGAAAGAGAGGGCAAAGAAGGAACTGGAACCAGGTATAACTTTCAAATCATGACCTCAGTGACCTCCCTCCCTCAACGAGGTACCACTTCCTACATTTTCAGATGTTCCAAAATAGTGTTCCCCCTGAAATCAAACACTTCATACATATGCCTTTAAAGGAAATTTCACATTTAAAATACAGTACATGGCAAAGACTGTCTCTCCTAACGCACGTGAATAAACGCTCTGCACATGCACTCATACTTAAAAGAATTAAACAATGAGGATATCACAAATTTGGAAAGTATCTGAAATAAGGAGTACCTATTTCTAAATGAGAATTATATGGCTACATCTACACATGTGGTTGATGTCCTGGAATTTTATAAGGAACAATACAAGACAGACAAGAATACCTTGTAACTGCTTTCACCAAGTAGTTACAACACTCGGGCTCCATAGCAATTTGTGCCTGAATTATTCTCCTTTTATTTTGATTTCCATCCCAACTCTTGATGATTTTACTAATGAATGTAAGTGCTTTTATCTGTATGATTCACTTTAGAAAAAAACAATCTGCTTCTAGAGCATGAATTCAAATATATTTTGTGTTAAAAGTATAGAGGTTTTATAAGTACATACATACATACATATATATACATACATACATATGACTGTTGCATAAGATTAATAGAATTGGCTGACATTTTTGTTTCAGAAGATCCTAGGTAAATTAGTGTTACAAAATTTAAAAATTATTGGAATAAGTCATATTTCTGTTGATGCGCTTCGTGAAATCCTTTTGCTGACATTGAAACTGAGAAGGTTTGAATACAGGACAGTACTTTCCAAAATATTATACAGTTAAACTTTACTTGTATAAATTGAGAACATTGGTAGATTTGTTGGTCAGTTGAAATTTGTTATAGCCATTTGGCTCAAAGAATTTGAGAATATGCTCATATATATGTATGTATGTATGTATGTATGTATGTATATATATACATATATATGTATATATATATGTATGTATATATATATATATATATATATATATATATATATATATCAGATATATACAAAACAATCTGAAATATTATTAGATCTATTACAACAGCAGACATTCAATAAACATCTTTTTATTGAAAGAAATAACAGAGTGCTATCTTGTAATGGTCACACCAGGATCACTTTGAAGAATTTCTAGAGTGGGTGCAGGTAAAAGAATTAAAGGATAATAAAATAAGCATTAAGTTACTTTCCCCAAACCCAACATAAAAGCAGCATAGCAACAAGACAACAGAACAATAATAAAAATGAACATTTATAACAAAACTGAATAGCAAGATGCTCACAGAACTCACAAGAAGTTACAACACAACTCAACACAGTGTAATACAATATAAATAGGAACAAACCACCAAAAGTGAAAATATTTGAGATCTTTGAGTAGCTGGAAATCAGAAAATAGTGAGGAACAGGTTGTTTAATGTACTCCAGAACATCCCAGAGAGCAACTAGCTACAGAGGAACTGGTTTTAGAATCATTTTGTTTTTATGTTTTACATATCCGAGATGGTGTCTTGGTTATATAACTGAAGTTACAGTCCTGGCATAGGCT
The DNA here is from genome assembly GCF_004785775.1 of Grammomys surdaster. Lineage (NCBI taxonomy): Eukaryota > Metazoa > Chordata > Mammalia > Rodentia > Muridae > Grammomys > Grammomys surdaster. The sequence continues at coordinate 4,325,384 of NW_021605455.1, read as the reverse complement.
TTGTACTCAGACAGGGCTCAGTGCTTTCTTTAATGTTTGACTATGGCTGTGCTTATTTTTTTTTTATAACTTTTGATGAACACGTTTTATGTTCCCAGTTTTCACTATTTCCAATTAGCTCCCAAGTCTTGGAAATGGCTGAAGATTTGTGATGTATTAACATCTTGTCAGAGAGAATAGATTTCATTTCATGTAATCATGATTAGGAAGATTGAGAATATTGTATTATTCAGTTGAGATAAAGATTAGTAAAACAAACAAAGAGGGACTCATTCAAGACTTATTGGGTAGAGGCTACTAACAGTAATTCCATTACTTACTTGGTTGGAATTTGGGGCTTCTCAGAAATTATCTCTCATGGTTAGGTTGATACAGGGATTACATGAAGGTCAGACTTATGTAAATCATGCTATTCTTTTTCAAGGCAGATGGTCTTTGTCTTATTCCTAGGTTAACATAATGATTATGCACATTAACACAATGATTGTGTTTTCAAAACTACATTGCAGGAAATAATCTATAAGTCATAAAACAATTGTCATAAAACAATATCATGACCACAACAGTGGAGATGAGAAGGAAGTAATTCCAACTGAGTTACAGATCAAGACTTTACAGACTGTAGCTCTGTGACTCAGTTGCTGATAGGAATGTGTTATAATTTGTTCATCTCAGTCACATGAGTATACTAAGAAGGAAAATACATTATTTGGTTAATGGGCTAAGCTGATGTCACTTTAGTGACACAAAGCAGTACTAGAATTCATTTCACTGGATTCCAAGCCTCTTCTGTCATGATGTTTCCTAAATTGGTGATGTTATATTGAACTGAAAATAACTCCAAACAAGGCCAGACTTTAAGAATTATCTCTGGGACTTAGGAGGTGGCTCAGTGGGGTCAAATACTTGTTGCACAGGCATGAGAACATGTGTTGATTTCTACACCCACATAAAGGTTAAGTATGGTAGGACACAACTAGATGGTAGAAACAGATCCCAGAGACTTGCTGGACAGACTGTCTAGGTAAAACAGCATGTTCCACAATAGTGAATGTCTCAAAATAAGGTGGAGAACAGATTGAGGAAGATATCCCAATGTCGCACACTGGCCTCCAGTCACACTGTCACAAGAGAGCATAATTGTACATATGTGTACACCAGAAGGAGGGTGGAGGGAGGGACAAAGCATGGGAAGGAAGGATGGAGTGGAGGAAGAAAGAAGGGAGGGTTCATGGAGGAGGAAGAAAGCGAAGCAAAACCATCACTGGCTCTTTGAAAAAGAGCTGAGTGAAGGTGAGATTCACACATCATAACAAGAAAAAGATGTGAAGACATCATTATGAATATCTCAGTCTTACAAATCATGATAAGATGAATGAGCTGTGGTGGATGCTGCCTTTACTTCATTGTCTTTCATTATTGAGCAATTCAGAACACTGAACTTTTCTAGGTTAAGATATTTCCAAGATATGGTATCAAGGTGTGACTATTTTTAAACCTGGTTTTGTTATTTTGTCATACCAATCAGTTACAACAATCAGCCTTCCTAATTTTTATTTCATTATTTTTCATATCATTTTTTCTATGTGGCTTACGTTTCTGCCTAGTGAGTTAGACAGCTTAATAATTATCCAGTTATTTGAACCAAGAGAGAATATCGATCTACAGAACACTGAGTGAACTGTATCTGATAAATTAAAAGTAATTGAGTGTTTGAAGCCCATTTGACTGAGTGAAAGACTTGCTAATATTTATATCTAAAAAACATGTGGCCCCATCCAAGAGTGATAGTGTTTTTTCCACACAGTTCTTTAAGTTTACATACTAGGGTTGGCCTTCTTCATAGAGCAGAGCTGGCAATGCCAAATTTTCCTGTATATTACAACCATCTGGTAAGCGGTTAACAAGCAATGCTACTTTGTCCATACAACAGACCAATTAAATCAGAATTTATTGAAGTGGCATGCCCAAACCAGAATTTAAAAACACTACAGGTGAAGTAGATTTTCTAAAATCTCTTCTGTGGTTTTGGACAATGGCTTAGACATGTGTCCAACTTGTACTTAGTATGATAATACAGAAAATCAAAACAGTGACCCCAAAACTCATCTATAGTCTTATTCTATCTCAATTTCTTCTACTCTACCTCTTCCACAAATCTCCTTTTTGTACTTCTCTGTGTCTCTGTCTCCCTCTCCCCCTCCCTCCCTTCCTCTCCCCTCCCTC
>NW_021605455.1:4286195-4323058 GCF_004785775.1 Grammomys surdaster | reverse complement strand
TCTCTCTCTCTCTCTCTCTTGCCAAATTAGCTAGTTTTCCTGGATGGCAAATCCCACAGGTTCTACTTCCCATCTCTATTACCACCAACTTAGAGGTACTTTTACAGCACACCACCACAAGACTTCACCCTCATGAGGGAATGATGGACTAAACTTAGGTCCTCATGCTTGCATGATGAGCATTTTACAGATCGAGCTGTATCCCAGCCCTCCCAAACATATATCATACCTTGAGACCAGGCATCCAGGCTTTGTCTTTATCATCCTCATGCAGTGTGACCATAGTAGGCTTAAACTTGATTTCTTGGTCTGATTTGAACAATAATGCAGCACTTTGATTCATTGTCCCCTTTGCCATTGAAGTTGGGTTTTATTATTATTTTTTTATAATTTTATACAATGTACTTTAATAGTATTCATCTCTCTCCACAAACCCCTCCCAAATATAGTGTTCCTTCCCTACTCACCCAGTGTGGGGTTGTCTCTTCTTCCTCTTCCATTTCTTTCTCATCAGCTTGATGTACTGTTTGTAAACTTTGGATGTGAGGCTTTCCATTGAAGTGTGTCTAATGGGGAGAGAGAAAGTGAGTATTTATAAAGAAGATTCTTGTCTTTTATGTTCAATAAAATCAACTCTTCACCTTAGAAACAGAACTGTCATTCTTCTGGTTTCTTTTGGAAGTTGTAACATGTCAATTCAGTGCGAGTCAAAGGTACTCCTTTAAGATTCAGCAATATTCTGAGTACAGAGGAGCTACTTTAACAGATAGCTTCTAAGGATGCAAAGGATAAATTGAAGGGCACTTGTAACATGTTTGACTTTGAGAGTTCTTACTCTATAACTTAGAAAATCTAAGAAGATAATCTTGAAAGCTGCTCATTCCACCATAACAAGTTTCCAAAGCTCTTATATATGAGTTTAAACATTACAGTAAAGTAGTATATACCAATGGGAGAAGAGAGTGTGTAAAACTTTTTAATCTAGTATAGTGATTCTAGATAAAGTAGAACAGTGGGGTAGTTTTGAAGCCACTGTTGATACTACACCTCCCAGGGTCTAAACCACTAGCCTGGAAGCACTTAGGGAGGGATCCAGCGCTTCAGTTGAATATGTAAGAGTGGAGGGCCCTGCTGGGCATAGGTGGAAGAAGAGAACCTTGACCGCATTAGGGCTGGATGCCCCAGGGGGTGGGACTTTTGAGGGTGGGGAGGTGGGAGGGGGGTAGATAGAGGTTACATCCACAGAGAAGAAGGAGGAGGGGTGAGGGGATTGGGGGTTCCTGGGTGGGTGGGGGATGGGGTAAGGAGACAACATAGGAAATGTTAATAAAACATCCAATAAAAAAAAAGAATTTCTCAAATTCATTGTTTAAAATAGCTGAGTAATATTCCATTGTGTAAATGTACCACATTTTTTGTATCCATTCCTCAGTTGAAGGACATCTGGATTCTTTCCAGCTCCTGGCTATTATAAATAAAGCTGCTATTAACATAGTGGATCATATGTCCTTGTTATATGTTAGAGCATCTTCTGGGTATATGCCCAGGAGTAGTATAGCTGGGTCCTCAGGTAATGATATGTCCAACTTTCTGAGGAATCGCCAGACTGATTTCCAGAGTGGTTGCACCATCTTGCAATCCCACCAACAATGGAGGAGTGTTCCTCTTTCTCTACATCCTCACCAGCATCTATTATCACCTGAGTTTTTGATCTTAGCCATTCTGACTGGTGTGAGATGGAATCTCAGGGTTGTTTTGATTTGCATTTCCCTGATGACTAAGGATGCATTTCTTTAGGTGGTTCTTGGCCATTCGTGTTTCCTCAGTTGAGAATTCTTTGTTTAGCTCTATATCCCATTTTTAAATAGGGTTATTTGTTTGGAGTCTAATTTTTTGAGTTCTTTGTATATATTGGATATTAGTCCTCTCTCAGATGTGGGATTGGTAAAGATCTTTTCCCAATCTTTTGGTTGCCATTTTGTCCTATTGACAATGTCCTTTGCCTTACAGAAACTTTGCAATTTTATGAAGTTCCATTTGACAATTCTTGCTCTTAAAGCATAAGCCATTGGTGTTCTGTTTAGGAACTTTTCCCCTGTGCCTAGGTATTCTAGGGTCTTCCCCACCTTCTCTTCTATTAGTTTCAGTGTATCTGGTTTTATGTGGAGGTCCTTTATCCACTTAGACTTGAGCTTTGTACAAGGAGATAAGAATGGATTGATTTGCATTCTTCTACATGTTGCCCTCCAGTTGAACCAGCACCGTTTGTTGAAAATCCTGTCTTTTTTTCCACTGGACAGTTTTAGCTCTTTTGTCAAAGATCAAGTGACCATAGGTGTGTGGAAGATTACTTCCTTACTTTTTCTAGATTGTAGTTTCCTTCCTTGTGTTGGCGTTTTCCATCAGTTATCCTTCGAAGTGCTGGATTTGTGGGAAGATATCATGCAAAATTGGTTTTGACATGGAATATCTTGGTTTCTCCATCTATAGTGGTTGAGAGTTTTGTTGGGTATAGTAGTCTGGGCTGGCATTTGTGTTCTCTTAGGGTCTGTATGATATCAGTCCAGGATCTTCTTCTGGCTTTTATAGTCTCTGGTGAGAAGTCTGGTGTAATTCTTATAGGTCTGCCTTTATATGTTAGTTGACCTTTTTCCCTTACTGCTTTTAGTGGGTTTTTGTTGTTGTTGTTGTTTTGTGCATTTGATGTTTTGATTATTATGTGACAGGAGGTATTTCTTTTCTGGTCAAGTTTGTTTGGCATAGACTTCTTGTATGTTTATGGGCAACTCATTCTTTAGGTTAAGGAAGTTTTCCTCTATAATTTTGTTGAAGATATTTACTGGCCCTTTAAGTTTGGAGTCTTCATTCTCATCTATACCTATTATCCTTAGGTTTGGTCTTCTCATTGTGTCCTGGATTTCCTGGATGTTTTGGGTTAGGAGCTTTTTGCATTTTGCATTTTCTTTTGACAGTTGTGTCAATATTTTCCATGGTATCTTCTGCACATGACATTCTCTCTTTTATCTCTTGTATTCTGTTGGTGATGCTTGGGTCTATGACTCCTGATCTCTTTCCTACGTTTTCTCTCTCCAGGGTAGTCTCCCTTTGAGATTTCTTTATTGTTTCCATTTCCATTTTTAGCTCCTAGATGGTTTTGTTCAATTCCTTCACCTATTTGGTTTTGTTTTCTTGCAATTCTTTAAGGAATTTTTGTGTTTCCTCTTTAAGGGCTTCTACCTGTTTACCTGTGTTCTCTTGTACTGCTTTAAGGAAGTTATTTATGCCCTTCTTAAAATCCTCTATCATCATCATGAGAAGTGATTTTAATTCTGAATCCTGCTTTTTCTGTGTAATGTGGTGTCCAGGCCTTGCTATGGTGGGAGAACTGGGTTCTGATGATGCCAAGTAACTTTGGTTTCTGTTGCTTGTGTTCTTGTACTTGCCTTTCGCCATCTGGTTAACTCTAATGTTACCTGTGCTCACTGTGTCTGACTGGAGTCTATCTTTCCAGTTATCTTGTTTGTGTCAGAACTCCTCAGAGTCCACATGTCTCTGTGATCCTGTGATCCTAAGTTCCTGCATGGAAGTACTCCTGGGACTCAGGCTGCCTCTGAGATCCTGAAATCCTGCTGCTTTGAGTGCAGTGGTTCCTCTAGGATGGTTCAGGATATGGTATCTTCACAGGAGCGGACCAGCTAGGTGTTTACTGGTCTGAGTGGAGTGACTCCTCTAGAATGGCTCAGGGTAAGTTGTCCTCTGCTCTGCTGGCAGTGGCTCCTCTAGGATGGCTCAGGATAAGGTGTCTCCACAGGAGCAGACCATCTAGGTGTCTGCCCCAGCCAAAAGGACAAGGTTCAGGGCAGAAGGGAAGTAGTATTCCAGAGGTGTGGGTTTTGGGTGGATGATGGTTCCTGAGCACCCCTGGCTGCCAATTGTAACTCTGGGGCATGGGGTAGTGAGTGAGGGTTCTTACCCACTGCTCTGAGTGCAGTCACTCCTCTAGGATGGCTCAGGATAAGATGTCTCCACAGGAGCAGACCAGCTAGGTGTCTGTCCCAGCCAAAAGGTGTGACTAAATTTCTTAATGGCTAATGTTCTTGATACCTAAACATCACCTTAGTTATGTCAAGAGAAAGCAGATAGGATAGGTACATCTGGTGATTTGAGTAGGCTTGTCCTCCACAGTCTCATGTGTTTGAGACTTGGGTCATATGGAGTGGCACTATTAGGAGGTGTGGCCTTGTTGGAATAGGTGTGGACTTGGAGGAAGTATGTCACATGGAGGTAGGTTTTGAGGTTTCATATATAAGCTCAAGCTATGTCCAGTTTGGAATTCTAGTATCCTGGCTGCCTTCTGACCAAGATGTAGAACTCTCGGTTCCTCTAGAACCATGTCTGCCTGCATGATGCCATGCTTCTTGCCATAATAATGGACTGAATCTCTGAAACTGTAAGCCAGACTTAATTAAATATTTGCCTTTATAAGAGTTGCTTTGGTCTCAGTGTCTCTTCACAGTGATGAGACCCTAACAAAGACAGCACCAAAGTGAAGATACTGAAGCTTTGGATTTAATAGTTTGTCATGCCTCTACATATTTTGGCTTCACCTGCATTTGTTTGAACATATTTCATTGGAAGGACGTGTATAGAACTGAGATCCATGTTCTGTGTGTCAGATGTCTGAAGGCATTACTGACTCACTCTATTTAAACCAATAAGAAAATTCTATACAATGTTATTTTCATATTTCAAACGAAAATACTAAAGCATGGAGAGAGCAAACCACCTGTGACACATTCTTTTTAATTTTGTACATACAAGGAGATTGGAGACTTTAAGATGATGACCTACTGATTATTAGTGAGTGAGATTCCAGGTAATTTTTTTTGTATATTTTGCTTTATTTAATTGCTAATATCAATATAGTATTTCTATAATAAGAATCAACACAATAACCCTAACCTCACTTAAATAAAGACATACACTCTTTACAATGTGCCACGTGATTTAAGAATATATATCCATACACATAAGCAGACTAGGTGCTTATTAATATGATTTTTCCTTTCTTCGGGATAACTTTGTCCTCTCAAGAGAACAAAGTTGATAAAAGTTTATTTAACATTGCAAAAAGCATTTTGAAAGACTCATTAATACTTTTACTTAAAAATTTTCATACAATATATTGTATTTTTATCCATACTCAACTCCTTAAGTCCTTCTAGATCCAGATCCATTACCACACCCACCAAACTTAATGTTCTTTCTCTCTCACAAACAAAAACTCCAAACCTAAAAATTACCATATTAAAAAGTGTAAAAAACCCAAAAATTAAAACAGCAAGCCCCATAGAGTCCATTTCTATGTTGCCCAACTATACTAGGGCATCAGGTTGCTCTGGAGTGTAATTGATATACCAGAAATACTTCACTGGAGAAAACTGATCTTTCCCTTTTCCCAGAATTTCTCAATTACAAATCAATCCCTTGTTAAGGATGTGTCCACTCTCATTCTCCATGCCAGGACTTTGTTTGGTTCGAACTTGTGGAGGTTTTATGAGCACTGTGATCATTTCTGTTCGTTCACATGTGTACTATTCTGTTACACCTGGATGTCACTCTTTCCTTGATGTCAGTGACCATGTTTGACTCTTGCAATGTTTCTGCTTCCTCTCTGAATAGATTTCTGAGCCTTGAGCAGATGTGTTATAAAGACATCATATTTAGGTCTGAGGCTACAAAGTTTTTCACTCTCTGTACATTTTCCAGTTTTGGATTAACTATGTCTACTCCAAGAAGGTACTTTTCTGATGTGGGTTGATTTTTGCTCTGACATCATTGGTATAACAATATGTCATTAGGCATCATCTTTCTATTACTTTGTAGGTTTTTTCCTTGTTATCTGTAACCTATCTAGTCTTCAGTTCTTGGTAACATTAGCAGTATCAGGTATAGGTTTGATCTCATAGAGTAAAACTTAAATCAAATAAAAAAAATGGATGGTTTCTGCTCTAACATTTGTGACAATATTGCATTAGTCAATTTTTCATCGGATTATTTTTTTCAGGTGCAGGATTTAAGGCTCTGCAGTAGTGTGCAAAGTACTTTCCATAACATAAACACTGGTCTGTAGGGGTGAAGCTTCAAGCTGGCCACCAGTTCAATTTCTCTATGTTTGATGACATAAGTAGGTTTTGTCTCCAACAATAGGTTCCTAGCATCAGGTTATGGAGACTAACCAATATCCTTGGCAATAGCCTATGAGTCTTGAGTGTTCAATGGGGCTCTCAGGCTAATGACTCAACAAAATGTATCTTATTCTTGGCATATGAGATTTTATTTGGTAGAATAAGATTTCTAATTGGTGTATTCTCTCCCCCATTTTATGATTACTCCATGTGAATTCCTTATGTTTGTGTATATATTTTGGGATGCTTATATGGTAATAGGTTTCCATATGACTTTTCAAGAGGCCTTTAGTGTTTTTATTCTTTCCAAATATTCCTTCCTTTACCATGCTCTCTTATTAAATTTTTAATAGAACATATCAAATATAACTATACTTCCAAGACTTTGATTAATGTCTGAAGATCTTTATCTTTAAAATATTAGGTGACTTACTTATAACCTTAAAGATGGAAACAGTGACCAGCCTCAAATCATACTTGACTATCAAAAACTAAATCAAAAGATAACATTACACTTTTTTTCTTTTCTTTGGAGAGATAGACTATATTGAGTTATTGCCTTGTCTTCTGAAACAAGTATTGAACTCAGTGTAGTGTAGCAATAGATGACATGAAGAAAAGACATCTGGCGGAGGGTCATATCAAAAACATGCACCTCTCTAAGTAGTTTAAACATATACAGAATGTCTTATTTGATATTTTATCCAGTTTATCTTAATTAAGATCAAATCAATAATTATTCTATTTCTTAAAATTGTGATTAGGACCAAGCAGAGAGGGGCCCCCCAGAAACCCCTCTGACTGGCGATCTGAATTCTTGCTTAGGCTGCGAGGCTAAGCACTGCAAGGGAATATAAATAAAAGTTAAAAATATCTCTCTGGGTTCCCTGAGGGACAAGCCTAACTGCATAGGGGTTGATGTCAAAAGTATCCCCTCTCCAGGAAAAAGACATCGGGATGGGTATGGCCCTCATGCCTCACTGGGCAATTATAGGGGGACTGGAGCCATTACAAGGTCCTCTTCAATTACTGGAGGTCAGGCCTCTATCCCTGCCTTTGCAAGATTAGAATCGCCACAGCCCTTCTATACTTAGAGAAAGGAGGAGATGTCAGGGGCAGCCCTGATTACACACTGTAGGCCTAAAATCAGCAATAGGCCTGTCATACACGTATACTAACACCAAGTTTTGGGTCTCAGTGGAAAAACATTGAAACAGATGGCTATAAGCTAATGTAAACAGGCAGCTTTTGTGGAAATTTACCAGCCCAAGTAGTCATAGACCTTGTAAATATATAGCCTTGGCAGACAACACCAACTTAGATAAGGACAAGTGAGTCATAGGCAGAGTCACAGTGATCTGTCTCCTGAACCTTCACCCAGCCGATACCCGGTTCTGAAGATATCTGTATTCCCCCTGAACACCCAAACTCCAGTGTCATTCCCTTCCCCACATCCTGCCTTTCTGTGTTTATAACCCCTGCGTGAATGAATTACGATTTGAGAAAAATAAATAAATTATTTAAAAAAATGTGATTAGGACTTATCTTTTGATGAATGGTATCAAAGTGATAAGAAGCCAGCTTTTTTTTTTTTTTTACTTAGTAAAACTTTAAAGATTTTTCTATAAATTAATTTTTTCAGTGTTGCAGTAGAATTTAGCATCTCATGTACTAGGCACACACTCTACCAAGGCATATCTAACCCAATTTTTATTGTTTGTTACTTTCAATTGTTTACATAAAACATTTTAGTTTTTTCCCATCCCCCATTTTCCTCTCCCACTAGAACCCTTCTTCTCATTATACCTCCCTCCTACTTTCATTTTTCTCTTTGTCCCACAGAGTTTAGTAAGAATCATTTTTCTATGCATGGAGGGGGAAATATTATTCAGTGGAGTAAGGACAATTTTTCTATGGCTACACCACTAAAGAAGATGACATCCCCTTCTGTTAGAGCCCTCTCCCTATAAATAGATTAGGTGATGAGCCTAATCTACTGCAGGGTTTGCTAAGATAATCTCAGCTGAGTGCAGCAGTTATGCATGCCCAGATGACATCTTTTCATTGCACCTCACTCCAATATGAGCTCTTACATATTATTTCTACCACATATATTGCATGACGTTTCCTGTTCCTTAGAATGAGGGATATATCAGGCCAGTTTAGGACCAAATGTTTACACTATCATTCTTGGGTCTGGGCCAGTTATGAATTTCTGCTCACTGGCCATTACCCATTATAAGAATGGGTTTCTTTGCTTAAGACTGGGAACAACACAAATTTATGGGTCTAAACTTGAGTGTTTAGAAGAGAGTTTAACAACATGATTATTTAGCTGAACAACGGTAGTAGTGTATCTCTAGGGCAATGGGCTATTCACAAGCACATGTTTATTACATTGAAAGACTACTTAAAACAGATAGAGCTGCAGGCATGTGAGCCACAAGAAATGACTGTTGCAAAGAAACTTTGACTTCCAAACCCCAGTGAGTGCAGAATACTAGAATTTTGTTCCAGTAAAGTGTCTAGCCATGACTACATAAGCAACAAGTTCAGTTTGACTGTGTGAGTACAAACTGTCTCCCTAAAGTAGACATAGATAATAGGATGAATAAGTATTTACCCCATCTTCAAGATACTTGTAATGAAAAAAGGATTAAGCTTGGACATAGAAGCATTTAAGTCCTATTGAAGATTTGCTGATGTCTGTGGTAGATATAAAAAGATATCATAATCATGTTGCAATACTTTGAAAGTTATTTCACTAATGATTATTGCATTCAATAAAATTTTGGTTGGAAAAAAATCAAAACATGTTGGATTATGGTGTATCATGGATCAGCTGTTGTGTGTGTGTGCATGTGTGTGTGTGTGTGTGTGTGTGTGCATGTGTGTGTCCATGTCTGCCCACCACAGGGTTAGGGCCACTTGTGAAGGTGAGACACAGGAGTTTGCCTGTACTCTCCCCATGCTGGTGCTGGGTGGGCGTCGGGCTATATGAAGCTGTGGGACCACATTCCAGGGGAGAGGGAGCACAGTCTGAGTTCCTGGGGGAGCTAGAGCTAGCTTGTCTGGTTCTCAGGCTCTTGGGCCTCTAGACATCGCTGGATGTTTGGGGTGGGGGAGCCGTGGAAAAGCCTAGAATTAAGTGGGGACTTACGGGAGAGAAGCTCCACCTGTGTCTGCCCTGAACAACGATCTGGGGGACCTGGAAGAGAGAACTGGAGGACTGGGGTCACAAAGAACCACGGCTTGTGTATAGTCTGATCAAACTGTAATTTTTATTTTCTCACACAAGGGTTATATACACATAGAGGCAGGATGTGGGGAAGGGGATGATGCAGGAGCGTAGATGTTCTTAGGGGAAGTACAGATATCTTCCAGAAAAGGGTATCAGCTGGGTGAAGAAGCAGGGAATCAGTCATTATGACTCTGTCTATGATTCATTTGTTATTATCTAAGCTGGAACTTTCCACCAAGGCTACCTATCCACAAGGTCTATGATTACTTGTTCTTATCTAGGCTGGTAATTTTCCACCAAGGCTGCCTGTTTACAAGATCTATAGCTATCTGTTCTAGGATCAGTGATTTCCCACAGAGACCAAGACTTTATGTTAGTAGGCATGTATGACTTAGGCCTATGGCTGACTTTAGGCCGTCAGTGTATAAGCAAGGTTGCTCCCTACATGTGTCCCCCAGGAATGAGAGTTCTTAGCTTGGTTGCTGCGGCTCGTTTGGCTTGCTTGGGTTGGTGGTCATTGTGGCTGGAAATGCAGAGAGGTCTTCTGTGGGAGATTAGACTGTGGCTCTGTAGGTGAAAACTTTCTCCATTGTTCCCCAGGGTGGATTTTAAGATGTTTATTATTATGGCAGAAAGTAGATGAGAAATTGTAGCCCTTTTTTTTTCAGGGCTGACCTGAGGTTAAATACCTTTTGCAGAGAGAAGGGTCTGGGAAGGAATACTTAACTGGCTATGCCCCTCTAGCCTTTAGGTACCTCACTAATGTAGAGATCTGTCTTGAGGCTACATGACTCATGATCATGCCTTCTACCTGTGGAGAGGCTAGGGGACATTGCCTGATATGATTAAAGGACACAGATCTATGGAGGGCTGCAGCCTTGTGTCAAGAGCTGAGAGTCTGAGCGCATGGCAAATGCCTACTGTCTGTTGCAGGGGACCCTGTGGGGTCATCTCATGGGTCACCGGGGTTTCAAAGCTAGCTCAACCAGAAATCAGGCTGCCTTTCACGGTCCTGCAAAAACAATTTTGGCAAACAGAATGAGATAATAGTAGTCGAACTAGCTTATAAACCCAGAGATAAGAATCATGATGTACGAGTATGATTTAAACTAAGTTGTGCAATCAGGCTGAAATGCTGATTATGCATGTTTTAGTTACTCTTCTGTTGTGAAAAAGTCACATGGTCAGTTTTCATTAAGGGTGTGGCCTATAGTTGATCAGCCATGCCCAGTAGACAACACCACACTCAGAAGTTATGGGCAGCAAATTTATAGTCAGTGGGTTATTATAAAGAAAAAAAAAGAACATAAAGTTGGGGGAGGGTGTTTGTTCTGGAAGGAGTTAGGAAAGTAATGTGGCAGTGAATATGATTAAAATACATTTTGTAAAATTATCAAATTTTGTGCTAAAAATTTTAAATAATATCCACCAAAAATAGAGCTTTAGACTATTTCTCAATGTTAGAGGCTATGGTGTCTGCATTATACAAAGTTATTATACAATACATCTATGCAATTTTTAGCTTAAAGCAAAATATACACACGTGGTTCCACTTTAGGAGCCAGTTGTACACATTTAAAAATGTTTAGAAGATTTTGATCATGTCTTCATGGTTGTCTAAATTTTCCCAGTATATTTTAAATTTCTGATTTTATTAATTTGGGCCTTCTTCTTTTGATTAATTTGTCTAAGAGTTTGTTATTTTGCTTATCTTTTCAAAGAACTCATTCTTTCTTTTATTGGTTCTTTTTTCTGGTTTTTATTCCCATTTCATAAATTTCAGTCTTTTCTCTTGCTATGTCACTTCTTTTACTTTTTTGGTTTGGCCTTTTTCCCCCCAATTCCTTAAGATCCATTATTTATTTGAATTCTCTTTAGGCACTTAGTGTGATAAACTTCTCTCATAGATCTGCTTTCACTTTTTCCCATAGATTCAGATAGGTTATATTTTCATTTTAATATACCTCTAGGATTTAAAATTCTTTTCCCTTCTTGATCTCTGCCATGGCCCATTTTACTGTGTCATTTGTGTCTCTGTAATTTGTTCCATTTTATGTCTTATGATTTGTCCTTCTGTTGATTTCAAATTTGTCCCTTGGTGGTCTGATAGGATAAAGAATTATAGTTTGACTTTTCTATATTTGGTGAAACGTGCTTTGTGTCAAATATGAAATCTACTTTGGGGAAGGTTCCATGGGTTGCTGAGAGGCTTATGAATTATTTGTTGTTTGGGTGGAATGTTCTGTATATTGGCTATGCCCATTTTATCTGTGATGCTCTTTACTGTCAATGTTTCTTTAATGGTTGGTATACAGATGGTCTGTAGATGGTGAGAGTGGGGTATTAAAGTTACCCACTATTCCTGGTTTAGCATTCATTTAAAATCTGTTAGTGTTTGCATCATCGAGTTGGATAAGCCTATATTTAGAACATACATATTTAGAACTATAATTTCATCCTGATGGAATGTTTCCTTGCTCAGTAACTCCTCTGAAAAAAATTTGGGTCGAGTTTATTTAGTCAGATACTAATATAAGAATGACTACTTGTTTTCTGGTCCCATTTTCTTAGAGTACATTTTTCTCTTCTTTGACCTAAGATTGTGTATATCTTTGGCAGAAAGGTGTTTTGAAGTCAGCAAAAAGAAACTTGTCATTTCTAATCCAATCTACTTGTCTGTGTTTTAGATGGGTGAATTGAGATTACTACTATTACAGTTCTGACTGGCAGGTCTGTATTTCTACCTGCCATTTAGTTGATTTTGTAGCATTTGGGAATTTCTTATCATTTTTTTGTTTTTTTTTTGTTTAATGAATGATATAGCATATTTTTTCCCTCCAATAGTACATTATGTGTGTTTTGAAGCAGTTTCCCCAATACTCACTTTAGGTAGCTTGATTGTTGCGAATTTTCTAGCCTACATTTTTTTTTACCATATTTCATTGTCAATCATAACTGATATTTTTTGCTTAGGATATTAGAGTGAGTCAGTAATGATGATATTTCAGAGTTTGAAACACATCAGTCCAAGTCTCCTTTCCTTTCATGTTTTGGATTAAAACAACAGCTATTATTCTGTTGGGACTGCCTTTGTATACAACTTTGTCTTTCTATGTTGCAGGTTTTCTTTTTTATGTGAATTAGATACCTTTACTATAATATAACATGGGAGCCCCTTTTTTGGTCCTATCCTTGTGTACTTTTATATGGATGGGCTGCTTGTTCTCTAAATTTGAATAATTTCTTTAATAATTAGATTAAAAATACTTTCTACCTGCCCCTACAGGTGTTTCAGGAGCCACATGTGTAGCAGTAGGTGGCAGAGAGGTGAGAGGCTATGTCTATACTCAGTGTTCTCATCTACAAACATCTGAATAAGCCTAACATTTCCTGGGAAAAGCAAGCCTGAGACAACCAACAGTCTGGTGCTAAGCAGGCTCAATTGGGTTCCTAGGATAGGGAGAAAGCCAGAGACACTGAGAACCCTGCCTGGTACCTGTAGACTATGGCAGGAGTTATCCCAGACAGATGACCCTAGCAAAGGGCCACTTGGGCAGGTCAGGCAAGGACTAAGCCCAAATTGACCACCTGAACAGGCACTATGGGCCCTGGATAGGTAGTTAGCCTGAGGTGACCACCAGTCTGGCAACTTGTAGGCCTGTGGAAGCTGACCAAGCCCAAGATGATCACTGCCTGATGCCATAATGTACAAGGAATGCTTAGTATTCCTGAGACAACCCCAGACACTCAGAGACCCTGGGCTCCATCAAGAGGAGCAAGTAAATGGTAACAGCAGGAAAGGTGGCCCCCAGGCTCAGGAAAGTTGAAGAGCTGTCCTTGCCCCTCACTCTCTGGAGCACTCAAGAATGCAGGCCCTGAACCTTACCTGGACAGCCCAGTAGAGCTGACCCTGATGGTGGGAGAAGGGTTGAGCCAGCCCTGATAGATTGAGCATAGGAGAGCTGGACCAACAACTTGTCTGCTGTGAAGAGGATGGCATGTGGGAGAGAGAGATGCCCACCACCACTTACATCTTGCCATCTACAACAAGCAGGAGAGCAGTCTCTGAGTTCATCAGAGTGGGAGAGCTGGCTCCACCCATCAACTACTGCAGCAATTGGGAGAGCAGACCCTGCTCCTCACCAGGGAAGCACAGTAGAGCTGTCCCTGGATCTGGGGTTTGCAGGCAATCAAGCCAGAGTGTATAAGAGTGGAAGAGCCAGTGGGCTCACCTGCTCAGATATCTCTCAGACCCAGACCAAGGGCTTTGATTTGGCCCACCCCAACATCTACCCTATCAATGAACTGCTGGAGTCTATGAAGGGGCCAGTCCTAAACTACAGGGTCTCCGTGGCACAGGGCAACAACAGAATATCCAAGAGTCCAGTGAGGTTCCAGTATTGATACAGTAGTGGTAGCCAGTGGCCTCATACCAGACAAACTAGTTATTGCAATGAACATTTGCAAGCAAAGAAGTGGAGAGAAAAGTATATATTATGGGACACACTATGACACATTACAACTTCCACAATTAATATTTTTTCTCTATTTAGGGGAGGTTGCAAGAATTGAGGGTGAGTATGAGAGGAGGGGAGGACACTGGGATTGGGATGCATGATGTGAAATTCACAAGGAACCAATAAACAACAACAACAACAACAACAACAACAACAACAAAATTAACAGTGTTCTCTAAATTTTTGCATGAAAATTTTTGGATGTGTATGACATGCAGGTTTTTTCTTTTCATGATGTCTTATTTTATCTCTTGATCATACATTTAAAAAGTTGACATTTAATGAGTGATCCAATTCTTCTAGTTTGTCTTCATACCTTGATACTCTCTCTTCCACATTTGACCTAATAGTCATTTTAATTTTAGTTTGGGGTTTCTTCATTATTTATGTCTATTAAACTCTATTTTCATTTCACAGACTAACTTCCTTTTCCATTCACTAAGCCATTTTTGTTCTCTTTGAAAGTATTGGAACCCTCTTTGCGTCTTTACCACATTTATACTCATTCTTTTTAAGCCCGTGCATTGAATTTCATGTAAGTCCTTTTGATGGATGTTATTATGGTAAATTTTGGCAGTGTAGGCTGGTGAGATGTTATCTTACTTTTTGGGTTACCTGTATCTTTGCACTGGGATAGTTTTATCCGTCATTAGATGATTGGTTACAATTTGTTGTTTTTGCTTTTCTCTTAATCGAGTTTAACTTCTTTCCTTTAATGGATGTATTTGCAGTGTCCAGGGAAGAATGAGTTGTAGTACAGGTCTAGTGATACTTCCATCTATTAGATTAAAGTTGCACATAGCAGATTTATATCTAGCCTGGTTCTGTTGCTTGAGTCTTGTTTATAGAAAGAGTCTCTATGTAATTGTTAACCCACTCTGACAATAGAGCTAGACACTTGCTTTGTATTAATTATTTCTTGGAATAAAGAAACCTATGGTACTGAATATATTATTAGATTAATGTGAATAGGAAGAAAAAGAAGAGTTAAAAGATTATGTTGCTAGAGGGAAAATAGAGAATAAGGATATAGGAGTGGGAATATTTGGGCTAAGGGGGAAAGTAAAGTGGATATGTGGGAATTTTCGGTTAATGGTATGTAGAATTCAGGTCCCAGTTCTTCTTCTCAGACCCATGTTCCCAGAAATAAGACTCAGACTCAAAATATATTTACAAATACCTTGGTCATATAATTAGGTTCTTCTCTGACCAGATTACAATGAAAGTAACCCACTTATTTTTAACCTACATCCTGGCATGTGGCTGGTTACCTGTCCTCAGGAACCATGAGTTCATCTCTTCAAATCTTCTTGAGTATATCTTCCCTGCCTGGCTCTATCTCAAAATCCCTTCTCTCTACTGGATGTTCCACCTCTATTTCCTGCCTAAGCTTTTAATTGACAGATGATGCATCCATACAATACATAAGATATTCTCTCTACAATGGTAGACTAAGAAGAAGAAGTAAAGATTAGTAACTAGATTTCTTGAATCAGGTCAGCCTTTAGGCTTTGGGGGATATAACAGCAAAAGAAACATTTACTAAGAAAAAAAAAGGAAGAAAAAAGAGAGGAAAGTGTGTGTGTGTGTGTGTGTGTGTGTGTGTGTGTGTGTGTGAAAGAGAGAGAGAGAGAGAGAGAGAGAGAGAGAGAGAGAGAGAGAGAGAGAGAGAACAGTAGAGGAGAGTGTTGGACTGCTACCATTACTTCCTTTACTGTTCTATACATGAGAAATATCAGTAAGGGAAGAGGGGAACCTGGTGGACACCTAAGACTCTAGAATTACTTAAAGATAAGGAAAAACAATATTGGGGAATAGGAGGAGAGTGGAGATAATTGGAAAATGAAGTTCTTGGACTGAATATTGATTATTGACTTTTTGGTAGATTCACTTTGATCCAGTTCTGGGATGTACTCTGTTGATTTTTGTCAATCTTTTTATGTGGTTTTCAGCTTTCCTTGTATATGGACCTTCTTGGCTATGCTCAGTTGTAGATACCTAAGGCAGATTCCAACGAGCCAAAGTTTCTGTGTTTGTGTTCCTCAGTGGTGGTTGCATAGTAGTCAAAGGCTGTATAGCTTGGTGCTTGGCTGACAGCTTCGGTTTTCCTTGTTGGACACTGATGGTGGCCCTGACAGTAGTGCCTGGGAACAGGTTCTGAGAAACTCTTACCAGTACTGTTTTTCATGGTGAAGCCTTGTAACCCAATTTGCCTGGGGTAAATTTCTGCTCTTGTGGTGGTAGCTGCATTTTAGTTACAGTCACAGTACCAAGTCACATCTGATTGTATAGAAGTTTGTGAGTCCAACATTAGGAGACATTTACTGCCGAGTTGACCACATCTCTTGTAGAATTGGAGTAGTTCTAGGTAGCTTGATAAGATCTTCCAATACTCTTTATTCCTCAAACTGTAATGAGCCCCTTGTTTCAACATGGCTTCTAGTTGGCCATTTTACCCTTAATGAAGAGTTTCAAAGTCAGATTTTGATAGTGTGGTTTGTAACATGGATATTAAAATATCCTTGCCCTTAAATAGTACTTCTAACGCTTGAGACACTACAAGTCCTTCCTTATGCGTCTAAATCAGGAATTATCCTCTTTCTTCCTTTTCATTGACATGTAAATCTTTTTGGATAGGATTTGCATTTTAATTAAGCTGCTAATACTTTGGAGTTAATGAGTTTAATCTAAGACTTTCTTCTTGACAGGGAAGTGCAAGACTAACTGAAAGTCCTTTTGATCATTTGGGAAAATATAAAACATCCGTGTGTTACATAAAAATGTAAGAAAGGCACCTATTAGGGACAGAAATAGGATTTAACCTAACTATCTACAGAGGACTGCTGAATGACATTAGTCATTTTTCTTTTCTTTCACATGTTTTAATTCTTCACAATCTGATTCTTGCTCAGAGGGACTGAGAGACTCAGTAATTCTCACTCTATCAAGAAAAAGTTGCCTTGTGCTTTATATGGTCCTAATGATGTCTGCAGTAATCAATTCAGTGACTTCATGTACGGAAAGTATAAAATAGCCAATTACTTGAAAATATAATACATGAATACAAGGGAATTTTATTTAGTTATACAATTATTAAATTTTACAACAAAATAGTTAGATCTAAAAAATATACTGACTGATACATCTCAGCCTCAAAAAAGATAAACACTGTGTATCCTCTCTCATATGAAGATCTTAGCTTTGAATTTTTGGATTTGTATATTTTATTTGGAGTGTTCATAGAGGCTAGGAAGTAAGAAAGTATCCTGGAAAAAGAGGAAAAAAGGCTTTAAATGTGGTATTGGATGAATACTAGAACACATGTTAAATGAAAGTAGAGAAGAAAGAATTAAGCATAAGTATAGGTTATGAAAAGTCTATACAAAAATGGTTTTTCTAAGTCTACTAAAATCCACAATTAAAAGTAAAATAATGTTTGATTGTAAATACCCTGGATTTCCCAGAACCCAAAGTTTATTGAATGAAAATGCCAGTAAGAGTTGTGGGATACCTGTCTATGAGCTGTTGATCAGGGAGGCCCTAGATGCACCCCCCCAAAAAAACCCCAGGCAATTGTCATTGCACTTGGTTGCCCACCAGAAATTGATGAGTTGTAAGACCTGTTGCTGAACATAGCAACTGTGGTTACAGTACCCAGAAAAATCAAATGTGGAATTGTCCTCATGACTGGCCAATCTCCACAGTGCTGGAAAAGTGTTATACAAAATACTGATTGAGAAAAGTCATCAACTTATACTTATATAACTTTGAACACTATGAACTTTAATAACAATTGGTTAAGCAAGATTTACTCACTAGTGCAGTATAAGCATATCTATTATGGGGGTAACTAACAGGGGTATTCTGGTTGTATTTATGATCTAATCTACAGGGAGAAACCTTGTATAAATGGAACTGGTCAGGAGTTCTTGGTTTGAGATTTCATAGGCCCTGAAGTCAAAGATACTGCTCTTGTGCTAAATGAATGTGGTATCAAATTGCCTTCTAAGGAGTTATGTTTATACCCATGGATTATGGCTACTCCAAGCCTTCATCAGGAAAGCTCGTTTTCTAACTGAGTGGCCTACTTAGAATATAGTATAGAGACCCCCAAGCTTGTTGAAGTGCTAAGAATAAGAACTGTGAAGTCTTCATCTCTAAATAGTTCTACCCCCTCCAAAGAAGAAGGAACACTGTGGAAGAGGCTGCAGAAAGACTGCAAGAGCCAGAAGGTAAGGAAGAGCTGCCTGCAAAAGTGGACACATCCCCATTTCATTGTGCATGAATAAAGAGCTCATGAGGTTCTATGGGCCATTAATGCCTGCTGAAGCAGAGGGTATCATTCTCTCAGTGGAGTTGCTATTGTTAAACTGGTCAAGTTCTAGTAAATAACCCTGTATGCATGCTCTGGCAAGCTGTCAAAATTAATTCAACAAACCATATGTATACCAAAAAAGGCATGAAATTAGTACAGGGGCTTTCTAGGAAGAAGAGTTTCAGTGGGCGAGAGACAAGAGAGAATAACATGGAATAAAAATGAATTAATTATGTGCATGTATCACATTGTCAAAAAATTAAAAAAGGAGAAACAATAATGAGTATTCCAAACTAAGAAAGAATTCCATCATCCCAAGTAAAATTAGAAAAATTGTTCAGTTTCCAAATTATATAAATCTAACAGTAATAAATATATATGACACAGATTGATGTGTCTGGTCAAGAAGAAAAAATACTTATTAAAGTTGCTAATAAATAAAGTGACCTGTTTATATGTTGTTATATTATAGTTGTCTGTCATTGATGGCAGTAATGGTTGCACATCAAACCAATTAAACAAAAGAGGTAGCAATGTGCTCAGATTTGTAGAAAGTGGAAGATTTATTAGGTTCTAAGTTACACTATTTTCTGTACTGTAACTGTTACTTATCTGATTTCAAAACTATTATTTCTATCATGATATTTTATCTTTCTATATATGGAAGTTTTATAGACAATTGCTTTGTGAATATTTTTGCAGGGACAATAAACATGCTGTTGATCCTATTTCAAATTGGCTTCATTATTAGTAGGTGTTTAAGTATTTCATTTTTACCCCAAATAATGTATTCATTATTTTCTTATATAATCTTTGGAACAACCAATAACAATACCTTTTCATAACAGGCAAAGTGAGATTTGCAAATGAACCTTTTCTTCTCGCTTCTTTCATTAATAGATAATTTGTCTTAAAAACTTATTAAAACTAATCTGAAGTCATGTCATCACCCTACTCATTTAGTTTCTAGAAACATCTTTTATCCCAATAATACATTGTTCTTTTTGTAAACAATTTTGCTTGATTTAGTAAATGAAAACCCAACACTCTGAAATAAATATGAAAGCTCAATTAAAAAAATAAATGCATTTTTTGGTGTCTAAACATTCTAAAATATTTAAGATAGTCTTGGGTTTAAAAATTCATTATTTAGCTAAGTACTTAGATTTGATTGATTGTAATTTAGTCTGGCAGTCATTTATGTGAGTGTCCATCACTATTTTTGGAAGCAAAGTACTCCCAAAGTGATTTTGCTGGGTTTAAAAAAATTACAACATTTCTTGTGGAGGAAACAAGGAGTCTGACAATTGAGCATAGGAAAGATCCAGTTAATTCTGTGATGCTGCCATATACTGACCTCTCAAAACCAGGCAGTATCTTCATTTTCAAAAGAAATGCTTATTATTTTTAACATGGACTGGGATCATTCATCAAAATGTAAGACCTAAGACCTTCATTTTATGTACGGGTTTCCTATAGAATCTAGTTAGCTCTGGCCAAACTATTAACATCAAACAAATACTGGTAAGATTGAAATTTCTGTCAAGGAGGTTATAACCATAATTAGTTCTCTCTATGTCTATATTTCTCTATGTCTGTCTCTGTCTCTGTCTCTCTTTCCCTAGTCTAGAGTTTGCTTCCTACCATCTAAACTGCATTTGAGAGCTTTTGAAAGTTGAGAAGCCTTAGAGGATCTCCCAGTTTTATAACAGCATTATAATAATGAGAAGGGAAGAGGTATGGGGAGGTGTGGAAAACAAAGGCCCAAGAAAAGACCTGAGAGAAATCCCAGCATTTCCACTAAACACTTCAAACTTACCCACTTCAGCCTCTGTAGGCAGAAATCACATTCCAAAGGAAAATGTTTTACAATTGTAATTACACATAATAGGAAGAATGTATTTTGCCTTCATTCTGCTCCCATGGTGAATCAATTTAATTTTTAAATACAAGAGACATAATTGATTTTAGCCCTAGATTAGTACTGGAAATGATCTATGTGTGTTCTCACTAATGGAACAAGAGAATTGGTGCTCCTTGGAGACTTAGCCAAACCTGCTCGTGCAACAATTACCAGAGCCTGACAGGTTAGTGTGTGAGGAGAGAAATGAGGGAGGGAAACACCCCACTGGTTAACAGTTGAGGAAAATAATTAATATTATATCTTCCAAGTTAATTATGGATTAGGCACAAATATATCATAGTCTCAGAAGCCACAGAGTGATGCAGCTGCCTCCAGGAGCCTTATTATGTTCACCAGAAAATGGACCTTCTGTGAATTTCGAAGCAATCATGAGCCTAGAAGGGACTGGCATAGGAGGGGAGAGATTAGGGACAGGCTTAATTTCTCTGGGAATGACAGACCCCTTTCTTATCTGGCAATGGGTCTTCCATCTGTTTTACCAGCCATCCATGTAGTTTATGGGTAAATGGGACAGTGGTTGCTCAAGGCAAAGCTATGAAATGGTATTTATATTTTGTCATTTCATCATCAAAACCAGCCCTCCAGCACAACTTCAGAATTCAATTCTTACTCTTACTGAGTTGTCAACTAATCCTCCCTAAAGCAGGATTAGTAGCTGGGATCTTAGCTGTTAAGACTATAAATCACAGGTGTATTTGCATTTTAATCAATGAGTCCAAGGGGACAGATTTGGCAAGGACCCATCACTAGCAAGGTAGTGCAGAGACCTAGGATCTAATATATACCTATTTGACAGCTCAGTGATTTTTAAGTTGTAAAATAAGATGATAGCCACCTCATGAAATTATTGTGGTAATTAAGAAATGCTATGGTATTTTGTGATGTCTCTAGCATGGACCTCAGCATTTGTAGCTTATCTCATGGTAAGGAAAACACCTCATGTCTTAACAGGAAAGGTGTTACAATGATGATACTGTGACCATCAAGGACCATTTAACTTAGGGAGGTTTCAGTTCCTCTATAAAAGAAGAGGGGTATCTAAGACTGCATTTTTGCATAGTAACAATGCTGTCATTAGTGGCACACAAGGAGAAGAGCACATAAGAGCACACAAGAATCAGCCCTTTCCATCATTAGTGATGAAGTTTCAAGGAACCTACTTAAATATGACTAACTCTAGAATATAGATTGAGTTATGAAGGACATTAGAGTGGGCAGGTAGGAGTAACGAAGGAGATGATCCGATGTGCTTTTGTTTATTTTTTGTAGGAACATGGAATAAGGAAAATACTGAAGTAGTAGTAAGTATTTTCAATTTATATTGGCCCCCAAAACAATTTTCAAGTCATGTCTTCTGTGGCACTGTGTGGTCTGCTTAAACTCTTCAAAAACTGGTATGTGTAATGAAATCTCACAGTCAACAGCTCTCATACTTTGCCACCTCTAGTGTCTCATATTGTCCTTCATACGACTTTCCATCATCAAAGCATGGTGTCTAGCAAATGTTCTGAGACATGGAACATATCTCAGAACATGGAACATATTTTGAGTTTATGTCTGAGCTTGTCCTTTTGTAACGGTTTGCACAGGTTTGTGTTTGGGTCTATGCATGGTTATCTATACAGTTGCCTGAATTTCAAAATAGACTATTATTAGGAATCATATGGCTTCCTTTTAGTAATAATGATGTTATACATGAGAATTTATGTGCTGCTAAAAATATATTGTGATCTGGTAGGTAGGTAGGTAACTAATCTACCTATATGCTATGCACTGTACACTCAATATTCAAATAATACAATCAATTACACTAAGAAAGTTTCAAATAACAAGTGGTGTTTATGAATATCACTCTAGCCTTTAGGAAAATTTGAAGTCTTCAGTAAAATAGAAACAAACAAACAACAAACAAACCCGAAACTAGTATTCCTATTTAATTCACTTATGCAGGATCCTTCAATCAAACTAAGTATGCCAGAGATTCATTAGTTTTATTTTCTTAAATATAAGTAGTTTCTAAGAAGTATATAAACTCTCTAAAATCTTGAATATTCTAAAATTAAATTATAAACATTATGATGAACCTATCTGTTAATAGAGAGAAAAAATGGCCACTTACTTCTCATGAATTGGAAACAATCAACTTGCCAAAGAACTTGAATTTCTCATCTTTCCAACCCAGACAAATGGATAACAAACCTTACTTATAGGATAGCATTGTATCTTTAAGGGCTTAGAACTGAAAAGAAAATGGAGATTATCTGTGAATATATCAATACTTTTTCATGTTCATGAAGGGAAAATTGAAATCTTGGATAAGTCAACCATATAATTCCTTGTCAACAGTATAATACAAACCCTTGGATCTATAAACTCATCATTAAAATAAATTTATTTAAGTAGGAGCAATTAATATAATAACACATTAAGTTTTCATTTAAAGAAAGCAGAGAATCCTTAATACCTGAGAAAGCTAAACAGTGGCTTCACATCTTAGATTATTTATGTTGTACAGCATTTTTGTCTGAATTAAACATATATTCCTTGACAAAAAAAAGGAGACATGTAAAACCATAAGATAATGAAATGTACAAGGCTCAGGAAACTCTGAAACTTACGGGATTCATGAGATCTCTTGGGTTCAGAAATGCAGTTAGCAGTTGTTGGGAAGAAGAAACTTTTTCACTTAAACTACTTGCAGTATTGGCAGATAACCCCAGCATCCACCTTTTGTAAGCTGGTACCCATGCTCACTCAGGCTCTTTTTTGATGGAATTTATATTAAGACACTCATATTTCTGTAAGTAACCTATCACCCACAAACCTTGAAACTACGATAATCTCATTGTCTCAGCAAGCAAGACTTGAGTAAAATAATTTCTTTGGTCTTTAACCTCTGCCATATTTTAAATAAATAGATGTTTATCCATGTCTTCGAAGGAAAAGTTTTATAACACTACTGATACCTGAATAGGGACAAAAGAGCCAAAACTTGTCTGGAGAGCAAAAGTTGCCCTAGAATGACATATGAGACAATAATGAAGACTCACCAATCAGAGAGTAAATATTTGCATTGGAAATATTGAGTCTTCGTGTTAGAGGGTTGCATGCATCCCTGATAACAGGTTGGCTTTAGGAGTATAAGGGTGCCTTCCAAATGGGCAACAGACTAGGTAATGTGTTTTAATCCCTGAAGGTGTCATGTAGAAGAAATATTTTTAAAAAGATATATATTTTAAAAAGAAGATATGTTTTAAATGGTTGTGTGGCCTTTGCTTTGGGTGACAAGAACATACCTTGGCTTCTACACTCAGAAGCCAGTGAGAAGAACTTAACACGAGAGAGAGAGAGAGAGAGAGAGAGAGAGAGAGAGAGAGAGAGAGAGAGGGAGAGGGAGAGGGAGAGGGAGAGGGAGAGGGAGAGGGAGAGAGGGAGAGAGAGGGAGAGGGAGAGGGAGAGGGAGAGGGAGAGGGAGAGGCAATAGAAGATGCCTTTAGGGTCAGTATATGATTCGGGATGGAGTGAGTAGCTTAACAATAGCATTGTAGTAGTGACTGTGATAACCAGGTACTACTCTGAATCTGAACTTCATGAAAGTGTTGCTGTTTTTCTTAAAACTAAGCATGCTGGTTTAGTAAATTAGAAGTTGCAGATTCTTTTCAAATAACTCTGACTTTATCAGCACTGAGTAGTTAGCTAGGTTTCCAGGGCCAGGCTTGGTTTCCCTCTTGTTGAGTGTCTTAAGTCCAATTAGAGAATAATTGGTTACCCCTAAGTAGGCATGCCACTACTGTACCCTTAGGGTTATCGAGCCATGCTAATCATTGATGTGGTTCATGGGCATCAAAGCTGGGTACGACTGCTGATTTCCTATCTCCTTTGGAAGACTGGATGGTACTTTCTGGTACCATTAAAGTTAGTCCTCAAGGAGGGGCATTCAAGTCAGTTACAGATCAGGTCTGGGCTCTGTTCCTGAAGTGTGTGTGGTGACTTTAGGAATGGGGACTTATTTTCCACCTCTGGCTGGGGTAACTGTCGGAATATATACATACATATATTTACCCAATGATGACAATTCATGAAGAAAAGAGGTTATGAATTTGAAAGAGATTAGGGAGGCTTATATAAGAGGGTATCGAGGGAGGAAAGTGTCATGTAGTAATTATATAGTAAGCTCATTTTATTTAACCATCTATATACTTGCAAAAATGAAATGTGCTGCTTCATTATAAACGAAACAAGTCAGAACAAACTAAAACAACACAGAATCTCACAAGGAATGAAAAACCCCTCACAATCTGGCTTCTGTAAAACATTAGGATAAATACAGTCAATCTGAGCATCCCAAAAGCACAGACATTTATTAGTATGCCTTCTCATCCCTCCTTGAGAAAAGGGCTGCATAGCATAAGTCATATGAAAGAAATAAGCCCCCAAGGGGCTGGATAACACAAGCCATTAGAAAGATTTGATTACTGCCAGCTGAGTTCCTCATGAATGTCACAATCTGGAGGACAAGGAAGGATAGTTAGGCTTTACTGAGGGAGCTGTTCTTTGTGTTTGATACTCATTTTACTGGATAAGATAGTCCTCAGAGAGGGGGCATTCAGGTGATTTCCACCTCAGGTCTGGGCTCTGTTTCTGTCCTTTTTTGTCCTCCAACTTGTAACATTTGTAGGGAACTCAGCTGGCAATAATAAAATATACCTCATGACTTGTGTTCACAGGAGAGTTAAGCATAAGGTTGGCAGGGCTGGAGAGAAGGCTCAGAGGGAAAGAGTATCATCTGCTCTTCACAGGAGCATGGTTCCATTCTCAGCACCCGCTTCTGGTTTGCAACCATCTGTAATTCCAGTTCCATCCAGAGGATTCTACACCCTCTTCTGGTCTTTGAGGACACTCTATACACACTGTACACTTGTACACTTGCAGATAAAATACCACTATATATAAAATAAAACTAGACGAATGAAAGTCTTTACAAAAAAAAAAAACCAACAACATTAAGATGAAGTTGCTAAGCAAGTGACAGTGTAGTATGGGGGTGAGGGTGATGGATGGACTGTTTAGCTGTCCAGGTCTGGATCTACCATGGTTCCCTGCAGAACTCTGAACCTCCCCTGCAGGCCAGTGTGTCTGGAGAGGTACAGACAAGATGCTGTCCCAGCATCTGGCAACCCTTAAGACTCCAAGGCCACCCGTGTCATATAGAGCCACATAAGGAGGAAAAGTTTTTTATTGTTGCTGAAATAATATTACCTTTAGAAAAGATTGTAGCATTTTGGGGAGGAAGATGAAACTTTTTTTTTAAATCAAAACTTACTATTTTGGATATGAATACCATTGATAGAGCAACTTCATCTTAGAAGTAGAGGGATACTTGGAAGTGTATGGCTTGAGAACAAGAAAGACTATTGTTTCCTGCACAAATAAGACACAATAATTCTAGTGAGAGACAGTGTTGGATACACTATGGCGCTCAAGTATACCCAGTTTTGCTTTAACCAATCTCTGAGTTAGCCAGATAATCGCTTTGCCTTTTGGTGGGGAGGGTCTCCAGATGTTCTGAATGTCTCTGTCATTTGGAAATCACCACACAGTGGTCCGATTTGCCAGGTACTTCCTCACCATCTGGTGTGGGCCAGGTATGTCACGGAATGCCTGGGGTACCTTCTGTGGTGTACACAAATAAACAAAATATTTTTTCAAATGTAAAAACGCTCTCTTTTTAATTACTAAATTAGGAAAATTAAACAATTTAAAAATGTAAATTCACAAATAAATCATTAAGAACAACAACAACAAAAATTAAGCAACATGGTTGATTCAGTAAGGATGACTGGACTGATAGGAGCTTTAATCTTTTTTTTTACGAACTCTGTTAAATGATATTTATGAATTAGAAAGAGGATCTAGCAGATTTGAATGGTTTAGGATGGATCTTAAATTAGAGTTATGATATGCAAAACATAAAACAAATAAAAAAAACCTAATGGGGCATGTAGGAGGGAATTAGATAAAGTGAGTCATTGGATCATTCAGAGGCACATTTAGCACTATTTGTGGCAAGCTTTAGTTTCTAAGGAAAGAAGTTTAACACACGGAACAAATGTCACACTACTGAGCTTTTAAAGGCTCTAAACCTGTGCAAGTTTATAGAAAACATAAATGATAAAATAATGCAAGTGAAAAGATTAAACTTTTCCTAGAAGAGGGCTATTTCTCCAGCATATTTGTAGTGTACACATCTCCCTTGCACAAATGTGTACATGGGATAGATTTTTTAAATACCCTCAGTCCCTTTCAGAAGCAAAATATGACCTGTGGCAAGGCAAAGTGTTGATGTCAATAATTATAACGTTCTCTGGTCAAACCTACTAAGCTGTGGAGGCTCTGCTTAGCTCAGCCACCATGTTTCTCGGTTGGAGGCCACGTGTGCACCATAGCTAGAACTGGCTAGCCAGAAACACCAGCCCTGCCACCCATGAGACGTCAGCATGGGAGATGGCTCTACCAATCTTCCATGCTGTCTCTGCAAGGTTGGGCATTGCCCAGACCATCCCGCCATCCACGTGGGCCCAGTAGGAAAATGAAACTCTAATGCTTAAATTATTCAAAAGCTTATATATTTGGTAATTATCAGTAACAAGATACCCATACAATCAGAAGTGTAAGCCAATACCCAACCTAGATATACCAACTATGTTTGACTACTATTGACATGTTAACATCCACCTCCATGTTCCCCTCTCTCTCATTCCTCTCCTAGCTCCTCCTCTTCCTTCTCTTCCTCCTCTCCTCCTTACTCCTCTTTTTTTCTCTTTACTCCTCCCACCTTAGCTCCTCCTAGAGCAAAGGTTTGGTGCTGGCCTAAGGTTTGTCAGAACCAGGGAGTTGGCTCCAGGAGCATGGATGGCCAGAGTGCAACCTGGCAACCCAATAGAGTGAAGAGATCCTTGATGACTTTTGGTGGCAGCAGCATCCCAAAATGAGAATACAGAATGGCTCGTGGAAAAGGACTGATCTTTAGGGTCTAGATTGGTTAGTATCTTTGCTTCATACAACTAAGCTAACCACCATTCTTTGGATGAAAACTAAATACATGTGATGAGCTCTATTGATGAAGTTTCTTTTTTATATTTATAAAACCAACTGGTACTCTCTTGGAGTGGGTATCAATAAGCTTTCCAAAAGAAAATCTACATTTAATAAAACATTTTTATTATTGAGTAGGAGAGATGGCTCAGTGCTTAAGAGCATGCACTGCTCTTCCAGAGAACTGAATTCTATACTCGACCATCATATCAAGTGACTCACAATAACCTGTAACTCTAGAGCTATGGGGGTATGAATACCTTTTGCTTCTACAGGTACATGCACTCATGTATAGATAACCCCTCTACCTACATCTACTTACACATAATTAAAAATCATAAAAAGCTTTAAATTGTTTTCCATCAACTGGTGCTCACCTTTAGGCACATTTTCAATTTGTAAGTAAATTTGGAAGAATAGTAAAAATAGCAGTTGGAGGGAGTGACAAAATTATCATCTGTGAGTAGGAGGCTTCCCTTGTCCTTATAAACCATAAAGCTACTGTCAGTGATGTTGGTTCATATAAGATCTAGGTGATAAACCTCATTGTTGAACATATTCCATGTTTTAGCTACAAGACAAAAAAATTGCCATTTTTGATCCAGAGGACCAAGTTGGCAGGCTTTCCTTATTCCTCTGACTCCCAATGCAGGTTTTTGTCGTTTCTAAAACTGATAGAAGTCTCAAAAGACTATTCAGGTTATTAGAACACAAAGGCATTAAAGAGCCAGAACTATGGCTTACTATAGTCTATCATGATTATCATGCAAGTAATTAGTGCAAAATATTCATTTTCTAGAACTTAAGTATCACAAATGGAAAGACATTTTTCCTTCTTCTAACAGTGCATACAATGTTTTACCAATAAATTCAATTATATCTATGAGAACAAAATTGTAACGTCATTTGAGATAATTCAATGACTTCAGTTTTCAAAGAAATATGATACTTAAAAATATGTCAATCTGCTGTAACAAACCATATTCACGCCCAATGACACATTACTTTTAACAGCAGAAGATCAAGATCATAACAGATGAACTACCTCCTGAAAACTTGGACTGTTCAATGCTTAGTTCATTTTAGACACCATCTACACTTTCATCATCATTTCTGATATCATCCAACAAGACCATGTTGCTCCTTGATTTTATCATGATGTGGAAGTTCTTCATATTTTACTAGACACCTAGTTTTATTTACTGTATATTTTAAAGCAACATCAGTTTTGTTATCTTACTAGTATTGCAGACCAACCAGTATAGTGCTTGAGGTATTTCTCCAAACCATTTTAAAAATTAATTTCCTTTAATACAGCATAGCCTCATTACACCATCAAAACACATTACCTCTATCATCTATTCTCCAGCAATCTGATCCCCTTTAAGCACCAATTCTCATTTTTCAGATTTATTTTTATTTTTATCTCCATGCCTCTTTTTGATTGTTTATTTGTTTGTTTGTTGTTTGCTTATTTTTTTCCTCCTTTACATTCATTCATATTGATGGTGATAATGTCAAGCACAGAGGTGGAAGTGTGATGACTTTTTGCAACCTCTTTCTGAGAACTCATACTTGGATAGGTAGATTGAAAGTACTAATGGTGGTATATCTGAAGTACATCATGTAGTTACTAGAGCTTTCTGGCAAACCACAAATGTACAAGATTCATAGGCAACAAAAGGTGTTCTGGTGTTCCTTTCTTCCACTAGAATGATAAAATCCAACAGACTACCTTTACTTTCACAGCTGGGCCAGTAATAAAGTAAATAGGTCCCTAGTAAGCAATGCCTAAGCAGGATACTTCCTCAGACCTCACCCCACATACTTTGCACCCAGGTCCCTCCATTGTGATACATGATAGATGGCTTTTGTATGGCCAGAAGGAGCCACATAGGATGCTGGAAGACAATTATCACAAACAGTCTTGCTTGGTTGTTGGGTGAATATACTGCAATATCAACATGTCAGGCAAAATGGGGTTTCTGGTTCAGTACTTTGAAATTCTTAAGAGTGTAACTAATGTTTTCTAATTAAAGCATGCTCCATAGGAAGGAGTCACATTTTGTACTCAACCTAGGATAAAGAACTATAGCTGGGGATGTCATAGGCTCTAGTTGGTAGGACATTGATACCATTTTAGAAAGTCAATGCTAGATTTTTGTTAAATTGCTTTCCAAAGATTTGTGGCCTGCTTATAGAGTTATCAGCCTCAGTTGGTAATTGAAGGGAACTACATTTTTAGTGTCAGGGGTTAATAGAGGGACTTATAACAGGTCAAGCTCCTAAGAATGGATAACTGTTCCTATAGCATGATAATATAAGGCTCAAACGTAAGTAGAACAAAATAGACACTTTTTACAATCATAAAAGAGAAGGCAGAAACAAGAGTGGACAGCAGGGATGGACAGTTGTATACCTGTTCCCTCCTAATTGAAACATTCACTACTGAAATAAAAAGAAAAGGCTACACTTGTGTGATGAAAGCTACAGGCTCTGGAAGCTCAGAAAGTCCCCAAATTCAAAGTTTTTCCCACAAGTTTAGAAAAGCAGTAGTTGGTAAGAGGAAGAGAATCAGCAGTGGCAATACCTGCAAGCTACACAGAGAGCCCTGGGATAGAGCGTTCAGAGTTGTTACTCTGCTGGGGTGGGCATTTTGGTGATGCAACTGCATTGGGGCCACTCATACTTGGGCTCCTATAAGTAACCACAAGCAATCGACTGATTTGCTAGACAAGACTCAGGTAGAATTTTTTTCTTTAATCAGTGCTCTATCTCAGGTGAATAAATGTTTGTTCACATTTCATCAAGAAAGGTCACGTAACATCTGAGTAACAAATTAATTAAAACAGGATGACTTTTTCAATGCATAATTTGCTTAGTCAAGGCAATAGTAATTCAGTAAAAGAATGCCGAATTCTGGGTAAAGAAAATGAATAACAGAATATATAGGTCTTGTCTGAACACTTGTCTCTTTTGTTTTCATTAGTTTTCTGAATGAGAATATTTAAATTCCAGGTC
This sequence comes from Grammomys surdaster, assembly GCF_004785775.1. Lineage (NCBI taxonomy): Eukaryota > Metazoa > Chordata > Mammalia > Rodentia > Muridae > Grammomys > Grammomys surdaster. Next base: position 4,292,757 of record NW_021605455.1, on the reverse strand, counting down.
AGTATTGAGTGATTCCTTTGTCTCTATTTTCCAAAGAGAATGCTTGTCTTTCTGAAAAATAAGAGATTCTTGTGGTTTGAATAAGAATGACCTCATATGGTTGTATGTTTGAACATCTGGTCCCTAGTTGATAGAAGTGTTTGGGAAGGATTAGGAGGTGTGGTCTTGTTGGAGGAGGCATATCATTGGGGGCAGACATTGAAAGCTGATGCTACTCCCAGTTGCTTATTTGTCTTCATGGCTGAGTCTCTATGTGAGCTCTGAGCTACTGCTCCAGCACCGTGCCTGCCTGCCTGCCTGTTTTCATGCTCCCTGCCATGATGGTCACAAGTTTTAACCCTCTGCCACTATGAGTGCAAATTAAACATTTTCTTTTATAAGCTGCTTTGGTCATGATGTTTTATTACAGCTGTAGAAAAGTAACTAAGACAGCACCTTATCCTAAATCTCTACTGCTCTTAACACCATGTCATTTAGATAGTAAATGATCAGTGAATGGTGGTTGAGGCAAAGCTTTATGTCCATGTAGCATTGTGTGTGGAAAAAGGAAGACATTGTATTAGGATCAAGGTAAAGATAAAAGCTATATTATTGGCTCCAAAATGCCTGAATGATTAGATTGGTTATTTTGAATCATAATTGAGAATATTTTTGTCCAAGAAATTGGGCTTAGGGTGTGTTGTAAATTATATATTTGTAAGAAATACAAAAAAAATGATATATTCATATTATAGGCAAGGAGAGTTTAACATAGAATGATTAAACAACTGGGCTAGAGTGATACAGTAAGTGATCTCTGGTCACAAATTTTATTATCTGCTGTTTTATTGCAATGACAATACAGATACTTTACAGCACTTCCAAGAAATTCCTGGCCAAGACCTTAACTCAGTCCCTCCATTGTATCAGTATCTCCATAACAACCGAGACATATTCTAACAAGATTAATTCAGCCAAGGTTTAATAAGTGAACATTTCATTACATTTCAGTAGTAAGTAAAGTACAATTGAGAGCATAACACATGCCCTGAGGTTAGTTAGTTACTCTTCTCACAAAGATAAGCATTCCAAGAGAAGATATTTGCTGAGGTACAAAGACAAAGCAGCCCCATAGAGGGTCTCTTCCTCCTGGCAACCTCCATATCCATCTGGAGCCAACCAGAGAAAAACTCCGATCTTCCATTGTCCTCTCCGCTGGGCAAGAAGAGGTGATAGCATAGAGAGATTTGAAATAGTGCGCAGTAGGTTATCAGGGAACCTATCTAATAAAATAAGTAAAATCTAGAATTGTGCTTTGTTATTTGAAGTCAATAGAGGCAGAAAATTCCATAAGGTAGAACACATTTTGGCTAACTAAAATACAGAATATTTACAGTTATAAAACAAATTATCCTTTGAAAATATTCAGCTTAATCGTAATATGTTTATATGTTTTATTTATTGTGTGTGTGTGGTATGCATGCACCAAGGTACGCATGTGCAGGTTAAAGTAAAAGTTGCCTGAATCAATTATCTTCTTTCAGTGTGTTTGTGCTAGAGAAAGGACTCAGTCGTTAGGCTTAGTGGTAAGTACTGTTACTCTCAGAGTCGTCTCACTGACTGTAAGCTTGCAGTTTATAAATGGCATGCCATGAAGATCAAAACTATAACATACCCAGGATATTAACTGAAAGGTAGTTGTAACGAAGAGTGGGACGGCATATTTGCCACAGTGTTCAGTCTGATCAGAATGGTCACAGGCTGGGAATGACGTATTTCAAATCCATATGAACAGTCATGTCCTGTAGGAGGGGCTAAGAGAGAGGAAGTTAGGAGAGTTAGGAAGTTCCTCTCCTGGGAGGAGTTAGGAGAGGAAGAGGAAGAGGAGGAGTAAGAAGGAGAGGAGGAAAAGGAAGAGTAGGAGCTAGGAAAGAGAGAGAGAGAGAGAGAGAGAGAGAGAGAGAGAGAGAGAGAGAGGGAGGGAGGGAGGGAGGAGATGGAGGCAGATGTTCACGTGTCTGTGGCAGTCAAAGGTAGTTGTTATATCTAGGTTAGATAGTTAGATATTGGGTTACACTTCTGATTGTATGGGTATCTTGTTACTGATCATTACTAAATATATAAGCCTTTGATTAATCTTTAAGCATTAGAGTCTCATCTTTCTACTGATCCCGTGTGGATGGTGGGATGGCCTGGGCAATGCCCAGCCTTGTGGAGACAGCATGGAAGATTGGCAGAGTCATCTCCCATGCTGGTGTCTCGTGGGTGGCAGGGTTTGATGTTTCTGGCTGGCTGGTTCTAGCTGTTGCGTGCACATGGCTTTTGGCCATGGAACATAGCGGCTGAGTTAGGTAGAGCTGCCGAAGCTTAGATAGTCAACTTAACCAGAGGCCGAGTTTAAATAATTACTACAACAATGTCCACCTCCAGAGGGATAAAAAATGTCAACTAATGGTTCTAAATTTACCTTCTAGAGTAAGTAATTTTTTCTTTTAATGTAACCATTTTCTCCCCCTGTTCAACTAGACTCAACACATTCTTACTGGTTCCCATCGTAATATTTCTTTATAAGTCATGAGACAGGTTCCTCCACCATAGACCCTCACTATACATCATTTGAGCTCTTCCTGTATCCCTTGTCAACCTTCTTACACTCTGGTTCCTCAGAATGCATCACAGAGATATACAAGGAATGGCAACTGAATTAGTAGGAAGTTCAGTAAGTGACCATACAGATAACTACAAGAAACTGGAAATGTAAAGCACCCTCCATATGAAGATTAGCAGAAAACAAGGAGAAACAGACACAAACCAGCCTTTTCATTTAAATGTGTCATTTAAATAAGTTTTCAGTTAAAAATACTAGTTGAGTTAGAAAAATGACTCAGTGTTTAAGAATGCCTGCCGTGAAAACTTGAGGACGTGAGTTTAAACCCCAGCATCATAATCATAAGCATAAGGCACAGCACATATGCTTTTAACATCAGTGAGAGTGCGGGGGACAGACACGTGATCCTGGGAGCTTGCTATCCAGCTGGCCTGGCTGAAATGGCAAGCTTAGTTTTCGGTGAGAGACAATATCTCACAAGATAAGACACAGAGTGATAGAAAGATTTCCAGTATCATCTGTTTGCCTCTATATGAGCAAGTATGGGTTCATGCAATTGCACACACGCCATGTCTCTACATATTTAAAAATGTCAGATGCTTTCCTAGGGTTACTGACATATCTGAGTAGGTCAGTTAGAAAAAAAAATGGTAGGAGAAAATAAAGAACCAGCATGTATAGGAACCGGGGCAGTCAATGGCTTTATTTTGTGATGGTAAACTCCCTCTTGCAGGAACTAATGGCACTCGTCACTGAAGTAGGATGTGGTTCCCATATTTATTGCCTGCAGAACTCATAGTATAGGTGATATTTCATGGTGCTCACAAAGCAGTGAGTGGCTTTTTGAAAGCACATGGCATCCCCAACTTCAGTTCAATGGTTGTGTGTAATTATCTGTGTCTATCTCAGTCAGCTGTTGGTTGGGCCTCTCAGAGGGCAGCCATGCTAGGCTCCTGTCTGTATACACATCATAGTATCAGTAATATTGTCAGGTCTTGGTGTCTCACCATGACGTGGATCCCAAGTTGGGGCAGTCACTGGAACTCCTTTCCCTCAGTCTCTTCTCCATTTTTGTTCCTGCAGTTCTTTTAGACAGGAACACTTCTGGGTCCCAGGGGTCCCTGTTGCTCCCTGATTGGGGCAAGTATTGCCTCTTCCTAGCCTAAGATACTGGTTGGGTTAGAGCTCCTGGGATTCCCGCTTCCTCTGGGTGCTGTGAGATTGGGTGCAGTGCTGATACCCGGGATTTGCTGAGTGCTTGGGCTCAGACTGGAAGGACCCTGTGCTCCGGGCCAGGAGTGAATTCCTGGGTCCCAGTGGGTCCTGGTTGCTCCCTGTTTGGGGGAAGTATTGCCACCTCCTAGCTTAAGATACTGCTTGGGTTAGAACTCCTGAAAGCCCCACTTCCTCTGGGTTCTGAGAGATTGAGTGCAGAGCTGACTCCCGGGAATTTAGAATTGCCACAGCCCTTCTATACTTAGAGAAGGGAGGAGATGTCAGGGGCAGCCCTGCTTACCCACTGAAGGCCTAAAATCAGCCATAGGCCTAAAATCAGCAATAGACCTGTCATACATGTGTATTAACACCAAGTCTTGGGTCTCAGCAGAAAAACATTGAAACAGATGGCTATAAGCTAATGTAAACAGGCAGCTTTTGTGGAAATTTACAAGCCTGAGTAGTCATAGACCTTGTAAATAGGTAGTCTGGGCAGACAATACCAACTTAGATAAGGACAAGCGAGTCATAGGCAGAGTCATAGTGACTTGTCCCCTGAACCTTCACCCAGCCGATACCTGGTTCTGATGATATCTGTATTACCCCTGATCACCCATACTCCAGTGTCATTCCCTTCCCCACATCCTGCCTTTCTGTGTTTATAACCCCTGTGTGAATGAATTACGATTTGAGAAAAAAAAATTATATATATATATAAAGGAACACTTGTGGATCATAAATTTTGACTGTGGGTTGGTAACTCCATCTCGCCACTTGAGGCCCTGTCTGTTTACTGTAGGTAGACTCTTCAATTTCTCTCTCCCCACTGTTGGGCATTTTGGCTAAGATCTCTCCAATTGAGTTCTGAGAGTCTCTCATCTCCCAGGTCTTTGGTGCTTTCTAGAGGGTCCCTCTACGTCCCACCCCCGAGGCTCCATATTTCCATTCATTCTACTAGTCTCCTGGGCTTATCTCCTGTCCTGTCCCTCATCACCTGATCCTGTTCCCCATTTCCCCTCCCGCTCCCCTCTCCCACCCAGGTCCCTCCCTTCCTCTGCCTCCAGTGATTATTTTCTTACCCCTTCTAAGTGTGATTGAAGCATCCTCACTTGGGCCTTTCTGCTTGTTAAACTTCTTAAAGCTCAGTGGATTGTATCCTAGATAGTCCAAACTTTTTGGCTAATATCTACTTAGGGAGTACTTTCCATGCATGTCCTTTTGGGTCTGGGTTACCTCTCTCAAGACAATAGTTTCTAGATCCATCAAATTGCCTGCAAAGCTCATGATGTCCTTGTTCTTAATAGCTGAAGTATGCTTGAATTAGAGGAAGGAAGGAAAAAACTGAAGAGGGCAACCCCATGGGAAGACCAACAGTCTCAACTAACCTGAACCCTCAGGAGCTCCTAGACAATGAGTCACCAGGCAGCATATAGAAGCTGATCCAAGCGCACCCGCCCAGACCCAAATATAGCAGAGATCTACCTTTTCAGGCCTCAGTGGGAGAAGAAACACCTAATCCTCCAGAGACATTAGGCTCCAGGGAGGGGAGAGGCATCCTCTCAGAGGATGGGACAGACAGGAGGGAGGAGGAATGGGATGCAGAACTCTGGGAGGGGGGATAGGGAAGGGAGGCAACAGCTGGATTGTAAATAAATAAAATAATAATAATAATAACTAATTTAATAATATAATTATTATGTATCAAATATTATTAATAAATGTAATGAATATTTTCTAAGTTTAACTGTTTTAAATCTTGTAATAGAGATATATCAACAGCCAAGTGTTTCATTTTTGTCACTTTATGGTAATAAAGACACTTGGTTCAGACAAAAAGGAAAACACATGGAAAGGAAAGGTACAGAGCAGGGAAATGACAAACAGGAAAGCTCTGTTATTCTCTTATGTGGAAAGACAGTTTATATTTAGAAGTAAGGGTAAGACAGTGAATTTACCTTTAGCCAATAGAGGGCAACTTATCATTAGAAGACTATTAGCCAATTTACATACTATGCTCCAATAATTACTAAGTGAATTTATCTTATCATTATAAGGACTTTCTGCCTTTAGAGAAACTGAAGCTTTTTTATCTGAAAAGTTAATTCTACTGTGAGATTTTCCAGCCAGCTAAGAAATCTAAGCAGCCATGAATTTATGTTTTGACTATGACGTTTGCACTGGCAATTATATTAAGTAGTAGTTTCAAACTGCCTCAGATTCTTCTTAGAATTCTTTATATCATCCCATCTCTCTCATAAAACATTATTTTCAAAAATACTTTTCATTACCAGCAAGTCAAAGGGGAAGTAGACACAAAGTACCACTCCTAACCAAGAAGATATTTATACCCAAGACCTGCTGAGAAAGAGAAAAATCAGTTTTCTACAATAGAAATGTCACTGAGTATATAGCCACAGTCCAGGTCATGTCTCCATGCCCAGTAATAGTTCACCAACACAAAACAGATTCTGTGGGTTATTTTTAATTTGTTTCGTTTTTTTGTTGTTGTTGTTTTGTTTCATTTTTAGAGAGACAGAGACACCGCATGGAATCCGGTGGGTCATGAAGTGGCGTAGGCTACAATAGATGCTTTACTTTCTACCTGTGCATACTGTGGAGGAGAGAGGGCTTCCTGCTTGGTTTGCTTGCCTTTCCTTGTGTATATATTTAAGATAGGATGATGCATCTTTGTGTAAAGTGCACACAGAGAAGCGCTAGCCACTGACCTTAACCATCACAGGAGACCCTACTCTAGAGTTG
>NW_021605455.1:4244789-4286185 GCF_004785775.1 Grammomys surdaster | reverse complement strand
TACTCTAGAGTTGGTGTGACACATGCTGAAGCTAGCCACTGACCTTAGCCATCACAGGAGACCCTACTCTAGAGTTGGTGTGACACATGCTGAGTGAGTGCTCATTTGACCTTAAGACTATTCTCCCAGGAGGTATATTATCTCCCACTTGATGTGATCCAGGCAAAATTAGCCATTACTCTTAGCACTACCCATCTCTGTTTTTCAGGTCCTACCCTAGGCCATGATTTGCCAGTCACCAACAGTTATACAGCTTTCTTGCAAATGTCAATACCTTCACAATTTTAGAGGACAATTTTTTTTTAGCAAAAAAGAAAATGGTTATAGAAGCTATTAAACCTCTCTCTCTCTCTTTCTCTCTCTTTCTCTTTTTATATATATATATATTAAATACATGCCTAATATATTTATATATAACATAATTTTATTTATTATATATTTATAATTATATATTTAATGTATCTAAATACATAACATTATTAATTTATTTATCACATATTTTATAATTTTAATTTATTGTATAAATTTTATCTATTATATATTACATATAACCCTCTATTTTATAATATGTATTATATAATAAATAAAATTATAAAAATTGTTTAAGAATTATTATATGTTATTTATATAATAATAAATATATTTTATGTGATACATAAGTATACATAGCAACATGTAATATGTATTAATTAAAATTTATTTTAATTGTTTGTTATGTATGCTAATGTATTTTACACATATTTTATGTTTATTTTTTATGTATATAATATATTGTATGTGCAGATTTATGTATTATATAATATATAAAAATTTAAAACAAATATATTATATAGTAACAAATATAATGATGTAATAATAAATATATTTTATATAATACATAAATATATACCTAATTTTTTTAGCAGAGATGATTCAACTAAAAATATCTTTAGCTATTAAAATCTTGGCACCTCTTTTGCAATCACTTTTTCTAGTCAAAGCTGAATGAGACCTGTGAGGAGATCAGCTTGTTTTCCAGTGCTGGGGATTAGATCAAGGGCCCTGGCACGCTGGGAAGTGCTCTGCCATGGAGCTGTGTCTCCAGCTTAGTAACCAAATGCTCTGCCAAAGAAAGACTCACCTATTTCTTAGAGACTTATTTTATCTAACAATTAGCTACCATCTTTGTCAAAAGTGGGCTCTCATCCACTTTTTGTGCCTTCCACTAGTTATAATTTAATTATGACTTATTTTGTTTTCTTACAGTGAGGACAAAACTCTTATTAAAAATAGCTAAGAATGTAAATCTTTCATGGAAATATCTCTGCTAATAATTTTTTTTTTAAATCACACTCCGAGACTTACTAAAATTGCCAAAACTGGTACTCTTCAAAACAAACACAACATGCACACATAACAAACCTCCCACTCCTCACAAACATTTATTACACACACACACACACACACACACACACACACACACACACAACACCACCCCTTCAATGTCTATGAGATCAATATTTTTAGGTTCGACATATGAATGAAGTAAGTGGTATTTGTGTTTCTTGCCTGGCTAACTTCATGGAAGCTAATGATCTCTTGTTTTATCCACATTGTCCAAAATGACAGGAGCACTCTTTTTAATGACAATAACATTCTGTTAATACATTGCATTAGCATTATCTCTCAGGAGTTGCTGGGTACTTGGGTTATTTCTATTTCTTGGCTATGATTAAACAGTCCCATGATAGAGGATTTTAATTTTTTTAAAAAATTTACAGGAGAATAATAGCTTTGGCTGAGACACAGCTTCTTCTCTTCCTTCTTCTAATGAAAGGAGATTCTAATGAAAGGTGTTCTCCCGGAATCTCTTTTAGCACTAATCCTAAACTATTAGAAAGTTGTTGTGTTCCTGTATGCAGACAGTCAAGTCTGCATACCAAGTTTCTGTCATTTTTCTTTCACAGGGTGGTTTCTTGGTCTCTGGCCAAGCCTAAGAATGAATATATGTGTGTGTGCATATATACATACATATATATATATATATATATATATATATATATATATATATATCAAGGCATGATTTCAGAAGGAGATAGGGACAAGTCTGGCACAGGACCTGAAGTACTTTGAGGATGTTAGAGGTCCCCAGATTCAAAGAATAGCCTAAAGTAAGGTGTGTTGTCTCCTGAGTCCAAGTGATCTTGGACTCAATGATAATTTCCTTTATGGTACAGCTGGAGGAAGCTCATACTATGCTATGTAAAGTACAGGGTCTAAGGGACGCATTGCATTTATGAGCTCCAAAGCCAGGTAAATAAACCACATTTTATGTGTAAATCCCAACTGGAAGTAAGGAAAGTCTTAGACCATCAAATATAAAATTGACTGGCTTATTCAATGGTCCATGTATGTTAGTTAGTCTTCCTATTTCTACATGCAAGTAAGTAATTTGTTTTTCATTGAAACAATCTATCAGATAGGAAACACTGGAGAAAGGTTCTTTATCACTTGTGATGTTTTTGGGTTACTCAAGCACATTGGTGAATAGACTTCATCTCTCAGGCTTAACTAATGCTAAACCAATCTGTCTACAGTGGATTCAAGGGAGGAAAGGGGAGGGTCAGATGATATAGCTATAGTTTAACTTTAAATTAAACTATTGTTTAGTATGTTAAATTTCATAAAATATAATAAGAAGTATCTGAATTACACTTGAAACTGGCACAAATCTCAAACCATTTCTGGTCTGTGACATTCACTTAAAAAAAAAAAACCCTCAGGAGTAAAGCATCCTTCCCTGCTCTAGTCTAACTATTGTCAAAAAGAATATCCACATGTGAAGCTTAAAGTAGAGACTGTCTGCTTCCAAACCCACATATTCAAGAGGTGTTAGTTAAAATCACACTCACACAGGCTTTTGAACTGGAGCTCACAGTTTGAATAATAAGTAGAACACACATCTGATCTGGAGGCTTTGGGTTAGAAATGTAAAATTCATTGTTTATAAAGATTTGGAAGTGAGAAATAGAAAGCCCAGGGGTATTTCAAAGGTATCCAAATTTTCTTAGGACCATTTCTGGTGAGCAGAAGAGAAAACACAACCCTTGGGCTTGAAAGTCTGCAGTCTGCAGAGAATCTCAAGGGCTCCTCATTCGGTATCTTTGGAGTAAAGTCTGAAGCCCAGAGAAGCCTCCGCATTGAGTTTTTAAAAAATTGTTTGTTTGTTTGTTTGTTTGTTTGTTTGTTTGTTTTAAACTCCAGATTTTATTCCTCTTTTGGTCCACCCTCCGACTGTTCCACATCCCATACCTCCTCCCCAAACCCCTGTCTCCATGAGGATGTCCCCACCCCCAATGTTCCCAACCCCACCAGATCTCTAACTCCCTCGGTCCTCCAGTCTCTTGAGGGTTAGGTACATCTTCTCTGACAAAACCCAGACCCGACAATCCTCTGCTATATATGTTTTGGGGGCCTCACATCAGCTGGTGTATGCTGCCTTGTTGGTGTTCTAGTGTCTGTGAGATCTCTGGGCCCAGGTTAATTGAGACCACTGGTCTTCCTTCCTACAGGGTCGCCCTCCTCCTCAGCTTCTTCCAGCTTTCCCCTAATTCAATCGCAGAGGCCAGCAGCTTCTTTCCATTGGTTGGGTGCAAGTATCCAACATATCCAAGGATCTCTTGCCTTTACTGGTATTTTTATTTTTTATTTTTGTTATTATTACTTTTATATTTTTACAGTCCAGCCATTACCTGACTCCAGGTCTACCCTCCCAGAGGAGTTCCTCATTCTATTTCTCCTCCTTTCTGTCTCCAAGAGGATGCACCACCCATCAGGCTTCCCGACTCCCTGAGGCCTCAAGTCTCTCTTGAGGGTTAGGCAATCACATCTTTTCTCACTGAGGCCAGACCAGACAGTCCTCTGCTATGTATGTGTCAAGGGCTTTGGACTAGCTGCCAGGTTGGTGGCTCAGTATCTGAGACGTCTCAGGGGTTCAGGTTAGTTGAGATTGCTGGTCTTTCTATGGGGTCTTCCTTCTTAGCTTCTTCCAGCCTTTCCCTAATTCAACCACAGACATCCCAACTTCAATCCTTTGCTTGGGTGTCTCTGCATCTGTTTCGGTCAGCTGCTTGTTGGGTCCCTCAGAGAACAGCCATGCTAGGCTCCTGTCTGTAAGCACACCATAACTTTCTCCCCTCTTTCCTGTCCTCCTCCTCCTCCTCCTCCTCCTCCTCCTCCTCCTCCTCCTCCTCCTCTTCTTCTTCTTCTTCTTCTTCTTCTTCTTCTTCTTCTTTCATCAAATCCTCAAATCAATCTACTGGCTCTAATGACAAAACGTTCTTTAATCGAGTCATCAACATCCTAATATTAATTTATTTATATTTACCCGTTAGTTCATATCCATCAACCATTTAATGTTTTAATTCTCAGCCTACATTTATTACAACACCTCATTGAACATTATAACATTATACCAGTACTTGGGGGCTTATGAAAATTAATATCCTAATAGTGATAACGTTTGTAGATTACTGAGAATTAGGAGGATAGTCAGAAGTTTAGACATTGTGTGTCACATGATTTGCCACTAGAATAAACACCATTGGTCCATAACTTTCTTTTCATTAACATAGTTCCTCTGACTGGTTAGAAGGTGAAAGTTGTAAGTAACATTGTTTCTTGTTTCTGAGGTTTCCTGAAACCCAGCAGTTTCTCTATAGTGTGTGTTCATTGGCTGTCTGTAGCTCAGACTCTGAACACTTTGCTTCCCACATTATTATACAATGACCTTTACCTTATCCCGTATTATACAATGGCCCTTACCCTATATCATATTATATGATGATCCTTAACATATCTCATATTATACAATGATCCTTACCTTAGCTTGATAATTCCTTGCAGACTCCAAAGTATCAGAAACTATCATGGCTCTGTTTTTTTCTGCTTTTGAAGGTGGTAGTACCCCTTATTTAGCTAGGAGACAAGTTCAGAGACTGGAGAGATTGTTCAATGGTTCAGAGTACATACTGCCCCTACAGAGGACCCAAAGGGGAGGTTTCCAGAACTGTGCCTAGTGGGTTACAACTGTTTACTCCAGTTGCAGGAAACCCTACATAGTCTTCTAGACACTGCGGGCATGGTACACTTAAGCATAAACCTAGAGATTTCCAAATACTTAAAATAGCACAGAAAAGGAAACATACAGTTTCATTTTAGTAACAGCTTATAAAGATGTTTAGGACATGATATTCAACAGATTACGTAAGCTTCTATTTTGGTCACTATGTTATTGCCAAGTTCATAAACTCCTTTGCTTAGAGTGAACTCGATTCTTGCAAATGTATTATGTGAACTGGGATCTTCTGTTCAATCCATTTCAGCAAATGAGTATCTTATTTTTTTGAATGTGTGAAATGTCTAATGATTATGCAACCATGTGCTGGATTTTCATCCCCTTGAGCTATTGAGATTGATCACAGCAGGGACAAAGACACCAGTTTCTCAGAAGCTGTAACGATCTTGTTTGTGAACAGAGAAACTAAGGTAATCTGAGGCAGACTTATCTAAATGTGTGTGAAGAGATCACAGGCACAGAGAAGCTCTCTACCTACATAATAAATAGGTATGTTTATCTCTAAGCTATTGGAAAAAGCAACCTTGTATTCCTGATACAATTGATTTCTTATAATATTGAGGAGTGTATTTTTTAAAAAAGATTCATGCCACTGTTGATTGACATAAATCATCCAGAAGTATGCCCTGTGGTAGGAACCAGAAAATAGGCATTATAAAGCGAAGCCAAAATATACCAGGAGAAATACATGAAGCCAAAAGGAACAGATCCTAAAAGTCACCAATGAAAATGACTTGGAGTTAGCCTTAACGTGGACTATCACGTTCACAGTTTTCCTTAGCTCATCACTTCAGCCATGTTGACACCTTTACTCCTTTCCTTAAAGGTGAATTTGATACAAATAACGCAAACAGATTTTGTTCAGTGTAGAATGAAGGTCCAAATTAGCTGGTGTAATTCTGAGGCAAAATGTGAGCCTGTGAAAATGAGTCAGATTACTATTGCATTGCAATTCATTGAAATTTGCTGTAAAAATAAATACCACAGGCACAGGCGTAATTGTATACAAGTGATGCTATGAAACATTCACTTCATGTGGTTTGAGCTTTATAGTTCAATTACACACATACATACACACAGATGTACACACACACACAAAGTGAGATTAAACTAGTTGGAACTTAAGTTAAAATTAAATTTAGGTCTACTTATCAGAAAGTCTCCCGAGAGATTGGAGAGCTAGATTTCTTTTATTTCTGAGACTGTGATATAATCGCATCACTTCTCACGTTCCTTCCTCAATGACAAATCCTCCTGTAAGCTTCTACTTGTTCTATTTTACATTAAATTCTGTTCTCTTTGCCATTACATACATATATGCAGATGTATATGCATCTATATTCCTAAATGTAACCTGCATATGTTTGTTTTCAGGGCTGACCATTTGGTATCAGATTACCATCGATGTTCTGTCGAAGACTATTGCTCCCTGTCTCATAGGTGCCTGCGGGTCCTTGGATAAGTTTGAAGTTGCACGGTCTTTTTCCTGACCACTTTGGCATGTGTATTAGGATAGTTATTGGTTAAATTTGAAAAACCATACTTCTTTTTTTTTTTTGCCCTAAAATATTTTCTTAAGTTTATTTTCACAGTTTTGAAAAAAAGAAAAACCAACCCCCTGGATCTTTATGAAATAATAATATATTTAGAAAGGGATAACACCTATTCACATACTTTTCTTTGTTTCTTATATATAAATATAAATACATATATATCTGCATATATGTATGTAATATGTATATACTATAGCCAACTCCTCATACTATAACACTTTATAAGCTCACTCAAAACAAATCTAGGAATGTATACATATACATACATACCCATATGTATGTAAATAGTAGATAATATGTGTAATAAATACTCTTCTTGTATTTCTTAGTCTAGTGTCAAGTTCACTGTCTTTAGCTTCTCCATCACTGGTACTAAAATTATGTGCCACAATAAATGGATCATTCATAGAATGTCAGTGGGCTTATTGTTTATCTATTGTATATTATTATTATTATTTCCTTTTATTAAAAATATTTTCTAATAAAATATATCTTGCTTTTGGTTTTCTCTCCATTTACTCTTCCTAATTCCTCCACTTCTCCTCTCTCATCTGAGTCTGCCCTCTTTCTGTCTCTCATTAGAGAACATGAGAGAAAAATTAGAGAAAAGCAGACTCCTAAGGAATAATGAAATACAACATAAACTAACATATTGGAACAAGTAAGAGGAACTAAACAGAAAGAAAATAGTCTAAGAAAAAAAGCACAAGAAAAAGGTATAGACACAAAGACCCACTCATTTGCACCCTCTGCAAGTCCACAAAAACACTAATATGTAGGGTAAGAAGACCTTAAGACTTTATTGTATATAATATATATAATATAATATATAATGTAGATATATGTACATACAATAGATATAACATTATATGATATAAATATAACACATAACATGATATATATAATATAGTGCGTATATATAATGCAAATGTATGTATATAACATATAATACATATATAAATGTAAACATATAATGTAAATGAATATAATAAGACCTTTGGAAATTTAGAATCTATCCATTTGCCAACTAATAAATAATTAAAAAGCCTTGACACAACATTATGAGACAAGGAAAAAAACTACTTTTAAGGGTAGGCAGCATACCCTGCTGTTTCAGGAGGTTGAGACAGGAGGATCGCTTGAGTCCAGGGTTTCTGGGCTGTAGTACTCTATGCTGACCGGGTGTCCGCACTAAGTTCACATCAATATGGTGACCTCCCGGGAGCGGGGGACCACCAGGTTGCCTAAGGAGGGGTGAACTATTCCAGGTCAGGAGCATATCTTCTTCTCTAGGACCTCATCTGATGCAAATCCATGCAGACTCTGCTCATGTGGCCCCAGTGTCTGTGAGTTCATATGTGTGTCAAACTTGTTGATGTAGAGGGCTTGCAGACAGGACACCATTGGAAATGGGTTTTTGACTGCGTTGGTGTTGACATTTCTCTCTTGGTAGGCTGCAGAGTACCTTTCCATGCCAAAGCCAGTATAACCCAAAGGAATAAAGACACCCACCTACTTCTCTATATTAAATGAGTTTTGTAGATGCTTTCTACAGCAGCAGAGCCTTGCCGTCAGTTTGTGGAGAGCAATCTCGGCTCTTGGCTACAGCTTAGATTGTTTGGGGCTCCCATAAGATCCTTTTATCCAACAATGCAATTAAATATAACCCATTTCTGTTATGAGAAGCATCATTTTGTAACAAGAGATATCCAACTATGGCTCTGTCTTCTCCATTATTTAGTGATTTCATTTAGATTGTCTTCAAATATATGTATATATTGAAGCTTCTACTGCACTAGGTGTCCATACCATCCCTCAAAGGCCCCTCCATCAATCCTCTTTTTCCTCCCATTCCAGTTCAATCTCACATCCACCCATACCTATTTACATTTCCTAAGATCTATCACACATACACTCACACACCATACACACACACACACACACACACACACACACGCTGCCCAGTCCCTTACTCTATACCTATCCTTTATGGTGCTGTGGATTGTAGTTAAAACTATACCTTTTCAATGGGGTTATTTACTAACACTTCTGTGTATTTTTATTTTTCACATACGTTTTACATATAGTTTAGAATATATAAAGAGATGACATTAACCTCTGATCTATGCTGAGTCAGTTTTCACAGAGAATATCAGTTTAATTGAACTCTAGAAGCCTGGGTTTCTGGAACCCTGAAGTCTTATATATGTTTTTATGAAGTTTAAAAATTATCTTTATTTCACATTGATATTTAAATTATAGTCTACTGAACACTAGACTTAAAATTTTTTCTGTAAATTTTCAATGTGTAACTTAATCTTAGTTTGATTTTTGCTGCCAGTTAAAAGGAATAAGTCTGACATTTGAGTTTTTAAAGTGATTTATTTTCATATTGAAAGGTTAAATATTCCTTTGTTGCTATCACAAATATTTCCATGTTAATCTTCTTTATTCACCATCTTATCTAGACTTTTCTATTTCATAACATTTAATACTTTAATTGTGAAACTTTTAAAAGTTTTATTCTTCAAATTATTTGTTATTTTTCTTTGGAATGTTTCTTTTTATAAGATAAATGAATTTTCAACTTTCTTCTATGTGATATTATAAAATATTGACATCAATTTTTCAAATATTGACATTTTAAGTCATACTAGGAATACTAGGGTTATGTTTTTCTAAACACTCCTTTATGATTTTTTTCATGAATTCTTTATATTGTGAAGACTAATTTACCTAATATTTATTACTTTTTTCTGTTCTATAGACACTATTACATTACTAACAGATCGACTTTCAATCTAAATTTTCACGCTCAAAGTGTGTTATACTCCTATTAGCTCCTGTGACCCTAAAGTGTGGGGAGTAATTTCATACACACAAACAAAATCCCCAGCCCCCATGGGAATCCCCTAGTATGCTCCTAGAGGAAGAGTTAGGAGACTGTACTAGAAACCAGGATCTCTGGTACTCAACTGTAATTCCGCTCAAGTTTTTATTTTTTAGTTTAGTTTATTTTGCCTGTTGTTGCCTTATGTGTGATGCTGTCTTGGAGAGAACCCTGTAACCCTACAATATCACATAAAGTTTATTAAAAGCCTTGCTTTGTCTTCATACTCATCTTTTGCTGGAGGTTTGTAAGTAGCTGTGTTCAGGAGCTTGTTCTGTCTACATGGACATGTTTTCTTCTTTTAGACTAAAAAAAGTATCAGAAGTATCACCTCTACCATCTCTAGATGGTACGTAGCTCAGCGTGAGGCAGTCAGTGAGTAATACTTGCTTTTCAGTGCGGTATGGAAACAAATAGCACACTCTCTGGTACCATCGTACAAATTCTCTAATGTGAAAGAGCTTGGCCTCAGTGGTTTGTTTTTATGAGTGGGCAGAATCGAAACTCACAAACACAGTCACATCTGATTTATGTCAAATCAAATAGGCAGAAATAATGAAAGCGGAGGTCCTACACTACTGCAGATGGTCAGGACTAGCCCAGGTAGTAAGTAAGATACAGCCATGTAATGGACTTCCTGCAGAAAGAATAAAAGTTACTCTGACTTTCATTCATAAATGAAAGTTAAAATCCACATTCTAAGTGGGACATCTTAGAACATGGACTTTAAAAGACAAAGTGTCTTACGTAAAAAATAACAGGCCCAGCTAGGCCAGGAGAAGGGTGGGATTTATTTTCAATGTTCACTCAAAATTCAGTGTTACCATTTCAGACAATGCTAACAGGGTACCAGAAGTTTAGTCTGCTCGTGTGACTGAAGCAAGCATCCCGCTGTGGATGTAGAATGGGACCGCCTGGGTTTCCAGAGAAACAGCTCATAAAGGAGCACGCAGTTATGGCCTTGCATGAAAAGTAATGTACGATGCAAAAGATAACGGAGAAGAGTACCATGCGATCTGCACGCGTTTCTGGGTTTACAGCCAATCTCGTGCAGTATTAAAACCTGAGCACACTTAATTGAATGTCTCATGTTGAGTACTGTGATGAATAAGGCTCGTGAAACGGTTAGTGCTGAGAACTGAACACCAAAGGCCCTGGATTCCATTCCGAATACCGTCTATGATTCACAGCTGAGATCTGGAGAACGGGAGCTCAGGTATCTAATCATATCTCACCTAGTGTCCCGAGACAACATTTCTAAGTTTCTGCTATGTGTGAATCCCTTTCTGCATTTGCAGACACTTTATGTGAGCCTCTTGTGTGTGAAGAGAAAAACAAGAGCCAAATCCTCAAATTCATCAGAAACTGTGGGACAGCATTCCTGCTTTCAAATTTATATCTGCTAGTGAATAAGCTAAGCATATGTCTCTCTCTTGAAAGGGAAAAATTATACATTGTAAATGTTATTTGTTAAAGATATGGTGTAATGTAATGATTTGTCCTTCAGAGGGCCATGTGTATCATTTTCTTTAAAAATAACTTCATCAGTGCAAACTATCTATTTCAAATACTTAAATTCAAACATGAAGGTCTCCTGGAAACTGAGCAACTGTACGTTTCTCTTCTAATCACTCATTGAAATACTTCAAACTCTTTCATTAAAAAATAAAAGATTCATTTATAGAAGGTATATTACTTAATAGAAACTGTGCTGGGCCACTTTTTTTTTTTTTAATTTAGACATAGCTTGGCTCCTCTTCTCCAAGAAATTTCCACCAAATTTAGAAGTTAACACATTCACACGAAGAGATTCTTAGCACTCTATAGTAATTTAGGAAAAGTGCTTCCTAAGTAGGGTATTCAGTAATCAAAGGTAGAATCAAAATTATGTGATCAAAAATTACTTAGTACTTGCTTTGTGTAGAACAATGAAATAAAGGCTGCACAGATGATATAAAGGAATATACAAGCAGGAATCTATACTTTTCCTGGGTCTCACTGCTACAAGTGCACTCTTTTAGCTATTATGTAAATACCCAAATTGCTCTAAGTGCTTTTAGAAATAAAATCTTTTCTCCTATAAAGGCAAAGAATAATCCCCTTTTCTGTAAAGCACTCAGCAATTTCAAAAGCACTTTTATATTCACCATCTCACTTCATATTCACAGCAGACCTATAAAATAAGTAGGGCAGGTGTTCTTTACATGCGTGCATTTTCCACCTTAGGAGCTGAGGAATAAAGAGGTACTAGCTTTCCCGAAGACACAGCTAACCAGTGATAAAAGAACAGAATGAGAAGCATCCCAAACTTCTAACACGGTGTTTTACCAGCACTTTATAAAGGGAACGGTGTAAGAGTTCCCTGGTAGGAACAGTTATGCAAGAATGACACTCAGCTTTCCTTCACACGGCTGTTCATGGCATCCTGCAAACCTTAGGCTGGCAGAGTATTTTTGCTCCAGATCTAGTTAGGTCTATCACATTGTAAAACAGTTTCAGATAAACCCAGGCTCGCTTAGAACTCTGAAATGAACTAGCATTTTTCTATGAAATGGAAACAACAACTCCTCTTTTGTTGAGAATTTACCTTTGTGTTGGTTTTTAAAAAGTATTTTATGGTTTAGCATCCCCATTAGGATATATGTTTCTTCCAGGGAGGCAATGTCTATTCTAGTTTTTCTTTTCAACCATTAGAGATATGATCAGAGAAATGTAGAATAAGGCCAAAGAAAATATTGTTCATTTGATTTTATTCTGACCTGCTAGTTAAATTTCTTACGTATATTTATTTTGCTAATACAACCCCAGGAACTCTGCAATCAGATACAGTGTCCATTAGCTACTTAGGAGTATAATTTTGGAAAAAGATTTAATTATAATCGATACAACATAGGCATGATAAAAGCATAGAATTTGATACTTGGGATGATGTCTGTGTCTACATGTGAGAGCATTGCTAGGGTCGTGATTATGACTATTTATTCTTCACAACTTATAACCTCATGTTCATTATAATCCACCCTTCCTCTTTCCTGCAATCCACTGGAATTTTAAACTGGTTCCCAATATAGGACTTAAGGAAAACTGAATCATATACTATGTACTCGAGTTACCATTCTTGTGGGGTTGGAGCTTCTCTTATCTCAGGGAACACAATTATTTTGAAATTCATTTACAGTTTTGTTTGTATCAACAGCTTATCTCTGTGGCTGTCTCCTTCACCAGTGACTTGATACACAACAATATTTTTATATTATCCTGCTGGACTATTGAATGCTTTCCAGTTTGGGACTATTACAGATGAAGAGGCTATGGGTACTCTTCTGTAAGTTTTGAATAGGCAAATGTTTGCATTTCGGTAAATATCTAGAAACAGACTATTTAGCTTCTATAGTAGTCACATGTTCAGAAGTTTTGAGGAATCCAACACTTTCCCTCTTTACCTGTGATTGGCTTTGATGACCAGAAGGAAATGTATGATCATAATGTTAACATCTCATTTTGTCACAGAAAATTTTAACAAGAAATGTTGATGTTGCTTGTGTGCTTAGCGTTTATGAAGACGGCCATTACTATTGCTACAGTAAATTATACTCAGACAGAGCCATAGTGATGCATCCTTCTTTCTTCGGATAAACTACTCTTATTCATGACTTTTTTCCTGGATTCTGCTTTTCAGTATTAGAATTTAGATTTTACATAAGTACACAGCAACTGTGGTGTGTAGGATTGTGGAAAATTTGGAGTTGTAGGAGTCTGATGCTACTGTTCCAGCTTCAAAACAGAAAATGCAAAGTGCAGTTTTACCTTCCCCATCCAATGTACTGAACATTGGCATGTTCATTCCTTAAACAGTAGAAAATTTCGCTACCCTCAGCTTTCTGGTTCACATTTTGAAAGAGATAAGATCATCTGATCTCACTTGGGATACTTTGGGGTGGAAAATGAAAACACCTACTTCTGACGCAATTTGCTACCAGACCTGTTACGTCAACATTACTTTACTGTTGTTTCAAGCACATCCTTGCCCAGAATGTTAAGGCGGTAAATCAATAAACAACTTCACTGTTAGTTTGAGATATTAAGAAGTCCAGATTATGCAGTTTGCTCACCTTAGCAAATAGCTTTTCTTATAAGCGATGGGTTATTTGCCTGTTCTAACAGTTTGCTTAGTAAAGTCCAGTTCATTTTGGGGGGGGGTTAGTACCCTCATCTCACTGTGTTGAACAGCCCCCTATATCTTACACATTCTCTCATTATGACATTTTCCCAGCCCAAGATGCCCACATTGAGAGTATCGTTTTGTGTCACTTTGCATTAGTAACTTGATCTGAAACAATATTTGCGTCTGACTTTACCTCGTCTCTCTGAGACAGAAATGATATAGCTTTGTGTTCCCTTGCGTGAAGTTCATGGAATGGACATTTCTTTGCTTAATCAACAGACAACTGTAAGGAACTTCACAGCTTTTTATGGTAAGCTACATTTTCCTAGAATATCATCCATTGTATCCAGGCTTTTTAAATTTTGTTGCATAGAGCTGAGAATAAGTGTTTATATGGTGACGATCTCTTTATCTGGTGCATGCTAGAAAATTGTAATATGGTGCCTGGAGATGAAGCAGTCAGATGGGGTAGGAGGTGGGAGACAAACTCAGTGAACCGAGTTCAGTATGACATGGAAGGGAAAGAAACTTCAGAAAATATTGGAGCAGCTGCCGTAGACTGGAAGTGTCCCAATTCCAAGATGCCTCGTGGCTTTTGCTTTCTTTAGCTCCAAGGGAGTACTTGAACACATTATTTTATAAAATTAAGAACTTCATTTTAAAAGGATTTTTTATGTTAAAAGTTACATTGTATAGTGATAAGAGATTGTAGACTGAAAGTTTTCCCCAACACAAACATTTTATTAATAAGTAGGCTATTAATAATTATTACAAACACATCATAGATTTAAGCAAAAGTGTTTTCTTCTTACCATAAATACAGCTTTGTAATATTGCATAGCTGTGTGTATCCACCCATAAAACCTACTTTATTGGACATATTATTCTGTCTCTGCACCATCGCTTATTTCTTGTCTGCTGTATCTGTGCAATTCTTGAATATGACACAATAAAAATCTTTCCCCATAATTGCATTTTATCAAGGTCAATGTACATTTTGAATATTTTGCTTTATATATTTTTTGCTGCTATCTCCCCAGTGCATCCAACTTTATGACTTTTATATCTTCTTCATAAATTTTTCTTTCTGTCATTGTGTAAAATCCTTCAGTGTCCTCAGTACGTGTAGCCTCTCATCTCGTTCATCGGTCTGATACCTCAGCTCACACTGAAGCCATTTTCCTTGCACTTTAGTGCCATTATTCTACCCTTTATGTTCAAACTTTAAATGCTTTGCTTTTGTCTGTATGTGGGCATGTACATATTCATACATGTGTAGGTACACAGGCACACGTTTGCACTCATGTGGAGGTCAGAATCCCTATGCCTTCCATTTGTTCTCCGTCTTGTTTTTTGGAGGGAGGATCTCTTGCATAATCTGAACATCACCATTTTAGCCAGAAGGTTGCTTGGCAAGCCTCGAGGAAGCTACTGTCTCTCGCCCTCTAGCTCTCTGAACCTGAGGATGCATATTCCCATGCCCGGCTTCAGGGTCCTCCGGTCTCTGCCCTCCAGCTCTACGGACCTGAGCATGCGTGTTTCCATGCCTTGCTTTTCAGCACAAATTCTGTGGACATAAACTCAGGAGCTCATACTTGCTGACAAACACTTCACGAGATGAGACATTTCCCTAACTTTTCATTTTTTTTCTTACTATTTCTTTTAAAGTAATGTGTAACGAAATGTTACTACTTTCCTCGGTCTTTGAGTTCTTCCTTCTATCATGGGAACAAGGATTCCTCTCTCTGATGTTTACTACTTAATTCGTTTTGTTGTATATTCCTTTAAATTTCTGCTTTTTGCTTTTTTGAGATATTAATAATTCTGTATTTCTTTGTTAAATTTGAAGTTTGATTAAGTGCTTTTATTTCTGTGCTTATTTTGTTCAATTTCTCTGGATGTTCATCCATAAATATCTATATTCTACTTACCAATGCCTTTTCTTTTTTCCTAGAGAAGCCCTCTTCCCCCTGCAGGAGAGTTAATGGTGCCTTTATTTTATCCCTCTTCCTGACACTTTATCATTTCTGAGATTTGCTGAAATATTTTAGTGTTTTTATAACTATGTTGTTATTGTGTTTTTCCTGGCAGTATGTCATTCTTACTCCATGAGTCTATATTTAGTAATTATATTGTAGATATATAAAACTCATATTTTTCCATATAGGAGATGAATGATATCTTTGTGGGAATGTGATTCATCTCAGACTACTTTTAACTCGATGGACTGACAATAAAGATGATGTTCCGTATTTCTTTCTAACAATAGCAAATATTACTGGAAAAGACCCACATGCTATGATTGCAAGCTCTGGGCATTATCGATGCCACTTAGCTAAGCAGTTGTAGCACAAAGGTAGTTATAAAACTGTGCAAATACATGGTAGCTCAAAAAAAAAAAAACAACTACCATGTTGGATTTACCTACATGTACTAAATTTATGAATCTTTGCCTTAAATTGTTGTAAGTAATTTACTGTTTAAAATGTTTTTATAGTGGCTACATAGCTCAGAGATAGAGTATTGGCCTATCATGTGCAGGCCGTGGGTTCAATCCCTAGCACCATATGAAAATAAAGCATTTTTCAAACTTATTTCATTCTTGAATGCTGGGACTCTCGTGGCATCACACACAGACACACACACTGTCCCAGGGCTATCACATGGTGATACCCTTTCTTCATTCTACTGGCCAATGCAGGACAACAGTCTAACCTACATTCCAGGAGTGAGCAAGTCAATTTGCCTTCCACAGATGGGCAAATGAGTGTAACAGATCACACGATGTTATGAAAAGGAAGCAGGGCAGTAGAAATTGACAGACACAATCAGCCCCCAACCTCAACACTCATGCAGTTGTTTAAATAGGTGTGTTGTTTCTTTAATACAGATCATCAAGTTCAGGCTTCATGTCAGTTTTATTTTCAGTGTGAGCTACCATTAATGCCTTGTATTTACAGTTTAATGTTGGAGAACACACCTCTCTCTTAAAGCTGTTTGTTGTGACTTTTGTTACTATCTTCTATTATTTTTCCAGGGACTGGTTTTTCACCCTCCACTCAACTTTTGATTTCCTGAGGGAGGATATTATTCATCCTTACAGGGAATCCAGTGGTTACAAAGGAAATTCTATGAATCATGGAAGGAAGCAGGTACGGTAATTATAGTCTGTTAGGAAGTGATCTGCCAGATTATAATTTGATTGTTTCCTGTCAATATATCAAACACTATGTGTCTTCTCGGAGGTCATGACCTAAGTTTTTCCCCACTGGAAATCTTCAGTTCAGATGCTCATGAGTCTCGCGGTAACTGTGCCAGCTTTGGCTCTTTGAATTCTTAACATGATTAGAGTACAAATAACTTTGGGACATTAAAAATAAATATCCTTTAGGATGACCTATGTTCTCTTTGAAAAAGGAAAGTTCATACATGGCTGCATTTTCTCACTATTTTTCCTAAATTAAAACAAAAAAAACAAAAAACAACCTATGACTCAAAATCATATGATTTCCCAGAGACATGCCTGGACACACACGAATGACACCATAACATTCCAGTGAGCAGTGAAGATCAAGAGTTCATGTGAATTCAGAATATTACAGCTACATAGAATAAAATGAAAATGAAAATACAGATTATGTTGTGTTTGATGTTGACAACTCACAGAGTAATAAAGTTAGTAGGCTAATCACAGTTTTAAAGGATTTGTCTACATTATATGAATTTGAATTCTTGAAACATTTATTAAGATTATTTTAGGGATTATTATTTTTATTTATTTTGTAGGGGGATGTATGTCATGCTACATGTATGAAGGTAGAAGGAGACCGTAGGAGGAGGAGTTGTTTCTTTCCTTCCACCAAACCAGTCCCAGAAATCAAATTAACATCATTAGATTTGGCAGTAGATGCCTTTACCCAATAAACTATCTCATAGTATATATTATCTTGGTTTTTAAAAATACTTATAGCATGTAGAACATATAAAAAGTGTAAGGGACAATGCTGGGGCCAAAGGATATGGTTAAGAAAGAGGGGCATCAAGGTGCAGGGGTACCTTTAAGGAGAGTAGAATCAATCCAAGTGAGCTGTGTATGAAAATCCCAATTGGAAACCTGGTAGTTTGTAAGAGAATGTAAAAACTAAAGTAAAGTACTTTAAAAACTGCTAGATTTTTCTCAACAGAGTGGATTTTCAGAAATATTCCATATACATATGACCTTTGAAGAAGAAATGAAGCTTGCAAATAAGAGTTTCAGACAATACCCAATCCTGCTGGGCTGCTTTCCTTCATCCTTATCTCATGTGTGCCTACTACATACTTCACTATCAACTTACTGATGTTTCTTCTCTGGATATATATATTCATATAAGTTATATAAATATACATAATTGTATGGATATGTAATCTACTGTATAATATAATTTATATATTAATATAATTATACAATTAATATTTTAATATAATTCATGTTTATAAATTATATATAATATATTGTATAATATACAATTTATTGTTTCATTTAAACATTTTGTTAGATTGCACTGAAGGTTGACAATGGTTGTTTGTATTAGTCAGTTTTCCCTTACTGTAACGCAATACCCTTAAGAAACCAACCTAGAAGAGAACTGTTGCTGTTCTAGAGGTTTCTGTCCATGGCCACTTAGTTCAGTTGCTCCTCTGACTGTAGTGAGGCATCATGTCATGGAGGGAGTACTTGACAGGGAATCTGCTCACATCACAGCAGCCAAGAGTCAAGGACAGAATTCATTTTATAACAGGACCCCTCTCCCACACCCATTAAGCTTTGAATAATGTTTCTCTCTCCAAAAAAAGACTATGCCTAATCTCCAGAAAATATTGAAAATATTATACACTAAAGGGAATTCAACTCTCCGGAGGGAATTAATCTCACTCATCTGTTCACCCAAAACTACAGAGCTTACCTTGACTTATGCAGGTTCACGAAATATAAACCAGAAGGTTCTCCCAAAATAGAAGAGAGGAGCAGAAGAGAAAATCAGGATGACATGCTATGACAGAGAACCAACCTGCCACCAACAGCTGAGTGTGGAGGGAGAAGGCTGTCAGTCATGTGGTGTCTGGTGTGGTGATGTAGTCTCCAGAAGCTTTGAAGCAGTAGAGTCTCCTCAGAGTCCCTAGACGAGCCACAACTCTCTGCCTATTCCTAATGTAATCCGCTCTATATTTCTTATCTGAGACAGAAAATATATTTGTTATTTCACACCACTTAAGTTGTATAAATTAAATGCATTGATAAAAGAAATCTAATACCCACTGTTCATTTAGAAATCCCCTTTCCCTGTGTGTGTGTGTGCATGCACACACACACACACACACACACACACACACACACACACATTTCCATACTTGAAAACAGGCTTCCTTTAAAAAAAAAACTTTCACTGAATATTCAATACCATTCCTATTCCATAATCAGTTGTCAGTGGTTATGACCTATTCCAACATAGATATCACAAGGAATGTGAAGAATCCAAGATTGGGGTAGCCACAGTAACTTATGAATATTCTTCTTTACAGAATGCCCTATCATGTCTTTCTCATCGTTCTCTCTTTACCTCACTCTTGCTATTCCATTTTTCAGTTACTTTGGAATTTCCTTTTTATGTTTTATTGTGAGCACGCTTAGTCATTTATAACATAGCATCTGGACGTTAAATAAAATTTAATCCAACACCACCTAGCATCTTAAAACATGTGCTACTTCGGTTTTTCATTTTTCTGTGTATGATTAACATAATATTTACATTTCTTCCAGGTTGTATGAGTAACTTGGCATCTTCTGTAATTCACCTATTCATTTTATTCCTTGAGTACATTGATTTTGGGGATGCACTGGCCTTGGTTTGGAGAAACTAGCACAGTGATTCTTAACCTTCCTAATGTTGCAACCCTTTAATACATGACCCTCAGTCATAAAATTATTTTTACTGCTACTTCATAACTGTAATTTTTCTACAATTATGAATTATAAGATAAATATCTGTGTTTTCTGAAAGTCTTCGGTAAATTTTGTGAAAAGGTTACTTGAGTTCCCCAGAGGGGTAGTGAGTCACAGGTTGAGGACCACTGCCCTAACACAATGTTCTCTTCCATGCACGAAAGGTTCTGAAACCTACATGGTCATGACATTTCTAATAAAATTGTGCTTTTTCTGTTTCTTTGCATAGGCAGAAATAAAAATTGCTTAAATTATCCTTTATTTAATAAGAGTCTTTATCATGGTGATAGTTTGAGGGCTTAAGTAAATAATATCCATATTATTATACAGTTTTGTGGTTATTCTCCATGTATACAGCAGTTTTTTTTTAAATGAAACTCAGAGTTCTCTGCCAGATCACTGATCGATATAGTAGTTCCATATTTAATAAGCTGAAGGGAAATGCAGTGTCTTCAATAACATGAGCGAGAGAAACAATCATTAAATGTTATTAAATCAATGACTATGAGATGCTTATTCTTCATATAATAGCTCATGCTTCAAACACATATTGATTTAGTTTTATAACAATTACCCTGGATGAAAAGGCACAGGAAGGTCCAGCAACAGAGATCTTTTCATCCCACAAAAACAAGTAAGTGTCAAATGTTCACACTTGGATGGGCGGTCTGCTCTCCCAGTGTCCAGAGTGTATGCTACACTCTGATATATCCTGAATCATGCATCTGTTTAATCATTCATGGTGACATAATATCTGATGTTAATGTTCAGTTGCTTCTTTCCTCAGGTTCTGAAAATTACCACTAGCTATATCACAAACCCCTTCCCTTTGAATACTTGGCCTCTATTGACAGGATTTCTGCAGAAATCATCCTTCCTACATTATTTATTAAAGCATGATAAGGTAAGGTAATTACATTATGTGATATCTCTGTGGTATTTGAGCAATAAGGCACCATAATAATAGCATAAGACATCATGAAAGGGGGTATAATTACCACAAGGCAATCACACTCCTGGGGATTATAGTAGTTTGGATGCATGTCTTCCCTTATAATGCCCCAAGGACATGATTATCTCAAGAAGAGAGAAAGCGAAAGACTAGTGGATAATGTTGTATTCTGTTATACAAAATTTATAGGAAAGGGCAAAAGTATATTTCATATGAGGATGTGATATGACAGTTTAGAATATTTGATCATCAGTTTGAGATGAGACAATTTATTCTTAAAACATAACTAATCTCTTCAAAAAAAAATAGGTCACTCTAAATCACTTTGCAAACCCAGACTGATGGCAGGAATGTACTAGATCTTAACACAGCTTCAGTCTTAATAAACTGGCCATTTTTAGCAAACTGGGGAGCTTCCCAGTTTGGGGCTACCTCTGAAGAGATTCAGCAAGGTTGTTAAGACAGCTGTTGCCTTATGGCTTGACAGTCAAAAGGGGAATTCCTGGTGAATTATCCCCTTAAATCAGAGGAAGCCATATTCCCCTTCTCGCATTTGAATTGGATTTTCTTGTTTACAGAAAAGAAGAGAAAGCTATTGAAATGGTTCAGTCAGTAAAACAATGATTCTGAAAACACAACTGTATTTCCAGGAGTCCACAGGGTAGGAGGGAGCCTAAATCTTCAAGTTTTCCTTTCCACAAGGGTGCTGTGCATGGGTGTTCACAGAAAGAGAAAAAAAGGATGGAAGTAAGTAAGTAAGGAAGGAAGGAAGTTAGTTAACTAGGTCATGGTTATAAGCTACAGATTTGGCTGTATCTTTCCTAACTAAACCAATTCAAGGATTTTATTTTTGATCTATAAAGAACAGAACATTAAATTGTCTATCCACAATCTACAGGAATTTCTCCAAGAACATCTTTAACATTTGAAGGTGGAATATAACAAGGTAAAAGGAAAGTTGTTGAAATAAATTTTAAAGTTCTTACCTCGAGAATCAGTTAGCAAAAGACAAGTTTTTTTTCTTTAAAATTTAAAGATATATATTTATTCTATTTTATGTGTATGCCTGAGTGTGTGTGTGTGTATCATACATGTGAAAAAGCCCATAGAAGTCAAAGGGCACTGAATCTTCTGGACTGGAGTTATAGGTGGGTGTGAGCCGATATATGGGTGATGGTAACAACAGAGCCTGGGTCTTCTGTAAGAGCAGCAGCGTTCTTAACTGCTGAGCCATCTCTTCAGCCCCCAAAGACAAGCTCTTAAAATAAACAAATATTTAAATAAAAATGAGACAATTTGCCTATTTATATTTAAACAAATAATCCAATCAATATTTATGAATAGATAAAAGCATCTGGGTTGAACCAGTGCTTGTCTGGGTTTACTCTGGAGACATTTCCTGTGATCCCCAGTACTTATGAAGATGTACATATTTGTACAATATCATTAGGCTTGCTTACAAACTTTAATTGTCTATAATCATTCAAAAACCCAACAATTTCACTTAGTCAACTTATTTTACTGTCATTCTGACACATACTACCTTGGTTTGATGTTAAGTACTATCACTCAAAGTCATATTTATTTGGTGTGAAGCACAAACTTAGTTGTAAAGAAAGTCAAGGAATTTAGAGCACAAGTACATTTGTTGTTGTGAATTGGGATTTTCATGTAGTAGAAAATCTCATTTTTAGTGTTATAATGTTGTGACCTAGGTGCTAATAAGATAGTAGGCAATCAGATATTATCTTCCTTAAGAAGACTGACAGCCTACTTCTGCTGTTAGATTGTTTAATTTACTCCCTGTTACATTCTTTATATGTATAAATTAATCAATTGCTACAATATATTTAAGAATAAATGTTACTATTCTCATTTCAAATACAAAGAAATTGAGGCAGAAAGTGCTAATTTATATACCCAGTGTTACACTATTCACAAATAGAAACAGAACTTTGAATTTTGTCAATGCAAATGTGAAACATACATAAACCATATATATCTTGTACTTTGTTAGCAGAAGAAACAGTTCAAATTTCAATGGTAGCTAACTTGGTATAGCTGTTGTCATAAACAAGTATGAAATACATGATAAGAACTTACAAATATGTATTTAATATGGTATGAAGATTGGATGACTAACCTCATGTATCTACTTCTCTGAACTCAGGGATATGCAAATGGCTCTTAAGACATTTTTCCTGGGTGTGTCTTTGAGGTCATATCATGAAAAGATTAGCATTTGAACAGCAAAGGTTAGTATGGAAGATTTCCTCATCCATGTGAGTAGCCGTTATCAATCTGTTGAGGGATCAAGCAAACGAAAATGAAGAGAAGAGAGGGGATTCTGCCCCGTCTCCTGCTCCAGGGTACTCATCTTCCCTGGCTTCTGTGTATTTGCCCTTTTTGCTTTGTCGCCTTCTCTCTTAGACTAAAACATACACAGGACTAATATCAATAAATATTCACTTGTTTTTGGAACATTTGAATATGTTACTACATTTATTGCCAATTGGACTGCTTTATTCATTAAATCCTGTTTGGTTTGGAGGATCTATTTTTTTCTACCATAAGTATATGGAGACTTTTGGATATGGCTGTTAGAGTTTTAATGTTTACATCATAAAATTGAAGATCAAAGTATGTCTTGTGGACAGCTGTATGAAGCTTAAGCAGGACAGAGTCTACACTACGGTTTGGTTCTTAGCACCTACCTTAGGCAGCTCACAGTCACTTTTAACTGTGATTCCAGGGAATCTATCATTCTCTTCTGGCTTCCAAGGGTATCTGCTAGTGTGTAATGCAAATTTACTCATGCAAGCACAGGCACATATATAAAAATAGGTAAATAAATCTTTGAAAGATATGCATATTCCACTCGAGGGGTTAAAGATTTTGAATATTAATGATTTGGAGAAAATAATATAAAATAGCCATTAAAAGTATGTAATCGTTGCTGTTCCCATAATATAAGTGGTGTTTTTCTTTATTTTCCAAAAAAAATGGTGGCAGAATAGCAAATAGCCTGGTTGGACCAGTCTTTAGGCAATAATTAATATCCTAGCCAGGGAAGACAATGTATCCAGTCTAGTCTCTGACAGACATTGTCCAGGTTGCAGGGATTCTGTCCCAGCCTTTTGTCACAGCTAAACTACTCATCACCCAGATGTGTATTTCATTTTGGGGAAAAGAAAAGTTATTCAAATTTTGGTGGAATTTTCATACTTTCAAGCAAAGCCAATGTTTGCAAGTAATTTTTAAAGTTCTTATATAATGGTGTGTGTGTGTGTGTGTGTGTGTGTGTGTGTGTGTGTGTGTGTGTGTGTGTAGGCCCAGGTATGCCATGACTCTTAGGAGTCAGCTCTCTCCTGCCACCTTGTGGAATCTGGGGTTAAAATGTACATAGTAAGTGCTGTTGTCATAAAGATGTAGGAATCATGACTCACTGAACCATCTCATCAGCTCTGACACACTTTACAGCAAAGGCAGATGAAGAATTGGCCCAGTGGTTGCAAGCTTGAGGGGGAAGACAAGATGGGATGCTCCTTAGTCAGCAGATTCCTGTTCTTAGTATATGGTTTCCATGCACTTTGCACTTTGCTTGATCATTATTCAGTTATAAAAGAATCAATTTCTGATGCCTTACGACAAGTAGTTCTCATAGGAAGCATAAGGTAATCCTGGTTCGATTTCAATTATGTTGAGTTAACCTAGGTATATGATGGCTCTTCTTGGCTGTTAATGTGACTGAGTCTAGAATTAACTAAACCCCAAGTGACTGTGCACACCTGTGAGGGATTTTGTCTTAATTAAATCATTTGAAAAGTGAAGACTCACTTCTAATCTGGTCCTTCGAGGTGGTCCATCCAACTTTAATCTGCACCGTTTCATTTGCTGGCTGCCTTTATAAAGGCATAGAAGAAGCCTTTGCTTGTTCCCTGCTTGCTCGTGCCCTCTCTTTGTAAGTCTATTCCTTTAATGGCATTAGAGCTTACTTCTTCTGGATTCTGGCATCTGCTGAAGACCAGCTGAGACATCCAGCCTCAGGGACCTGGAAACTACTTGATTCTTGAACATTCCACTTATAGGCAGCTATTGTTGGGTTAGCTGTGTGTGTGTGTGTATTCTATAAGTTCTGTTATTCTAGAGAATCTTGCCTAATATACTGCATGAGAATTGCACTGTATATGGAATAGTGATTTATTCTAATGTAACCTAAATAACATGGCATTTATTCTCAGTCTGCTTAGAAAACCTCTCCTATAGTAAGCAATACAACTACTTAGTACTTTTTCCCTATGGGATGGATTTAATGAAGTTCTTTTGGGAGAAAATTACTATTTCTCACAAATAAGAACCACTCTATAAGCAGCAACATTAGTGAATGTGAGAAAGGCAGGAGTGTGTAAAGATGAACATTGTGTGTTGCTGAAGTAGAAGGATGGGCCAGCAGAATTCTGTCTTCCCTAACATGAGAACAAGCATGCCCCCCTCAAAGCCTCAAGGCCAAGGAGGAAACCACTGAAAATTCAAATCTTCAGTTCTCTTCTATAGGCCTTAAATGCTGTATGATAGCATTATTAGCCATTAGGTTTGTAGAAACTATATGTTTGTTAATAGATTCCAAAGGATCTACCTAATGGTCAGAAAAGATGTCAGGTCACGTACAGGGATGGGCAATATACAGCTGCTAGGGTGGCAATTTAGATGCCCAAAGACAATTTGGCTGTAGACTCAAAACACTCTAATCTCTCTAAGTCACTGAAGTTATGATCAGTTAATCAGGATTAGCAGACACAGCCTCTTTCCAGAAATACTTATCCTTGATGCTTCATAAGCCAAGGAGACAGAAAGTAAGAGCATCGGATAATGTAGCTATAAAAGATAGCAGATACTGAATACAACACGTATTCTCAGAGTATTTACCAAATCACGCCTAATGTTTTAAGAGGTAAAATGTTCTCATTAAACGCTAATAAAAGTCTCCTCAAAGGTACTGAAACCATTTTTCTCTTGCAAAGTCTTTAGGGGAAGCTCCATTGTCAGAATCAAATTTTTCTAATTCAGCTATTCCATAGAGAAATCTAAAATTCCAAAGCAGTATTTTTTTTCCTGTGAATCTCTCTCCCCCTACTCTGTAGAATTTAATTTTTTTTCATGTTAAAGACAATCATATGGTTACAAATGTAGTGGGAGGCCTTTAAGAATGGTCTGTTACTGCTAAGCATTGTCTCTAATTAATATCAATTAGAATCTATTAGCTTTAATAGACTTTGAGTTATTGAGTTTAATTCAATTTCAATAAATTTCAATTAAGTACGATTTGTTTCTATTACTTTTATTAATTCCAGTCACTATCAATTACCTTCAATTAATTTAATTTACTGGCAATGTATGTTCAGGTAATTTCCTCTTACTTTCAATTAGTTTTTTTCTTTTTTTTCCATCTTAGTGGCTTTCTTGGCTGCTGATTTCATAAAAAGCAAATATGCATCTCAAATATGATTCCTGCAAACAGGACAGTCATACAAACTAATTAGCTCTACAGTCAAACTTACAGTAACACATTAGAGCTTCACAATTTACATGCTACCCGCATTCACCTCTGGCCACATTCTCCCTGAGTTCTCTAGCTGCAGAGAGCCTCATATTCACAAAGAGGTGTCAGAGTGTTCATCGGATTCGCAGATCAATTGCATCAATGTTGACTGAGTCAAGGGTGGTACATGAAGGAGATTATAACAGGATTTCTCACCATAGGCACAACATGTTATAAAAGGGTCTGTATATATCTTATTAAACACAATGCTCTCCGCATAAAGGCATTTGTTTCACACCAAACAGATATTTAACAAATACAAACTTTTTTTTTCTTCCTCAGAAAAGTCAGTGTTCAGGTGAAATAATAGGACAATCAGAAAATATTCTGGGTACCATAATATGTGTGAACATGGTCTCTCTATGGACAAATAACCCCAAATTGTGAAATATCTGTAATAAAGAAAAAGCCAAAGATATTTTAATACTATATTCATTTTGCAATTGAAGTCTGAGAGGTCCAATAAGTGAGGCGATGTGACTATGGCATGTCTAATTCTATGGGCCACTTTGTCCTTTCCACCTAGGGAGCAATTTGCATTTTAAAAACATGAACATATAGCTTTTCACAGTTTGCAAAGCACTTTAGCCTCCATTAACACAGTCCCTGCATCTAAAACACTTGGAAGGTGACCCTGGAAATTTTAACTACACTGAGAAACCGCATCCTACAGAGGTGAGATGTTTCCTCAATATTGGATAAGTTAAAAGGTGGTGAGATTCAGAAAGGAATTTAAATGACTGAGCTCACTGTATGTGAGCGCTCTGGTAGGAAGAGAGGCAGTCCAAATCTTTAGGTTAAACAAACCAGAACAAAAACACAAACAAAAACATGTCTGGTTGCCCCTCAGATGGCGAATTCCTTGCTACAGTGCAGGCTGAGGGAAGCAGGCAGTCATGTCCCTGGCAGAGGCACGTGGAACAAACGGCTCACTTACTGAGCCTCCTGTTCCCTCCAGTCAAGAGTTCCTTGGAGAAATGTACCTGTCTGCATCGAAGTGGCTGGACCAGTGACAGCTGGAACGAGCTGGATAAAGTGGAACAGTAAGCACACCACAGGGGACAGCCTGCTTCATGCAGGGGAGCTCACTCTGAGCAGGCTTCTTTGGCAGTGGGGCAACGCTGGAACACAAGAAGCTTGGCACACTTCCAACCTATCCCTGGCAGAAAACTCTATGAGAAAAGAGTGGAAAGATTTAAGGTGAATTCAAACCAAATTACCAGAGTCCTTTGGCTAAGTTGTAGGAGGTCTTGGGGAAAAAAACAACAACAGGGAATTTAATATATCAAAAGGAAAATTGACCAGAGGGATGACAATGCCACGGTAAGTAAAACCGAAGGGACTAGTGTTCTGTCAGGAAATGCCTTCCTCGTAGCAAGAATGAAGATGGAGAAAGGAGATACTATCAGAAAGCCCAACATTTAACAAATAGGAAGGGACAGTAGTTTTCTAGTTTTCAATAACTTTGCTATTTGATACTTTTTCTTTAGGCCTTTTCTAAGTTAATATAATAAATACTTACAAAGATGTTGGGTGATTGTCCATGTTTCTTCTCCAGATATAGTCTTTACCCAGCTGTGCTATTTATTATTATTATTTTGTAAACTTGACACAGCTAGAATCATTTGGGAAAGAGAATACTTAATTAATTAGTTGCTTCCTTCAGGTTGGCTATAGGCAAGCCTTCAGAGCATTTTCTTCATTAATGATATATTTGAGAGGGCAGGCCAAACATACTTTGGATGTAGTCTCCAGATAGTCCCTCCTCCAGTCTCTGTTCCACACTTTGTCTCCATACTAGCTCCCATGAGTATTTTGTTACTCCTTCTAAGAATGATGAAAGCTCTCACACTTTGGTCTTCCTTCTTCTTGGGCTTCATGTAGTCTGTGAGTTGTAACTTAGGTATTGTGAGCTTTTGGGCTAATATCCACTTATCAGTGAGTGCATACCATGTGTGTTCTTTTGTGATTGGGTTACCTCACTCAGGATGATGTTTTCCAGTTTTATCCATTTGCCTAAGAATTTCATGAATTCATTGTTTTAAATGGCTGAGTAGTACTCCATTGTGTAAATGTACAACATTTTCTGTATCCATTCCTCTGTTGAAGGACATGTGGGTTCTTTCCCGCTTCTGGCTATTATAAGTAAGGCTGCTATGAACAAAGTGGAGCATATGTCCTTGTTATATGTTCGAGCATCTTCTGGGTATATGCCCAGGAGTGGTATAGTTGGATCCTCAGGTAATACTATGTCCAATTTTCTGAGGAACCACCAGACTACTTTCTGTAGTGGTTTACCAGCTCACAATCCCAGCAACAATGGAGGACCATTCCTCTTTTTCCACATCCTTGCCAGCATCTCCTATCACCTGCATTTTTTATCTTAGCTATTCCAAATAGTATGAGGCGAATCTCAGGGTTGTTTTGATTTGCATTTCCCTAATGACTAAGGATATCGAACACTTCTTTAGGTGTTTTTTGACCATTCAAGTTTCCTCAATTGAGAATTATTTGTTTAGCTCTGTACCCATTTTTAATTGGGTTACTTGTTTGTCTAGTGTCTAATTTTGTGAATTCTTTGTATACATTGGATATTAGCCCTCTTATCAGATGTAGGATCTGTAAAGATCTTTTCCCAATCTGTTGGTTGCTGTTTTGTCCTATTGACAGTGTCCTTTGCCTTTCAGAAGCTTTGCAATTTTATGAGATTCCATTTGTCAATTCTTGATCTTAGAGCATTGTAACTGCCGTTTCTTTTTTAACGGCCGCCAGGTTCTGCTACTTTGTAAAGGCCGGCCGGTTCTGATGCTCCGGTCCGCAGGTCAGGGTCTAGCAAGAGAGAGAGTGGGGATGGAGGAAGGGGGAAAAAGGGGCAAGAGACGCAAAAGATAGATACAAAACAGAGTCCGGTGGAGTCTCTTCAAGTCTCTTCTTTATTCTCCTCTCTTCTTCCTCACTCCTTCCACGTTTCACCTTCTACCTTCCACCTTCTACCTCTCACCTCCTTTCTTCCATCTACCTCCTACTTCCTACTTCCTCTATAGAAGGGAAATCCTGGGTATTTATACCCTTTACCACGTGACTTGCCCTCGTGGACAAGCTCAACTGAAGCCACTACGTCCCGTGCCTTGTAGCCATGGATGCCAGGAGCACCTTGCAGCTGGGGGCACTAAACAGTGTAACAAGATGTTTATCAGAGTGCGCTCAGCTATTGTAGGCTGTTGAAACAAGTCTCTTGTCAGGGTATATGACTCGAGATGGCTGTAAAGATGATAGCCACTTTCGGCTAAGAGTCGGCTCCCAACAGAGCATAAGACATTGGTGTGCTGTTCAGGAACTTTTCCCCTGTGCCCATGGATTTGAGGCTTTCCCCCACCCTCTCTTTTATCAGTTTCAGTGTATCTGGTTTTATGTGGAGTTCCTTGATCCACTTGGACTTGAGGTCTGTACAAGGAAATGAGAATGGATCAGTTTGCATTGTCCTACATGTGGACCTCCAGTTGAACCAGGACCATTTATTGAAAATATTGTCTTTCCACTGGATGATTTTAGTTACTTTGTCAAAGGTCAAGTGATCATAGGTATGTGGGGTTCATTTCTGAGTCTTCAAATCTATTCCATTGATCTTCCTGCCTGTCTCTGTACCAATACCATGCAGTTTTTATCACTATTGCTCTGTAGTTCACCTTGAGGTCAGGGATGGTGATTCTGCCAGAAGTTCTTTTATTGTGGAGAATAGTTTTCGCTGTCCTGGGTTTTTTTGTTATTCCAAATGAATTCTCAAATTCCCTTTCTAACTTTGTGAAGAATTGAGTTGGAATTTTGATGGATATTGCATTGAATTTGTAGACTGCTTTCAGTAAGTTGGTCATTTTTACTATATTAATCCTGCCAACTCATGAGCATGGGAGATCTTTCCACCGTCTGAGATCTTTGATTTCTTTTTTCAGAGACTTGAAATTCTTGTCATACAGATCTTTCACTTGCTTGGTTAGATTCACACCAAGGCATTTTATATTATTTGCAATTATTGTGAAGGGTGTCATTTCCCTAATTTTTTCTCAGCCTGTTTATCCTTTGAGTAGAGGAAGGCTATTGATTTGTTTGAGTTAATTTTATATCCAACCACTTTGCTGAAGTTGTTTATCAGGTATAAGAGTTCTCTGGGTGGAAATTTTGGGGTCACTTAAAAATACTATCATATCATCTAAAAATAGTGAAATTTTGACTTCTTCTTTTCCAATTTATATCCCTTTGACCTTCTTTTGTTGCCTAATTGCTCAGGCTAGGACTTCGAGTTCTATATTAAATAGGTAGGGAGAGAGTGGGTAGCCTTTTCTAGTCCCTGATTTTAGTGGGGTTGCCTCAGGTTTCTCTCCATTTAGTTTGATCTTGGCTACTGGTTTGCTGTATATTGCTTTTACTATGTTTAGGTATGGACCTTGGATTCCTGATTTTTCTAAAACTTTTACCATAATGGGGTGTTGAATTTTGTCAAATGCTTCTCAGTATCTAGTGAGATGATCATGTGCTTTTTTTCCTTTGAGTTTGTTTATATAGTGGATTATATTGATGGATTTCCTTATATTGAACCATCCCTGCATTCCTTGGATAAAGCCTACTTGATCATGATGGTTGATTGCTTTGATGAGTTCTTGGATTTGCTTTTCGAGAATTTTATTGAGTATTTTTGCATCGATATTCAAAAGGGAGATTGGTCTGAAGTTCTCTTTCTTTTTTGGATCTTTGTGTGGTTTAGGTATGAGCTTAATTGTGTCTTCACAGAATGAATTGTGTAGTGTTCCTTCTGTTTCTATTTTGTGTAATAGTTTGAAGAGAATTGGTGTTAGATCTTCTTTGAAGGTCTGATAGAACTTTGCACTAAAACCTGGGCTTTTTTTTTTTTTGATGGGGAGACTTTTACTGACTGCTTCTCTATCTTTAGGTCTTATAGGACTCTTTAGATGGTTTATCTGGTCCTGATTTAACTTTGATACCTCGTATCTGTCTAGAAAATTGTCCATTTCATCCAGATTTTCCAGTTTTGTTGAGTATAGACTTTTGTAGTAGGATCTAATGATTTTTTTTTGGAATTCTTCAGTTTCTTTTGTTATGTCTCCCTTTTCAGTTCTGATTTTATTAATTTAGATACTGTCTCTCTGCCTTCTGATTAGTCTGGCTAAGGGTTTATCTATCTTGTTCATTTTCTCAAAGAACCAGCTCCTGGTTTTGTTGATTCTTTGTATATTTCTTTTTGTTTCTACTTGCATGATTTCAGCCTTGAGTTTGATTATTTCCTGCCTTTTA
The DNA here is from genome assembly GCF_004785775.1 of Grammomys surdaster. Classification (NCBI taxonomy): domain Eukaryota; kingdom Metazoa; phylum Chordata; class Mammalia; order Rodentia; family Muridae; genus Grammomys; species Grammomys surdaster. Next base: position 4,254,620 of record NW_021605455.1, on the reverse strand, counting down.
CTCCTCTATGGTGTGTTTGCTTCTTTTTGTTCTAGATCTTACAGGTGTGTTGTCAGGCTTCTAGTATATGCTCTCTCAGCTTCTTTTTGTAGGAACTTAGAGCTATGAGTTTTCCTCTTAGCACTGCTTTCATTGTGTCCAAAAAGTTTTGGCTTGATGTGCCTTCATTTTCATTAAATTCTAAAAAGTCTTAATTTCTTTCTTTATTTCTTCCCTGACGAAGTTATCATTGAGTAGACTGTTGTTCAGTTTCCACGTGTATGTGGGCTTTCTATTGTTTTTTTGTTGTTGTTGTTATTGAAGATCATTCTTAATTCTTGGTGATCTGATAGGATGCATTGGATTATTTCAATCTTCTTATATTTGTTGAGGCCTCTTTTGTGACTAAATATGTGGTCAATTTTGGTGAAGGTACCATGAGTTGCTGAGAACAAGGTATATTCTTTAGTTTTTGGATGAAATGTTCTATAGACATCTGTTAAATCCATTTGGTTCATAACTTCTGTTAGTTTCACAGTGGCTCTGTTTAGTTTCTGTTTCCATGATCTGGCCATTGATGAGAGTCGGGTGTTGAAATCTCCCACTATTATTGTGTGAGGTACAATGTACGCTTTGAGCTTTAGTAAGGCTTCTTTTATGAATGTGGGTGCCCTTGCATTTGGAGCATAGATGTTCAGAATGGAGAGTTCATCTTGGTTGATGTTTCCTTTGAGGAGTATGAAGTGTCTTTCCTTATCTTTTTTGATAGCTTTAAGCTGATAGTTGATTTTACTCAGTATTAGAATGTCTACGCCAGCGTTTTTCTTGGGACCATTTACTTAGAAATTGTTTCCCAGCCTTTACTCTGAGGTAGTGTCTGTCTTTGTCACTGAGGTGGATTTCTTCTATGCAGCAAAATGCTTGGTCCTATTTACATACCCAGTCTGTGAGTCTATGTCTTTTTATTGGGGAACTGAGTCCATTGACTTTGAGATATTAAGGAAAACTGATTGTTGCTTTCTGTTATTTTTGTTATTATAGGTGGAATTATGTTTGTGTGGCTATCTTCTTTTGGATTTGTTGAAAGAAGATTACTTTCTTGCCTTTTCTCGGGTATAATTTCCCTCTTTGTATTGGAATTTTCCCTCTATTATCTTTTGTAAAGCTGAATTTGTGGAAAGATACTGTGTAAATTTTTTTCATGGAATATCTTGGTTGATCCATCTATGGTAATTGATAGTTTTGCTGAGTATAGTAGCCTAGGCTGGCATTTGTGATCTCTTATGACACAAGTTCTGTATTACATCTGTCCAGGATCTTTTATAGTCTCTGGTAGAAGTCTGGTGTAATTCTGATAGGTCTGCCTTTATAAGTTACTTGACCTTTTTTTTCTTATGGCTTTTAATATTCTTTCTTTGTTTTGTGCATTGGTCGTTTTGATCATTATGTGGGAGGAGGAATTTCATTTCTGGTCCAGTCTATTTGGAGTTCTGTAGGCTTCCTGTATATTCATAGGCATCTCTTTCTTTAGCTTAGGGAAGTTTTCTTCTATAATTTTGTTGAAGATATTTCCTAGCTCTTTAAGTTGGGAATCTTCACTCTCTTCTATACCTATTATCTCTAGGTTTGGTCTTCTCATTGTGTCCTGGATTTCCTGGATGTTTTGGGTTAGGAGCTTCTGCATTTTGCATTTTCTTTGACAGTTGTGTCAATATTTTCTAAGGTATCTTCTGCACCTCTCTTCTATCTCTTGTATTCTTTTGGTGATGCTTGTATCTATGACTCCTGATCTCTTTCCTAGGTTTTCTATTCACAAGGGAATAGTTTCCCTTGTGATTTGTTTATTGTTTCTACTTCCAGTTTTATATCTTGGATGGTTTTGTTCAATTCTTTCATCTGTTTGGTTGTGTCTCCTTGTGATTCTTTAAGGGATTTTTGTATTTTCTCTTTAAGGGCTTTTACTTGTTTACCTGTGTTCTCCTGTATTTCTTTGAGGGAGTTATTTATGTCCTTCTTAAAGTCTTCTAACATCATCATGAGAAGTGATTTTAACTCTGAATCTTGCTTTTCCGGTGTGATGGGGTATTTGGGACTTGCTATGGTAGGAGATCTAGGTTCTGATGATGCCAAGTAACCTTGGTTCCTGTTGCTTATATTTTATCTCTTGCTCTTTGCCATTTGGTTGTCTCTAGTGCCAATTGTACTCACTGTCTCTGACTGGAGCCTGTCTTTCCTGTTATCTTGGTTGTGTCAGATCTCCTCAGAGTCCAGCTATCTCTGTGATCCTGTGATCCTCAGATCCTGGGTGAAAGAGTTCCTGGGAGTCAGGCTGCCTCTGGGATCCTGAAATCCTGAGTTGACCAATATCCTGAGATCCTGTGATCCTATGAGCCTATGTTCCTGAGTGTGTTAGAGCTCCTGGGAGTCCAGCCTCCTCTGAGTTTTGTGGGATTGAGTGTAGAGCTAACTCTCAAAATATGCTCAGTGCTTCAGTGAAGACTGGAAGGAACCGGTACCACTGGCCAGGAGTGAGTTTCTGGGTCCCCGTGGGTCCCAGTTATTCCATTTTTAGGGCAGGTGTCACTGCCTCCTCACCTACTTTTATGGCCTTCTAAATGTGCATATATTCTGCAGACAGACATTGAAGGATTGGGCTTCTGGTTTTCTTTATTTTCACTCAGAATATTCACACACTATGATGCCTCAGAAGCACTTATTGTATGTCACGATTAGCTCTATGGGATAGTTTTGAGGAATGTTCTGGCATTTTTTTCTATTTTTAAATAATTAGATAGTACTTATTAAGTATCTGTAATATATGAAGCACTGAGCCACATGGGTTGACTATATGAGCAATTTCAGACTTCTGAAATTAGTAAGGGCCTTGGATCTGTGGGAGTAAACAGTCCTCAGATTCTCCTTCCCTAAAAATACTCTTTCTAGACTGGTATTCTCTTTTGAAAAAAAATGGCTTTTAGGTAAGCAGATAGATAGATAGATAGATAGATAGATAGATAGATAGATAGACAGAGATAGGTAGGTAGATAGATAAATGGTAGATATAGATAGTTAATATATAATAAAGAGTATGCATATATATCTATATATCTCTATCTCTATCTCTCTATCTATCTATCTATCTATCTATCTATCTATCTATCTGTCTATAGATGATAGATGATAGATAGATCGATCACAGTTTGGTAAAGCAGAAAAATTTCTCTGCTGCTGACAGTTACTTGTTCCTCTGATTTCCGTCATTTCACTCATTAAGTCATTTATGTTCTGTATAGATTTGAATTATACAATGGGCATTTCATTTTTGCTCTCTTTAGCTAACATGGTACCTAGCTTTTCTTTGTTTGCTTGTTTGTTTCTGTCCCCCTCCCTCCACACTTGTCATGATATTGAGTTCAGTGCATAGTTGTTTACTTAGCTGGACACACTTCTCAGTGGGGACATTTAAATTGCATTCATGATGTTGTTTCCCTTGCTGGTTTAAAAATTTCTCATATCTACTATACTGTGCCCTGTTTAGTCACTAATGATCTCTAACTCCTATTATATTTTCAATTCTCAAGGTAACTAGAGGAAGTATATACATATCTAACAGTTATATACTTGTTACACTTCAGACATTAATTTTATTCCTCTGTATGTAAGTGTTTGAAGGCATAGCTTCCTATAGATCCTTAATGATTATGTTTACCATAGCCAAAAATGTTGGGACATTTATTACACCAATAAAAATATAACTGGAAACTAATAATGGAATAGTATGACTGCCCATAGGCCAATGTACCAGGACTAAGTGACATGCCTCAAGCATGTGGTAAAACTTTAATGTATAGAGGTCATTTTAAGGAAATAAAGATGTGACTATAATATGAAGGGACACATTTTGCACCATGAGCTGACAAACCAGGTACCAAAAATACTGACAACTACTACTAGCTTTACAAAAAAAAATGGCTTTTAGGTAAGCAGATAGATAGATAGATAGATAGATAGATAGATAGATAAATAGATAGATAGACAGAGATAGGTAGGAATCAAAAGTCCAGTTCCTATACTATTAGAAACATGGTCTTTGCAAACTTGGCTTCCTGTGACTCTGTTCTTCATGTTATTCTTTGATATTCTGTAAGGTTAAAATAGTATTTATGACTTCCTCCTGTTAAAAGTTGTAGTTGCAAGAAAAATGAAAATGAGCATATTTCCTCTATGTTTGAAAGCAGGGTCATCAGCAATGTCTTCCTGAGGAATACTCTAGAACATGATAATGAGAATTATAATATGGAAAACTGAGAGGGAAAAGCAGAAACAAGACAGGAAGTCAGGATAAGGGTATTCAGATGATCTGAATTGTTCTTCAGCAAAGTTGGAAAGCATGTATATGTTTATATGGGGGGGGGAGGCATCTATTTGTGGAGTTTTCTGCTGCTTTACACTGAATAAGGTCAGCTGTGATTGGGGGAGGTAGTTAACTGTAGGGTTCTTCCCAGGTGGCACACTCCTCTGGCCTCTCTGAAAACTAGTGGACTAACTTCTACAAACACTGCTCTTGTTACGGCAGTGCCTAAATATATATTCTCTCGCTCTCGCTCTCGCTCTCGCGCTCGCTCTCGCTCTCGCTCTCGCTCTCACTGATATCCATTCATTTTCAATCCTGAAACAAGGTTCTTGGGTTGTTTTTCTTGCTATCTAGCCTTGGCTTGCTAGTCTGTTTCTACCCTATTTTTCTATTTTTTATAGACCTTAGACGTCTACATTCTTAATTCTTAAGTTCTAAAATCTTGCTAAAATGTAGGCATTTTTCTTTTAAGTTATTTTTACTATTTGATGTGTGCGCGCGCGCGTGTGTGTGTGTGTGTGTGTGTGTGTGTGTGATTATTTGAGTACAGGGTATTTCAGAGGTCAGAGATCTTTGGAGCTGAAGTTATAGTCAGTTATGAGCAACTTGACTTGAGTACTGTGAACTGAACTCAGGCCCTCTAAAAGAGCAAGTAAGTACTCTTAACTGCTGAGCCATACCTCTCCAGCTTCCAAAATGCATGCTTTCTTAGTCCCACTGACAACTCTCAGCCTTCTATTCTTGGGTTTGTTTTTGCAAGCATACTTGGTAGAGCACCAGAATCACAATGGCACTGTGAAACGTTGCTTTTCCTACTTATGAGTGAATTGAGAACTACCTCAAGGAGAAGCCTTCATTCATATACCTTCTGTGAACTTCTCAAACCCTGGTGGAGCACAGAACTGATGGCAAGGATCCTCCTGCTTCATAAAATACCCGATTCTCACCATTTTATAGAGGACAAGAAAATGGATTACTACAAAGTCTAATGATAGATCTAAGTAGATCCAGGAGCCTACGAGTTTAACGAGGAGAGATCAACTTGTAACAGCCCGTTCTGCTGCTCTGGTCCGCGGGTCAGGGCCTAGCGAGAGAGAGAGTGGGGAGGGAGACACTAAGAACGGAATCAAGACAGGGAGTCTGATCTGGAGATGGGACAGGGTCTGCTGAGTCTTTTCTGGAAACATAGTCTGCTGAGTCTGCTGTGTCTGCTGTGTCTGCTCTGGAGACGGAGTCTGCCCTTTTATACCTCTCCTTAAGTCTCACCTTGAGTCTCTCAAGTGCTGGGATTAAAAGCGTGTGCTACCACTGCCTGGCCTTGATTGAAAGGATCAAGATAATTATCAGAGTGTGCTCAGCTGTTGTAAGCTGTTGAAAACAAGTCTCTTGTCAGGGTATATGGCTCAAGATGGCTGCAAAGATGACAGCCGCTTTCTGCTCAGAGTCGGCTCCCAACATCAACTAGCCTATATTCTCACTTTCATGAAATTCACAAATATAACTGTTTACTGTGAGAGATATCTGACTATATTCCAAAAAAAATATTTTCTATAGTTTATCAAACCTTCTAAAACCTGAAGGAGGTAGTGGACCAATATAAACCAAAGCTTTCTGGGTAATCCAAAATCACTGAGGTTGGGTTAATCTTTCAACATCTAATACTGAACATTATATGTTCTTATTCCTGTGCAATTCTCACTGGGCATAGTGACTTCATTTCTAATGTACATGTCTTCAAATTCCTCTACTGAAATTTTTTATGACCTCACTAAAAACTTCAGGCTCAACAGCTTGAAAGCCCATTATATAATTTTGTGAAACACCATCTCATTGATTTCATAGACCTCAGAAACCTCAAAGCCACTGAGATTCTCAGAAGAATAATTGACTAAATGACAAATGAAGGCAGATTTTAGCTAGCTACTTGTGCAAAGAAGTAGCTAAATAGCTTCATGTGTGGGGATAGTTCAAATTCTCCTGGTAGACAAGAAAGCAAACTCTATTGTCTGCAGCCCAGAGAGGCTTCCAGGATTTTAGATGAGAATGTTCTTACCGGCTATGGATAAATCAAAGGAGTTAGACTTTATCACTCTACCGAACTTCTTTTCTTGAATTCTTTTTCTAGCTATGTGCTAGTACCAGAGCCTTGCACATCATCATCATTGCTTGCTTTCTGTCTCCCAAAGCAAAATCTTACCAACTTCATCCCCACACATTCCTTGTTGCCCAAGGTTTTTTGTTTAGTTTTGTTTTATGTTTGGTCAATGAATTATCTCAGCAAGCCTCAGAGAAAGAGGAAAGAAATAAGCTGTGGTGCTTACCATATCTGCTAAAAATAGTCAATGCTGAGCCCTGTCTCACAATATGTCACAGCTCTCTTGACTCTGGGTGCTAACATAACCAGTCAGCTTCTCCCATGTAGACCCAGAGGTTTGTCGTTTTGTTTTTTGTTTTTTGTTTTTTGCTATGTTTCTTCTCAATCCAATTCAGATCTTAATTCTTCCCAGATCTCTGTAAGTACTTCCCATGTTTAAGATAATGGTAAAATAGTGCTAATACACAACTTCTTATAGCACCCATAATCCAGTTAAGGGGTTCACAACTTTCCCATTCAGAATATGTACACTGGAACACTGGAACCCAGGTCTATTGCTGATCCTCCCAACATATGGATATAGGGAAAAGTAGTGAGCATTATGGTGCTTTAAATAAAAATATTTCCCCAAATTATTGTGTATTTGAATAATTGGCCCCCATTGGTCCTGCCACTTATGCAGGTTGTAGGACTTTAAGATGTTTATCAGTACATTGGGGTGGGTTTGTGTGTGTGTGTGTGTGTGTGTGTGTGTGTGTGTCTGTGTGTGTATGCCTTATAATGACAAAATAAGAAAACTCAGTAAACATATTTCATTAGTAGCTCTTGATTTTAGTTGTCTCAGTTCTCCAATAAAAGACGTAAGAAATAGAATAGATTAGAAAACAAGATTCATCTTTCTGCTGCATCCAATACACATATGTTGCCATCAACAACAGACATCATCTCTAGGTTAAGGATGGAAAAAGGTATTCCAAACAAATGGAGCCAGGTAGCAGGAAGATGTAGCTATTTTAACAACCAAACAGACTTTAAACCAAAACTAATCAGAGGAGATAGGCAACAATAGTATATATTCATTAAAAGAAATATCTACCAAGAAAAATTTTCAAACATAAATATTTATGCACCAAACAAAATGGTACCAAAAATTCATAAAAATACAGCTAAAATCACGTACTGACTCTTATACATGGATGGTGGATGACTTCAATACACACTCATACTAACTGATATGTTATTCAGACAAAAACTAAAGAGAAATATTGTTGTTAAATAAAGGTATAAGTGTAATAGTTGTAGGAGACAACTATAGAATACTCTACTGAACACTAAATAATATACTTTCTTTTCAGCAGCCTATGCAACTTTCTCCAAGTTTAAATACATGTTGGAATATAAATCCAATGTCAACAGATAGAAGAAAATGACAGTAGTACCCTGCATTATATTTGACCCCCCATGGATAAAAGCTGGATATCAACAGCAACAGGAACTATATAAACTCATTGAAGCTGAATCACTTACTATTGAATGAAATTAAGAAATGAAAAAACTAACTCAAATAATCATTTATTAAATTGTTGAAAGTAATATAAAACATTAGGATATATATACATATACATATACACATATACATTCATTAAAATATAACCGTGCACATACACACACACACACACACACGCACACACCCTATTTGCTAATTTACATAACCTTTCTAAATCAGTTATAATAGATTGCACTGCAGCTCCAATCACCACAGTTTTGAAATACAACTTGAAATTCCTTCACCAGATTGTGGGATTCACAGCACTATTATCCTACCTGAGTCTTATACATGTGTCAGTTCTCAACCTAGAGCCTCAAGAAACATCCCAGCTTCCATTGAGACTGTTAAACTTCTGGATAAACAGTCCTTACCAACTTGTTTGAGGATTGGAAGCACATGGCCTGTTTTTTTCCAATGGACTGACTGAAGGCCAGGCCTTGACTGCAGAACAGCTCATATAACTGAACCTAAATCAGTAACCCGCACAACCAGAGCTAAGTCACTGTGCTGAAACCCACAAAGCAGTAGATATCAGATACTTCAATTTTGTTGTTTTCTTGGATATTTTCTTTTTAAAAAAATAACAAGAACAACAAAAAGAGTTCATTTTTCATTCAGCTGAATGAAGCACAATGCAAATTGGAATTATGAAACTGTATTTTGTAACTTTATGCCTATTTTTGTTTCCTTTCATTTTGGTTTTCAAATTTAGAAAAACTCATGTGCTGGATTATATACCATTCAAAGATTAAGCTAACTCCAAGATTCTGGTGGTGATATTGGTGTTACTTAAAAATTTAATGCATGGTTCATGCTCTGCCCCCATAATGACCTGGGGAGCCACAAGAACCATTCCCATGGTAACACATGCTCTTTGGGAGGCCTTAAGATGCATACTATATTTCTAATTTGCACCAAAAGCTGGGCAGAGTCCAAGCTTAGATGAGCAAGTCTTTTTTTTCCTGTTTTATGTCTATTGCCTTTGTTGGTGGTGGTATTTTGTGTTTGACATTATTTTGCTGAGCTGAGAATCAAACATAGGAGCTTGCACATATTAGGCAAGTGCTCAACCACTGAGATGCATCCCTGACCCACGAGCCATTGTTAGTAGTTTTTGAGACAAGGTTCACAGTGTAGCCCAGCCCGGTATCAGCTTGCAAATCTATTATGTCAGCTTCTCAAATTTCAGGATTAAAATCATGTGTCACTACACCCAACATTTTAGCACAATATTAAGGAACAAGAAATAAAATGTGTGCATGTGTGTGTGTATGTGTGTGTATGTAAAATACTAGAGATTTAAGGTGTATTGAATGTTCATTTCACTTATTTTGCAAGTAACAATGTCATTAAAGTACAGAGACTAAAAGTGTTTTATCATAGCCAGTTTGACATCTGTAGATATTGATCATCTATGAAAATCATGGACATTTAGTAACCATTTCTCTAGTCTTTGTATGTGCAGATTAGCATTGGTGTCTTTCCTTCCTCTCCTTTTTCCTTTCCTTCCCTTCCCTTCCCTTCCCTTCCCTTCCCTTCCCTTCCCTTCCCTTCCCTTCCCTTCCCTTCCCTCCCCTCCCCTCCCCTCCCCTCCCCTCTCCTCCCCTCCCTTTCCTTCTTCCCTTCCCTTCCCCTTCCCCTTCCCTTTCCTTCTTCCCTTCTTCCCTTCCCTTCCCTTCCCTTCCCTTCCCCTTCCCCTTCCCCTTCCCCCTTCCCTTCCCTTCCCTTCTTCCCTCCCCTTCCCTTCCCTTTCCTTCTTCCCTTCCCTTCTTCCCTTCCCTTCCCCTCCCCTTCCCCTTCCTTTCCATTCCCTTCCCTTCCCTTCTTCCCTTTCCTTCCCTTCCCCTTCCCTTC
>NW_021605455.1:4172906-4244389 GCF_004785775.1 Grammomys surdaster | reverse complement strand
TTTTTTTTTATCAATTTAGAGTCCATGAAGGGCAACAGATAACACACAGCCAGCACCTGCTGTTCTTCTGTCTTGGCTATGCAACATTTGTCTGCAGAAAAGGCCAAAGAAATGTGCAATGAGGTCTAATATGCAGTAAATACAGTATAATTAATGACCACTCAGAATATCATTCTAGCTTTAAACTGCCACAGAAAACGAAAAAATCTCCACAATGGAATTTGGTATGCCTATTTCTAAATTATGAGTAAATTGGGCTACTGACAGCTATTTATTTTTATCTGAAGACAAGGGAATTCCTGGCAACAGTAATGCTTATTATCCACATAAGGAGGAAAAGAATGCTTCCAAGTATGTTGATTTATCTCCTTTCATTCTGTAAGGGGCCCTACATATTGAGAAAGTATTATCTCCATTTGTACAAAGGAGAAAAATGAAACTCAGATGAGTGTTTTATCCCAAAACATGCAAATTGGTTGCAAATCTGCATCACAATCTGTAGCCACTGAAATCTCAGTCTTGCATCCCCCAACAGACAGCTAGTCTCTGGACCATCCTTAGTTATCCTGTTCTCACTGATGTCTTCTTATAAACCTTATGTTTAGAAATGGAAGGAAAGGAAACAGAAAGTAGAGCAGTTATTCTGCCACATCTGCTGAATGTGGTTAATTCATTGGTTTTTTCATGAATATGAAGCACTGTAGATGAATATGTATCTATTTATACAACAATAACATGCTCTGGGAGGATGCTTGTGGTTGAAATATAGATACATTGGTTTCAATTTCTAATATTGGTTTAAGTAAATTATTTCTTACTCCACCCAATAAATATATCCATTACGGTTAGCTTCTCTAATTTGGTTAAAGGAGCACAGGTTTATTCAGCAGACATCGGTTATGTAAAACCAATAGCTGGAATTCATCCATATGGCTTTAATTAGGATGCATAGACTGAGATGAAAAAGCAAAGAGACTTCTGGCTTTGATTATGCCTGTATCTGCCCCAGTATCAGCGTCTGTAAAGGCAAATATGTGTTGGCTTCACTTAATAGGTGCCCATTCACAGACACCGTGCCTTGGCTCAATTTCACATTGAAGGCTTTCATTAAACGATTTTGTTTGTCTTTGTACCAGTTTAACTCATGTCATTCAATTATCTAAGAGTATTTTCCAGGCTTGGGAAATAATTGCATATGTTGAAAAGAAGTTGGTTGTGTTGTGTTACAAAGAAAGCAGATCCATTTCAGTGAAAACGTCTTTGGACTTCTGGAAACTGTACTGTCTCGAATCTGTGAGTGTCTCCAAACATGACTTTGGTAGACTGCCTTATTTTCCTTCCCAGGACAGAGAACTCTTTGAGGGGGAAAAAGAATTCCTTCATAGCAACAATCATCTTTTATGGAGCTACTAAACTTTCCCACAAAAGAGAGAGAAGCAATTTTATAAATTAGTGACTTATTTTACGTTGGCCTAATACTTATTATCTCAGGAACATAAAATTATCTTCTGTAATCATTTGGGCAGTTGTTTCAGTTACCTTACTCCTTTGTTAGCATGTACTGATGGTCTCATTAAAGCATTTCAATACATGTATGTGTATATTTTACTTATATTCACCTCATTACAATATCTTGTTCCCCTTCCACATTTTTACTGGTCATTTTTTCTTTTATATATATGTATACACACAGAGAAACACACACACACACATATAATTTTATTCACATTGTTTTATTTGTATGTGATATGCTTGTGATGTGATATGATATGCATGTGATGTGTGTTTGATGTGTGATATGTATGTGTGTGATATGTAATGTACATGCAACACATGTCTGTGTGATGTGCATGATGTTTATGTGTATAATGTGTGTGTATGATGTCTGTGGGATATTTCTGTGGCATGTGTGTGTGTGTGATGTGTATGTATATAATGTGTGTGATGTGCATATGATATATGTATGACATGTAAGTGTGTGATGTGTGCTGTACATGTGATGTATGTCTGTGTGATGTGTGTGTATGTGATGTGCATGAGTGCTGTGTGTGTGATGTGTATATATATATAATGTGTGTGTGTGTTTGTGTGTTGTATGTGTGAAGGCACGCAGACTGTGGTGTATTAGGAAATGTTAGAGTACAACTTTGTGGAGTCACTTTCTCCAATTTGAATGAGTTTCAGGGATGAAGCTCAGGCTGTCAGGCTTGCAAAGTCAGGACTTTACCTGCTAAAGCATCGCGCCAACCTTGATACACAATTTAAATGTGCATTTCATATATGACAGGAAATGTGACATTTGTCTTTGAGTTTGCTTTATTTCTCTCAAAATGTGATCTAGTTCCATCCATTTTTCCTGCAAATGACACAATTTTGTTCTTTATGGATGAATAACACTCTACTGTGTATAAATCATATTTTTCCATTAATTCACTTCTTAATGGGTATCTAGATGGATTTTAATTCAAGAAATAAATGGAATAATGAAATGAACAAACAGTTCTCAAAAGATTAAGTACAGATGAAATACACACACATGTACACACATGCATGCACATATATGTGTGTATATGTGTATGTATGTGTGTATATATCTGTGTGTGTGTATGTGTGTATGTGTGTATATGTGTGTGTATGTGTGTGTATGTGTATATGTGTATGTGTATGTAGATATGTGTGTGTATACGTGTGTATGTGTGTATGTGTGTATGTATCTATGTGTGTGAATGTGTGTATGTGTATGTTTGCATATGTGTATGTGTGTATATGTGTATGTGTATATGTGTATATGTGTGTATGTGTATATGTGTATGTTTGTATGTGAATGTGTGTATGTGTGTATTTGAATGTGTGTATGTGTATGCGTGTATGTGTATGTATGTGTGTGTATGTTTGTATGTCAACATGCAGAGCTTTCACAGCAACACCATAAAAATCACACTGAGATTTAATCTCATGCAATCAGAAGGATTATCATTAAGGAAGTTAAAAAAAATTCTGGTTTGGAACCCATGCCCTCTTCTATTGGGGATGAAAATTGCTCTATCACTATGGAAATCAGTGTGGTACTTCCACCAAAACATAAAAATGGAACTCCTGTATGACACAGTTATATCACCTCTTAATATATATTCAAGTGACTCTAAAGAAAAATGAAATTATATTGTTTGTTGCTAATCCAGTCTAAAGAATCTAATGCTTTTAAAATGTAACTCCATAGTACACAGATTATTGCCCATAATATAGTGGCTCAAAACATAAGGTTAAAAAAAGAATAAAAAGCATATTTAAGTACATTTAACTTATAAATAGTGTACCTGGCATCTGAATTTGTCAGTTTCCTAAAGATATGAACACTGACATGCTTGTCACAAGCGAAGGGTCAGGCACAAAGGTTTAGTGTGTCACCTTCTATGCTGAAACAATGAATTCGAAGACCTTCTCGGATTTCAAGATTCACTCTAAATATTATTACTTCCAGGAGCTGGAGGTATGAGTGAATTGGTGGAACACTTGTCTAGTATATAAAAAACTCTGGGTTGGACCCCCGGGACCACAAAAACCAGCCATGGTGTTACATGCCTGTAATCATAGTGTTTGAGAAATATAGGCATGAGGATCAGAAATGAAAGCTACTCTCAGCTATGTGTGGCCTCACAGGGTATGTGAGGCCAGTCTGGGATATACAAGACCATGCCAAAAACAGGTTAGGGTTTTATGTGTTGTAAAGTGTTTGCAGACCTCTGTTGCTAAAGTTGATAAAATAGTTTGGCTGTGGATAACAGATAGTCTTCTGTAAAAGAAAATGGCACACAATTCAAAGCTTATCAGACTCTATTCTTTCTTAGTCTTCTTTTTCTTCTTCCATTTTGCCTTTGCTTAAAGTCTATGCATTAAACTGCAATGCTGGGATCACAATATAAAGCCAGGTGTTCTGGTTATCAGGCCACAGATACCCTTACTACAAACAATCTTTGTGCCAGAGACCTCCAAGCAATTATTCTTTGCTTTTGATCCCAAAGTAGTTTTAGTCAGCAACATGTCTTCTATCAAAAGTGAGGTGTGTCACCTAACTTCCTACCAGTCAAACTCATAGTGGCCAATTTACGAAATTAATATAAAAATTTCTCCAAGACTGAAGGAAAGTTGTATAACTGGCTAATATATACCCACATATACACATTAGTAAAATAAAAATCACAGAGGAGATGGTAGAATATAGGGTCTTTAGAATGTGTCACCTATACTTTCCCTAAGGCTCTGCTTTTGTGTGATTAATTCCCATATATTCCTCTTCATTCATTTCCTGATCTTACCAAACTGCTTTATATAGTTCCTTCAGAATAATACATAGAGGTGTGACAGAGAATATGTTTTAAAAACCCAAATTATAAGAGAGAAAATATGTATTAAAACCAAAAGTATAACTTGAAGATATTGAGACATTATTGCTCTGTGAGAATTGAAAGTTTTAAATAAGGGTAGAATTTGACTTAGCTGATAAACTGCCTACTGTCTAAGAATTCCAAGAACCCTTGTGAAAAGTCAGTCATGCTGGTCTCTGAAACAGGGAGAAGGGAAGGGAAAATTTAAATGACCCTAATATAAATAGAATTATTACTTTCCACTGTTGAAGAATTTCCTAGAATCTTTGCGCATTGACAAAACAAACAGAAGAAACCAGAAGTGGTTCTGTCCCAAGACTAGTTAACAGTAGAGTAGTTTTGTGGAGATGATAGTTCTATGAAACAACTGAAGCACCCAATATATGATTTGTTCTTCTGGCTTGTTACTGAATCAGAAGCAGTACTTCCTCCACTCAATATTGTCAGCGGTGCAAGTCTTAGATTCCTTTTAGCCTCATCTTTTTCCTTTTTCTTCTGGAAGTTGTCATTTTACTCACTATGAATTCTCTTGCAAATGATGTCATCTCTTTGCCTTTTCTGCTTGTGTGTGGAAAAGAACTAAATAGTGACTCTGGGTGGCAGAGGCAGTCTTTCTCATAAGGCCTCTATTTAGGCTGCTAAGTGGTATCAGCAAGGGTAAGCAAACACGACATCAATAATGACCTTCACCTGGCCAGCATCACTACCACCACCACCACCAGACCATCACCACCTACCACTTTCACTATATCCAGGCAATTCCAAGGACCCAATACATTTGTATATTCAGAGAGTAAGATGGAGTTTGACTTTGGGAAGCTGAAGAAGTATCTCTTTATGCTATCTTTGCTCAATGATCCTTCAGCTTATTGAGTTAAAGAGGCAGGGTTTTTGTTTGTTTTTTTGTTTGTTTTGTTTTTTGTTTTTCGAGACAGGGTTTCTCTGTGTAGTCCTGGCTGTCCTGGAACTCACTCTATAGACCAGGCTGGCCTCGATCACAGAAATCTGCCTGCCTCTGGCTCCCAAGTGCTTGGATTAAAGACCTGAGCCACCACTGCCCGGCAAAGAGTCAGTTTTTAACTAGTTAATATTATATGTGCACAGCAAGTCTCTGTGCTACTTGTAATTGCTTCTGCAGTTAATATTCTACCCAAGCAACCTAGAGATTATATCAGGTGGCCTGAAGTCTGGAGGTGGTATAAATCCTGGACTATTAACTTTACCTTTACTGTGACTTAGCACATAAGAATAATATAAATACTTCAATTGAAAGAATAAAGCTCACAAAAATCTAACCAATGAAATAACTCTGAATAAGTAAGCCTAAAATAGAATAATAGTAACTACAGAAAATTAAAATAGCATAGTTGCCATTACAAATATACATTCCAACAAAAGACTACAAATGATACTGAATCAGAAAAAAGTACTACGCAAGATTTTAAGCTATTTGAAAGATTTATTTCTTATGTTTTTGTTTTACATCAACTATTCTTTTATCTTTATCCCTATTTCTTATTCTTGCCTCTATTTTTGCTTTTATTATTCACTAAAAATCATACATGTATACAAATATGTTTTGAAAATGACTACCACTCCATCTCCCTTTCAACTACCCAACAGGACCGTCTATCACACAACTTTACTTCATTCATGATCTTATTTATTTATTTATTTATTGATTGATTGATTGATTGATTTGGTTACTTAGTGTTAATTCATTAAATCTTAATTTGTGCTGCCCTTATGTGCATGAGTTTTGAGAAACTACCAGTGTCTAAAGTGCTAAAGAGAAGAGCCTTTCTCTTCCTCTGCAGCCATCAACTGCTAACTGCTCCTTAACTAAATATGAGGCCTTGAGATTCCTTTTCAGACCATGCTGGCCTTTCTAACTGAATTGATATTGTATAGATCTTGTGTAGCTAACCACAGCTTCTGTGAAAACATATGTGACAGCCACAGCATGTCCTGAGGACTGTGTTTTATAACTCTCTTCCTGATTCTCCTCCCTTTCACTCTTTTTTTGTCATTTATTTATTTATTTACACTTCAGATTTTATTCCCCCCCCAAGTGCACCCTCAGACTATTCCACATCCCATACCTACTCCCTAACTCCCTTTCTCCATGAAGATATCCCTACCCCCTAATTCCCACCCAATCAGACCTCTAAACTCTCTTGGGCCTCCAGTCCCTTGAGGGTTAGGTGCATCTTCTCTGACTAAACTCAGACCCAGCAGTCCTCTGTTGTATGTTTGTTGGGGGCCTCATATCAGCAGTTGTATGCTGCCTGGTTGGTGATCCAGTGTTTGAGAGATCTTGGGCGTCCAAGTTAACTGAGACTGCTGGTCCTCCTAGAGTTGTCCCTCTGCTCAGCATCTTCCAGCCTTTCCCTAGTTCAACCACAGGGGTCACCAGCTTCTGTCCATTGGTTGGGTACAAATATCTGCATCTGGCTCTTTCAGCTGCTTATTAGGTCTTCCGGGGTGCAATCATAATAGGTCCCTTTTTGTCAGTGCTCCCACAGTCAAAACTCTGACCCATATTTGTTCCTGCAGGGAACAGGAAAAATCTACAGGGATGGAAATGGAGAGGAGCTTGAAGACTAGGGACAGGCCCAAAGTATGATCCACCTCAAGGAGAGGTCCCAAGGTCTAACACTATTACTGAGGCTATGGAGCACTCACAAAAAGGACCTTTCATTCTTTTTGCCATTCATTCTTCATGTTCCCTAAACCTCGGGCAGACTTTTTCTGAGTAACTGACTTGTGATTATCCTTTATACTTCAGATTTTATTCCACCCTCCCAGTCCACCCTCGGACTATTCCACATCCCATACCTACTCCCTACCCCTCTGTCTCCATGAAGATGTCCCCACCCCCTAACCCCCACCCAACCTGACCTCTAATCTCCCTTGGGCCTCCAGTCCCTTGACGGTTAGGTGCATCTTCTCTGACTAAACCTAGACCCAGCTGACTTATATTTATCCTTCCCTTTAGGCTGAAGTGTTACTTCTAATAGCCTGTGTAGGGTTGGCGTATTGATTATAAATTACTCTAATCTGTTTTTATAATGATAACTTTTAATTTTTCTTTAATTTTAATAGTTTGGCAGGGCATAATAGTCTAGGTTGACAATTGTCTTTCATAACTTGCAATACATCTTTCTAGGACCTTTAGCTTCAGAAATTTCTGTTGACTACTTAGGTGTAATTTTGATGAACTTGCCTTCATCAGTGATGACCTTTACTCTTAAGGGTTTTAGTTCCTTTTCTGGGGTCTATGCTTTTAAAAATTCCACTGTAATATGTCAAGGGGACTTTATTTTCTATTCTTCCCTACCTAGTGTTTAGTAGGGTTCTCACACTGGATTGGTATTTCTTTCTGTAGGATTGGAAAACTTTCTTCTATTTATTGAAAATGTATTCTTTGTCATGATATTTTTCTCAGATGCCTGTATCCCTTTTGCATACTGGAATTCTGTCTGGCTTGATCATGCACAGGTCTTCTGCTTGCTGTTACAACTGCCTTGACTTCATAT
This sequence comes from Grammomys surdaster, assembly GCF_004785775.1. Taxonomy (NCBI): domain Eukaryota; kingdom Metazoa; phylum Chordata; class Mammalia; order Rodentia; family Muridae; genus Grammomys; species Grammomys surdaster. The sequence goes on along the minus strand of NW_021605455.1, from coordinate 4,236,465 downwards.
ATGCAACTGCTTTACTCTGTCTGAAAACATTGCTAGCTTGGCTTTACTTTTCCACAGCTTATAGCATTTAAAATATTTCTGTGAACTTTTCCATGATGATCCCTGAGCCTTTGGAGGGTGACTGTGATGGAAATAGACATTTAAGGTCAATTATTCAACATTCTTCTACTTTTACATTGACCAGTTGTGAGTCTCTTTCTTTCTCAACATCAGTTGTAAAAGAAAACAAAAACCAACAAAACAGCAAAACAAAACAAAAGGATAAGTCATTCATAGTCATTTTAAAACTACCCATTTAACAGGCTTTCCCTTAGGGCCTGTGATACACACACACACACACACACACACACACACATTGTTGTCCCCAATAACAGTGCAAGACCACGAGTTCCTTCTTTTTTCCTCCATTGGCTACATATCTCCCTCCAGCACTATTAAAGCTAGTCAGTTTGGATTAAACTTCTAGGTAAGTACTAGCTTGATTTCTTATTGTCTTTTGACTTCATGTGGATGTATTTTAGCATCAGGTTCTGGAGGGCAATCAAGGGCAATGACAATTGCCTGTAATGGCTGGGGTTGAAGGGTTTTAAGAGCCTCCATTACTCAATAACTCTAAAAGAAGCAACCTACTTCTGGCACTGAACATTTTATTTTGTAGCCTTTAGTGTCTAGGAGTGGCATTCTCCTGTTATAGAGTAACTCCACTTAAAGTTCTTTTACGTATTTGTATGCATATGTTATAGGAAGCTTCTACAGTAGGTTTTCACGTGAGAGACTTAGTATTTATTACTTATTCCTCCACATATTCCTTCCTTTATTCAGCCTTTTTATTCCCCAACTTATTATTTCTCCATTATTCTCCCTGTCCTCTTTATATTACTTGTGTTCTCTTTCCATCTCTTTAAAGCCCTGAGCAATTTATTAATTTCCTCTATAGTTATTCCAATTTAGTCACACATGTCTAATGTTTTAAAGGTACCATCAACATATGAGAGAACATGCAAATTTACCCTTATAATTCTGGGTCATCTAACTCGGAATGATTGTTTCTAACTCAGACCATTTACCTGAAAATTTCTTTGTTTATAAAACAGTAATCTGCATTCAAATTTCAATATCACTTTCCCCAGAAATAGAGAAAACAAACCAAATCCATATAGAAGCATAAAAGGTATCAGATATCCAAAAAAATTCTGAGCCAAAAGAAAAAGTCTGGAGATAGTATTTTCCAAGTAATACTATAAAATCATAGTAATAAAAATAGCAAGGCATTTGCACAAACTTGGACAAGGAGTTCAGTGGACTAGAACAGAAAATCAAGAAATAAATCTCTATTGTTATAATATTTACCCATCTGAATTTGTTTCTGTTTCTTGATACAAGGTCTCATTATGTTGTTCAGACTGGCTTTGAACTCAAATATTCAAATTGTCTCTGCCTACTACGTAACTGGGATTAAAGTTATGGGCTACTATGCCCAGCTCAGCTATCTGGTTTTTTGATAAAGATGCCAAAAAGTATACAATGGAGAAAAAGATGACATCTTTGACAAAGAGTAATAGCAAAACTTCCACTATGCCCAACTAAGCTATCTGATTTTTTATAAAGATGCCCAAAAACATATACTAGAGAAAAGATAACATCTTCAACAAGAGTGAAGGCACAACTGGATATCACATTTATAAAAATTAAACCTATATTTCTTATAAAATTTAAATATATTAAGAAGTTTAATGTATGATATTGACATAGGTAGGTAACTTTGAATAGGACACTAGTCACTTAGCAGATGGTACAAACAACCAGAAAACTGGACTTCATGAAATTTAACAACTTTTTCACAGCAAAGGGAGCAATCCAGTGAAGATACAGCCTAAAGAATGAGAGAAAATATTTGCTAGCTATATATGACAGGCAATTAATATTTAAAATATATAAATAACTCAAAAACAAAAAAGGCAAAAAAAATTAAAAGTGGCATAATGCAATGAACATTTTTTATAAGATGATGTACAAATATATGTTAAAAACTTCAGGATCCCTAACAATCAGAGAAATGTAAATAAAAACCACACTGTTAATCCATTTTATCCCAGTTAGAATGCAGTCATCAAGAAAATATCAAAGGATGCTGACAAAGGGGAATCCTTATACATTGTTCTGTGGGACCGTGGATTAGTCTTACATGTGGAAGTCAGTATGAGGATATGAGGTCCTTAATGAGTTATCCAGTACAGAGAGTCAATTGTAAAATCATATATCGATAAGTAACACTAAATTGACTTAAGAGATTGATGTGTGTGTGTGTGTAACAATAATATCCAAAGGAAATCTGTCAGTCAATTTAAGAGAGAGTGTGAGGTATGGCAAGGATTGTAGGGAGGAGGAAAGGGAAATGGAAAAGTGATGGAGTGATGTAGCTATTTTAGTAAAAATAAATATGTATAGACATAAAAAGAATAGAGCCAAATCTCATGTTAAACCCACCCTTGATGATAGAAAAATATTTAGAAGAGATCAGAAATCAAATACATATGCAGACAAATAAAATAGAGTGTAATTTTAAAAAATAATTTAACACGAACCAAATGGACCACTCCAAGTCAGTGCATCACAGAGATGCTTGCATACAAATGCTTGTGCAATGCTCTTCACAATATCTGACTTATGCATTCAATCAGGTGTGCACACTAAAGGAGGAGATGAGAAAATGTGGCTTATATGAACAGTATAATATTTTCATATACATAGAAGTGTGAGGTTACTCCCATTTGCAGGAAAATAGGTAAGACTGTAGATAATTATATTAAACTAATTAAATTGATGTCAAAAGATTAACTATCACAAGGTTTTGTTTTAATGTGTATAGTTTAGATATTATGGATCCATAAGATCATGTAATTTCAGATGACTTGAAATTAGAAGCAAAAGAAGGAAACAAACATGACTAATGCCATGAGGAGAGTGGGAAGTTATTGGGTTAAGATAGGGCTTACACTTAGAGCAGTTTTGTAATCCTGTGAAGTAAGACTATTAAAGTTTAACTTATTTTATTGAATATGTATAAGTATTTTGCCTGCATGCATTGTTCACCATCTGTGTGCAGTACCAACTATGGCCAGCCGAAGGTGATAGATCTCCTGGAACTGGGGTTCAAGCAGAGGTCTCCTAGATGACCAGACAATGAGCTGAGCCATCTCTCCAGAAGCGAGAAAATAACATTTTAAAGAAGACCACAGAAAGAATGTCATGAACAAGAAAAATTTGTTAACTGTCTCTCAAGAACCTATGGGAAAAGGTTAAATGGGAACAGGAAGTGGGAACCAAGCAATTAGATTTGTCATGGCTGAAATAATACCCTCGCTCTTTATGACAAACAATGACTTCTGATGACAGCAGTCCATATTACTCTGACAATCCAGACAATAAACAGTTTAATACTGGAAACCCCTCCATGGAGTTCTTGTTCTAAAATAGTATCTTGTCATAGTATGTTCAGCTGATCAGAGAATGAGGACCCTTTTGGTGGAGGAAACTCCCTGTCTGCTGACATTGACACTTTTGAGAATTGGGAGCATAGAATGAGATGAGTCTTAACGCCTCTCCACTCCACATGTATGAGTCACTCTGGGTATAGTTGTGTTCTCAGTTTCAGGCTAACTTCTACCATCAGCTCTTTGTCTATGTTGCCAATCAATCTCCATATCCTTCTCTCAAAATCAGTAAACAAAAGAAGCATAAATATTCAAGGAAAGAGACTGAGCAATAACAGAGGTAGCCAAGGCCACTTGTGGCAAAAGAGGACAATGGATACTCCATATAGATGAGCATTAAAAAAACACATTGTATACAGGGCAAGTTACTGTTGAAGTATTGTCTGAGACACACTGTAACTAGACTCTGAGTTTAATTATCTACCTCCAAGAACACCAGGTAAAGGTCTTTTCAGGCCGTAATTGAGGATATGTCACCTAAAGTATAGAATTTCTTTTCTATAACCATTAAAACCAAGCAACTGGGAATGAAAAAGTGTGTAAGGTAATTTACTGCAGACACTGACTGGATTAATTTATACTCTGGAGCTAAAACAGTAAAAGGGAATTTCTGACAGAAAATTTTGAAAGATTGTGTAGTTGAGCCAGAAATTCTAAATGCCAAATCTTAACCTCAGATATGCACATTCAGTGGGGGAGCACTCCTGAAAACTTTATAATTACACTTTTGAAAGCTTTGCAATCTGTTGACTGTATGTAAGGAAGTATATACATATAAATATATGTACACACACACACACTCACCTATACACAAACACCCCTGTAACATCTCTAAATTCAGCACTTACTTCAAATGACAAAATAAAACCAAGGTGTAGACTAGACAGAGTGGAGTTGATCTACATAATCCTGGCTCAAACTGTCAAAGGAACAGCCTACTAACATGGCTTCTTGTTCTATTTGTGCCAGGTTCAAATCCCATCCCAAGCATGTAGTGATTCTTCACCTAGACTAAGTTGTTAGCATATTTTAAAAAGCTAATTTATTGGGTTATCTTATCTACTACTTATCTCCTACAGTTTCAACCCTTATTCCACCTTAATTCTTTCCAACCTCCCAACACAAGGTAGGAGAGAAAGAAGGTTAGAAGGAAAGGGGGTGGGGCATAGATGTCTTTAGACTACTTCCTGCTGGTTAAGGGCATTAGATTCCACGGGGCAAGTCCAGTCTTTGTTGTCAGGATATCTCCAACTTCTCATCTTTTTGCTTATGACCACTCTAGAAACTGCATCAACAGCAACCAGCAGCAGAGGCAACAGCAGCCTCCACAGAGCCTCTTGGGCCTCTCCCATTTATTCATTACCCAGAGTCCTCAGAAATCAACTATGCGCACCTGGTAATAATCATGCCCCTCCTAGAGCAGAAGACAGTCATAACCGCTGTAGACAAACTCTTCCTACACCTGGGATTAAAACAAAAACATATTCACATAACATAACTGGGCTTTTTAAAGAAATCAACATTCTCACTACACAAAGTAAATGAGCTTCTTGGCCAAATTAAAAAAAAAAACCATACCAGTTGCTAGTTCCATGGATTTCTGTGAGGATTTAATTAAACAAATGCCATTATCAGCATCTCTGTAATTACTATCCTAGTACATGTTGCATTCTCAGATTGCAGTAAACTTGGGGTTTTTTCCACCCATAACTTTGCATTTCAACGGTTTTTGTTTTGCTTGCTTTTCTACTGTTCTACTGGAGTATGAATTTCTTTAAAAACAGTTTTAGATATTCAATAGAAAACACTAAAATGAAATAAATTCTGGTGTAAAAGGAGGAACACTGGATGGCTTTCAGAATGAGTATGCTAACATGGTCTAACACTGAGGATATAAACAAACGGCAGAGCTCCCTTCACCTGTGACTCAGCTTGACTAAACCAGTCATTTTAACTACAGATTTGCTTAGATGGCAGAGGGAGAAAAATCTTGTCCATTTTTGTCCTTATGGAATCACTGAGGTCCCATGATTCCTGTTAAAATATCCAGAGTTACCCAGCTTCATTCATTTCTCAGTCTACCAAAGCAGGAAGACTTCCTGTGTAGGAAGTCTCAGATGTGGCCAGCGGAGCCATGATGATGGAGGGCTAATGCTGTAATGGGCACATTACTCCCTAATGGCTCATTCTACGTCAAGATTGGCGCCCATTCATGAACATATTCATGGGCTGCCATTTCTTCCTCTCCCCCTGCCACGTGCTTCTCTCTGCTTAACATTCGAGTAGAAATTCCCTGGAGACTTTTCTATGTTGTTACATTCAAAGTAAATTCAGCTGGAATGACTGAGAAAGAGAAGAAATTGCATTAATTAAATTTTGTGCTTGAGCAACACAGGCTTAACTAGAAAAAACATCAGTCTTATTGTTTAAAATGTGGTTGAGCATGCTTTCCTCCCATGGGAACTGAAATATTACCCAACAACTCAGCTTAATTGTTGGAAAGTGATAAGAGCAAGACAATGTTACCCTCAAGTTCTTATCTAGCAAATGTTTTGTGATTTTTTTCATCAGCAGACAATAAACTCAAACATAGCCTCCACACAACCACATTAGAAACAGTGTCATGGAAAGTTTATTTAAAATATGGCCTCAATAACTGCCCCGCAGCTTGTGTGTGATGGTATGGTGGCAGGCAAGAGCTCAGATGCACTTCAGCTGAGACACAGAAGGGGAGACAAATCTAAAGATGTTTAGTCAACCAGGGCGCCAGGAAATGCAATCTAAGAGCAGTCCCTCCCCCCATTAGATGTCATTTCTCTCCAGGCTTCTGCTCTGCAGATCAACAGAAAGCATTCGAGTGCTTTATTTATATTTCAGAAGGACAGAATGGAGTCTTTTAATCTGCAATTATCTGATTATCAGAAATCTGAAAGCAGAGAGAAAGGTTATTCACCTCATGGATTTTATATTTAGCTTTTCTCTTCTATTGAGGATACTCTTCCTCAGCTGTTAATGCTCCTCTCAATAAACAGGTGCCAGAGAGAGAGGCGATATTTCATTGGTGTTTTGAGTTTTGAGGTGGATGGAGAAGGTACTAGAAGGATTTGAACCAATCTTTGATAACGCTTTGGTGAAACGCTGGGTGTTCACTGTAAGCCAGCCATTCTGTCAATATCTGTCACTGTTAATTAAAAAAAAACATTGAGAACTCCGTTAGGTCTGAGTTGAATGTGCATTTTTTTTTATTTGATTTTTCGAGACAGGGTTTCTCTGTGTAGCCCTGGCTGTCCTGGAACTCACTTTGTAGATCAGGCTGGCCTCGAACTCAGAAATCCGCCTGCCTCTGCCTCCCAAGTGCTGGGATTAAAGGCGTGTGCCACCACTGCCCGGCACATAATTTCTATATTTGTGAGCAGGAGCTTTAGTAGCAGCCGAGCAGTTTGAAATTCGAGTAGTTATTTTGCTCTGGTGAAAGAAGGGGAAACTAGTTCTCAGGTAAATCTCAAATAGATCCGTGCTCGGTACTCTGCCCTGGATTCAGAATGTTGGGGCAGTTCTAGGAAGAGCTGCAGTGCTATAATCCTCCAGATAAGGAAACTGAGTTGGCAACAGGAACCACCCTGGCTCACAATGGTGGAGCTAGTAGTAGGTGAAGCAATGACTGCCTCCCAGGACTCCTGAATTCCCTTCCAGTTGATTCTAGTGTGACATTAAACTGTAGCAGAACTATAAGGTTCCAATGACATAACTCCAAACAAATATGTACAAAACTGACATCTGTTTCTAGAAAATCTGGAATCATAAGGACAAGAGTTGGCCTATCAGTAACAACTAAAAAAACCAGAGAAAACATACAAATCAACTGCTTTGAAAGATTAGATATTTGGTAACAGGGGTTATAAAACCTGGGAGAAGACAGATAGTGCACTTTCTTTAAAAGTGAGAAGCATCCAAATATAGCCCCATTTGTTCAGTGAATTAGAAAACTGGAGACGAAAGATTATCAAGGCCAAAGAAGTTGGAATTTTGAAGCCATGACTTTGAAAAAGAGAGGTGAATGCAGAGCCCAGAGCTCCACAAGTCAACTAAGGGCCCATTGCCTGTGTGAAAGTACAAGTCCCAAACATCCGTCCCAGTGAGGAAGGAGAAACTCGTAGCTGAACGCTTCCACTTCCCAGAGGTCAGTTTTTGTGGAGCTGGCAGATGTCACTCTTGGCAATTCGGTACAGCTGCCCTTTGACGCTCGGTTCCACTCTTCTCTCTTTTCATTACTTTCTGCTTGTGTTTGAGTTGGAGTAATTTACGTTTAAGAGTGATCAATTTCTCAGTCCTGTCACCTCAACAAAAACATCTACTGATGAACTTAACAGAAGAGTTCATCTTTATTAGTTTTTAGTTATAAAATTAAATTTTAGTTCTAAAATTAAAATCTGTGCATTTACTATAAAGAATACATTTCATATTTATATTAAAATTATGTATTATATAAAAACATATTTTATATTTATATATTTTATATATTATGTATAAATATATTTATATATTTACATGTGATATATAAAGTTTTTTAATTATTATATAATATAAAATTATATTCATATATTTAATATATAAGTTCTATATTTACATAAAATAAATTCATATATAAATATATATATATTATATAATCAAACAATTGTATATAAAGTATATAAATATAATCATATATAATGTATAAGTATATAATATAAATACATATTTTAATATATTTATATGTATAATATTTTAAAATATATTAATATAAAATATGTTACATATAAATATAAAATGTTACAATATTATAACATATTTTATATATAAATATAACATTATTTATAAACATAAACTATAAAAAATATATATAAGATATATATGTAATTATATATAATTATAAAATTATAATTCCAGTCTCTCCACTAGGATTTCTAATGTTTGCTGTGATTCTTTAGGTTGCTTAATTTCTTGATAATGAATTAAATTTATTTGATTCATATTTAGTATATCAAATATTTTACTCAATACGATACATTCTGCATAGGATAGGAGAGTATAAAGTAAATACAAATCACAAATCCAGGCATTTATATGCTTCAAATTTCTTTAAATATGCTTAGAGTGTAGTAAGGCTTCAGTCATATCTTATTGCAGATTGGCTTCTTCATTCAGCATAATTCATTAGAGAATTGTTGAGGTTGTATGAATTAATAATTTGCTATTTTTGCTGACTAATATTTCATGTTATAAATTAAATATAATTTGTATGCTGTATAAACCATACGGTATCTGAGCTATCATGTTTAAAGTAGTAATAGCTAAGCGGGGCTGAGAAGGGATTGCAGATTATAGTCTCAGAGATAGAGCCTATGTGACTTGAGCAGAAGAAACATTAATTACTAATTACTTCAGCCTTTAAGTTGTGTGCTCTTAGTGTGCAACCTCTTAGTGATTTAGTCAAAAGTAGCAAAAATGTTTTAAAAACGTATCTAATTTGCATTCTGTGGAGACTTGCATGTCTGTCATTTACTCAAGGGGAAGCTTTACCTTTATGATTATCTATCTGCTGTTTGTCTTTTTCAGAAGGTTCAACCTCCTTTGCATGGTTGCTTCTCCCTGTTATTTTTGGTCTTCACCTTCTGGAAGACTCTTTCTGACTGCTAACCTGGCTTAGCTACTCACAGGCTTTTTGATACCTTTGTATTTTGTAACATTGTCATTAGCAAGTATTATTACCCCATTTTATTTTTATGTGAGCAGTACTCCCAAGCAGTGTTTGGCAACAGGCAGGAGTCCAATACAAATATAGGGATAAGGCAAGCTGCCACATATACAAGCTAGTAGATATTTAAGGCAGATGACCAATAGATATGATCAGAAATAATAGCACCTTAGGTGCACTAATGAGAATAAACAATGTATGCAAATTTCTTAGTAATGTTGGTACTTGATGAATACTTTATGCTGACAGCCGTGATCATTACTTCCATCAACACAAGCTACCTAACTACCTTCTCCTTATCAGAGGCAAGCCTTTTAAATTATGATTACACAGTAACACATTAACTGCTTAAAGAAAGAGACTCTTTGGTCAAAAATTGATAATAATAAATTTTACCTCTACTTATTTAATAAATTGAAATAAAATGTATTTATTTTTTTTCCTGAATTAAATTAGACTAATAAAATCATAGGTTACAAGTTGTGCTGTATGACTTTTCCTGGGGAAACAAACAAATATTTATTTAGTTCAGTTACGGCAATGATGGTAGATGTAATAACTGTTTCCAATCAAGTCAAGTTCAGTGAGCCAGCTAGCTTATTAGAGTTCTTTACAGTACTATGAGTGAAGGGTTACTTATAGGAACATGAACAACTCAAAGTCCGATCTTCCATTAAATAGTCCACCACAGCGTGAGTAATAATCCATAGAAACTGCACCCCTAGAGGTCTCTGCATGACCTGCAGGTAGTTTGAAGACTCTTCTCTCCAGCAATTGCTAAGTTTTTATAACCAAGAAGGCATGAGGCTACCTGGGTTTTTAATGAGACTCCCTTTTCTGGCTTTTACATTCTTTCCACCATTTCTTTAATATCCCCCAGTCCTTGGTAGGAGCGTCATAGGTGTTTATTTTCCTGGGCTTTGGCCAGTTACAAGTCTCTGCTGTATGACCTCCACCATTTAGAAGAAACTTCCTTTGAGGACCAACAGGGTGACATCATCAATAATCTATGGGTATGAGCAGAAATGTTTAGAAGTCTGCCAGGCACTACAAATCTACTGTATCTCCTCTTCAGAGTCTCCAAGTTTCCAAGCTTTTACACTGGCTGGTAGTATCAGTTGTGACTTCCCCTCTGTGGAGCATACATTAAATTCAATTGTGAAGCAGTTGGTTATCTCTGTAATAGTTGCACCACTATTGTAATAGTGGGTACAACTTCCTTGGACTTATTATACTATGAAAGGTCCATATCTTGATAGGACTATTAAAACAATTCCCCCAAGAAGTACTTCAAAAGTTAATCAGCAGGTAGAAAGCCTGAGTCAGCCGCAGTCTAATTTCTTCAGGTACTTCCTATAGCCAAAGTGTACTTTTTAATGTAAAGGTACTCACACTATAATTCTACCATGTAATCAACAGCAACAGCAGTAACCTTTGTGGTTTATGGACTCCCAGAGTCTTCCCTGACCAATACCTCAAGTGAAGGTAGCCCACTGTAGTGGTTTGAATATGGAAATTGACACTAGTAGGAGGTGTGTCCTCGTTGGAGAAACTTCATCACTATGGGAATGGGCTTTGAAGACCTAGGTTTAAGCTCCACCAAGGGTAGAAGAGACTTTCCACCTGGATGCCTATGGAAGACAGTCTTCTCCTGGAGCCTTCACATCAAGAGGTAGAACTCTTGGTTCCTCCAGTACTATATCTGCCTGCATGTCGCCATGCTTCCCACCACGATGATGGTTCAGTTCACCACACTGAACCTCTGAAACTGAAAGTCAGCCCCAATTAAACGTTTACCTTTATATGAGTTGCCATGGCTATGGTGTCTTTTCACAGCAATAAAACACTAAGATACCCACCCCTAGTTCTGTGATTTTTAGCCACATCCTTATGGTTATGTGACGTGCCTATTTCTACTGATACAGGTTGCCTTTGTTTAAAAAATTTACCTGCTGTCTTTCTTGCTCTTCCAGGTATTTTTTCAAACCTGTAAGACCCTTAAGGGTTAACACTATGTAATGAAACCTGTATGTAAAGGTTAGGCGGGATCTCTGAAAGGCTATCCCAAGTAAGTACCAGTTAATCTTGGATGACTAAGGGAATATTTGAAAAGAAATGTAAGATATAATATAATAAAAGTAAATAATTGTTTCTAACAGTTGTTTTGTCAGCAGAGTAATGTTGGGTACAGTGGCATGGATAGAAAATTTTTATCTAATTTTTTTTCTAAAGCACAGGCATCTTCCATGAGCTGTCTTACCTTCCTCCCTGAGCTATTACTGCTTCTTAGGGCCACTAGATATCGCCCAACCTCTGGTAGTTTTAGTGGAACTTGTTTGTGATGTTCATCTGGACTCAAGTTCAAGGACGCAAAGGGACATGTCTTTGCTTGCTATGCTTGCTGCTTGATCAAGCTCCCTGGTTCTGATAGATTCTAAGCTAATACTATTGCTCTTGGTATTCTATCAGCATCACCTGGCTTCTGATAGAGCCTGAGGTTGCATGAATAATTGCCACACAGCATACTCAACATGCTTTCCATCCCAAGAACAAGTGTAACCCTTTAAATTTGTGTTCTTTTATCCTTTACGTCTTTTATAAGCTGTTGTCAACATTTCAAACTACTTAGACATTCACTAGCACAGCATAGACTTTTGTTAATTTTTTTCTGCGGGACCCAGCTCAACCAAAACCATGTCTGTTTTGCCTTTTATCTTTTGTGCAATTCTAGCCTCGCCTCTTATTTGCTTTAACACCACATAAACTTGATGGACGTGCTGCTTTAAGTCATTCTGATCTGCTAAGGACTTTCCTATTACATAAAAATCATGCCTCACCATGGGACTCAGTCAACCCACTAAATCTCTCTATCAGTCCCAAGGCCCATGTTGAGTCAACCTCTTTCTTAATCCTCCTGTGAACACAATTCTATCCCATACAGTGAACTTGGCAATAAATCCTGCCTCTCCCATGCCTGTCATTCTTCTACTGTCTCTGTTATTCATGGAGACTTTCCAACTAGCTGAGCTGCCTGAAATCATCCACAGGCCTCTCAGAAGCAGCTTACATGAGTCATCTGCTCATGCTGGGGTTGGGTTTTCAGTGACAGCGCTGCCTTTGAGTCACAGATGCTTCTGTAAGGAATGTTTCACTCATATTCTTGCCAATCAACTCAGTGCTTCACTAAGCTAGGTTTGGGTAGAATCATCTCTTTGGTCTGTCATCAGTGCCCTATTTTGGGTGATAGTGACTTAAATTTGACATGGAATAGATGTCAATCATTTTTGCCACATAGTGTGTTCTGGAACTGACCCTGGATGTCCTGGTAGTCTATACTCACACTTTGTCTCTTCCTTTCAATTCATTTCATTCAAAAAATTCAATTTCATTGAATTTTTAGGTAGTAGTTGTTGGTAGGAACAGTTTTCAATTTTTTTTTACTCATTATGAAGAAATATTTTGCTGGATGGATTAATTATAGGGTATTCACAAGAACTGGACATGGAAATTTTTATATGTTGGGCAGGGCTGAAGTTTTGCTGGATTATGATCTGGCCGTCAGTTTTAGTATGACTTATTTGCAAGGTTTTTGAAGGATTCATCAAGAAGTCATGGAGATGCTGGATATGTTTTTCTCCTCGTTTCAAAATAGATGTCCATTGCCTTACCTCAATCCTGTTGATCTTCATAACCTGGGAAGAAGAAAGTTGTTGGTTCTCTGTCTACCTAGTTTTGCCTCTTCTGGCTATAGTTTTGCCAATCTTTGTATGATCAGATTCATGGTGAAAGTAATTCAGTAGGAGAAAAACAACACATTTGTCTCAAGGCAGAGGCAGATTGATTAAGTAACTTTGTGTATGTCTAGGTAAATTAAAAGAAATTGTTTTTTTAATTAATCACTCTCTTTCTTCAGCCCTAAATCCATTTAACAAGAATTTCTCCCCAGTTTTTCTTGCCCTCTGGGGTAATCACTTGAGAAGGGGGTTCTGCTGTCATTGTCTGTATTTCAGATGTTACGCAGATGACAGTATTATATAGTTCCCAATGTGACTGTATCAGATGTCCAAGGTTGGAAGTAAAGTATTATGTAATTACTTAGTATAGTCCTCTCCTCTTATTTGTTCAATGTATCTCCTGGGACTGGGTTGCAGGGAGCGTAAGGCTGCTTAACTAGGAATCAGCAGCCTCTGCTGTCATCCCCAATACACAGATCAGTAGTATCAAGTGGAAGAATGTAGGGCAGTTATGGTGTTTTAATTTAACTTCAAAATATATTCTAAACCATGGCTGCTTCAAATAAAGACTGTAATCTCTATGGCTTTTTTCTTTGTCCTTATGCCTGAATTTCTTTAAGCTCTAGATGAAAAGATAAATCTCATTAAAAACCCATCCGAGAGATGTGAGGAGATTATTAGGATGACAGAATTAGGCTGGCATATACAGTGATTGAATGTAGCAGCCATCTTGTGTCCAAGCGGATAGACTCATGCAAGGAATATCAGCGCATACAAGGAAGGCCGCATGAACATCAATCACCAAGATGAAGTTCTAAATCTGGTTTGTGTGCCCAAGTATGGGAGTTCAGCTGCAGCAACCAAAGCATGAGCTGCCTGAGGAAAACTCAACACAGGTAAAACAATTGCGGACATGTTTTATGGTCACAGAAACAGATATCAGGGCCTAGCTATATGGGAAGAAGTGTAGTGGAGAATTGCAGAAGTAAGATCCATGGAGAACCTCTGTTCTCTACTCACACAGGAACCCGGGGGCTTTGTATTCTTCCCACTTTTCCCAAGCATTTCTTTCCTTATAAACTAATCTTTTCATTCTTTCATTTTCCTTTAATTTAGTTTCATTTTGTGCTTGTCCCCATTGTTGTTGCCTGTGCGATGGAATGAGAGTGGCTGCCAGCTTCCTATATATTGGTAGAAGGTGCAGTTTGCTTTTGGAAATCCTATCAAGCTAGCGTAAAGGTCATTTTCCCCCTGTTGTCTCTGTTTGTTTCATGCTTATGAGCAAAAATTAAAGTGAAAGGCAATATTTTCCTAAAACAACCCAAGGCAAAAATCCACTAGGTACAAATCATTGATTGCATGCCCCCTCGTGGGCTCGTTATCCTATTGACAGTTTGTCTGAGATACAAATTAATGCTGTCTGTTCTAGAAGAAATATGATATTCATTCAATGTTGAGTAAATCCATATATTAAAGGCAAACATTGATAAATAATGTAGGCCAATAAACCCCCGAAAAGGCCTATTTCCACATTTCCTAGAAGAGTGACAACATGCTAGTATTTTTAACCGGCGTCACTGTCACCATCTCATATGTGTGAGTGATGTTTCAGCGGTAAAGTCTCTGATTTATTAATTAGAATGCAGTTCCCAGTGTGCTGATGGTACCCTGAGTTGAATGATAAGCACATATTTTAAATATGAGGTTTGGCAATTGCACAGTATTTTAAGTTGGCTTGGAATATGTAAAGGATAAAAATCTCTCAGAGGTACAGGGGATTCAGATCACTTCCCTGTGAACTGGCAGTTTAAACACAAAATTAGCATTTGTTTTCTAAGGATGAAGCACAGCGGCAGACGACTTCTACAGCAATGTTTCCTTAGAAAATATTTTATTTTTTACTTGAAAACCTTCCATCTACTGGTCCTTCCTACCAAATCCAAATCTAAATATTTTGAAAGATTGTTTTCCTGTGTGTATTTGGACTGAAACAGCGAGCAACATGCAAGAGGATTTTCATCAACTACTTCCCTAAAAGAAAATTCCTTGCTAAGACTTGCTTAATTAACTATGGTTTTCTGGAATCATCCTTTATATGGGTAAAAATAGTAACCACTTTGTGTGAGTTATATTTTGTTGTTGTTGTTGTTGTTGTTGTTACTGTCATTGCTGCCACATAACTCTCCAAAGTCTATAACTTCTAGCCATCTTCCTCAGCCTTATTTATTTTTCAGGGTTCCACAATTATAACAAAATGAGTCTAACAATTAGCTGATGTAATATTCAGTTTCAGAAATGGGAAGAACCTGAACACAAATTTTGGCATTTTCTAGTTGGAAGGTCTTTCCTCAATGAAGATGCCCTGTCTGTTAGCCCATTGTTCTTGAACTGCCATCCCACTGAGTTTAAGTGTAACATCAACAGAGAAGATAGACTACTTCATAATGTGCAATATTTGCTTATTTCTTACCTTTTAAGTCCTAATAAACAGTCAGCAAAAAACATTAGTCTAACTTCTTGGTTCCACATAGTAGTACTTTTTGGGAATGAAGGAAATAAAGGCAGTAGTACCTAACTCTAGATGCTATGGAGACTGAGGAGGTGTCCTGACTCCAAGTGTGCTGGCTGGTTTTATGTCAACTTGAAGAGGGGACCTCAATTGAGAAAATGACCCCACCAGCCTGCCTGTATATAAACCTGTGATCCATTTTCTTGACTGAATATTGATGTGGAAGGGCCCAGCTCACTGTGGGAAGTAACAACTCTGTGCAGATGGTCCTGGGTATATGAGAAACAATCTGACCAAGACAAAAACCAGCACTCTTCCCTGGCCTCTGCATCAGTTCTTGCCTTTACAGCCCTGCCCTGCTTGATATCCTGCTCTGAATTAACTCATTGGACTATTACCTAGAGGTGTAAGATAAAATAGACCCTTTCCTCCCCAAGTACTTTTTGGTCACAATGTTTCATTACAGCAGTAGAATTTTTAAAGATACCAAGCACAGAGATGGGCTCCATTCTTTCAAAAGTTCTTGGGGGTATGTCTCTGCCTATATAACTTTACTATCTGGCAACTTTCTACTCACATGAAAATTAGAACCTAGAGCACAAACTGGCATTCAATGGTCCAAGAGTCTCTCTCAAAAGGTCTTCCTTAAAGCCTGCTGAAGGAACCTGAGCTCCTCCATCAGTCTTCTAGTTTTAAGTAAGGCAGCTGATTCTAAGCAATCTAATTGTTGATATGACCTCTGTGATTTTAAGAACTGTTTTTCATTGTCCTCCAGAGCCAAAGCTATTTCCATCATAAATCATAAAGGTTTCTAAGAATAATTGTTTTTGGAGAAGTTGATATATATCAACATCATTAAGGGCAGTGTTTGCCTGATGAAGAGATTCTCAAAATGCATTCATTGTCTCTCTAACCTTTCCACATGAGGGCCATACCTTGGAAATCTTAAGTTATAGGGTGGAGCTGACCCCAAGTTTCTGAAATAGTCATTTTCCCCCTTCTTTATTATTTTACTTGATTTGCCAAAAGAATAAAAGAGCTAATAGCCACAGGATTGGTCAGTCAGTGTTTAAGACAATTTGACCTTGATTAAAGAAATTACATATTACTATGTTCAATTTTACAAAAGCTCCTGAGTGCTTACTATTTATCCAAAGAGAAATATAAAGAATATCATCATTCTTCAAGGGTTTTAGGCTGAAGTAGGTGCTTCCTAGCTGAACACAACACAAAAGTGCATGTACACACACACACACACCTAGATAGTGATGTGTGGAAAGAATGGGGATCCAATGTTAGAATGCTCAATTCTGTTAGGGGCAGAGATCTCCCTTAAAAAAACTGAAAACAAAATGAGACCTTGTCCCTTGGGAAAAATTATTAAGCACATGGTGTATATTCAAATCTTATCCTTTCTGTACAACCATGAAAAGAAAAAAAAAAGCCCTAGGCTGAATTGACCATGTACTCTGAACCATGGAGATACATAATAAGCAAAATATACATTTGATGACAGGAATACAGAGCCATTAATGGTCTCTGAAAAAGCAGGTCTTCAAAATAGACAACAAGGACATGAGAACCAAACAGCATGATGGTATTAGAGGAAAAGCCTACCAAGCAAAGGGAATAGCCACAACTAAGGCCCTGAGGGAACCTACCAATTATACTTAAATCAAAACAAAACAAACATCACAGAAGAAAAGGCAGCAAGTACTTTGGAGAGAGTGATAGCAGATTAAGCTGCAGTGGTAGCCAAGGCTTATAGCTCTTTAGACCTTCATGGGAGTTTTGGTTTACAGGGACATAAAGAGGAAAATAATATGATGCAGTCAAAGGAATGTCATGCTGTAATTCATACTCAAGTTGCTCTTTCTTACTGTCCTTCCAAGTGTAGCTATCACAGGAAATCTAGTCAGGAGGCAAACAAATAGGAAGGAGTATGATGTATCTGAGAAGCACAAGTAGGTCACTGGTTCTGGAGCTTAAAAGATCTTGTGACATATAAACAATGAAAGAAGAAAATGGATGACAAAAGGTAGGGTTTTTTACTGGCCTTACTTAGGTTCTCTCCACAGTTTGACTTTTCTTCTACGGGCAAAACAAAATGTGTAAAGGTCTTTAAGTCAAAGCATGGACAAGTCTGTGGGCACTTTAAAAACTGCAGTGTTGTTACAGGATTGAAGAAGGATAATAGTGAAACCAGAACATGAATACAGTCCAGGATAAACACTGGCTGCACTGATTAAAGAAGTAGTAAGTGGAGGGATAACCAAGGACTAACGTGGTTAGTTAACTGTTCAGAATGTTTCATTTTGATGATTTGACCACTGTCTGAAGTTAGTGATGAAGAGAATGGTCAAATTCCTGTGAGAAATTTCAGAGACTTTCAGCTATTATCACAGAATTAACCTTTTCATGCTTCCTAAGTCAGCTACACACATATTGAATACCAAATATATCTGTTAAAGGAAAAAATGATATCCTGCTTACACTCCTAGAAAGTGACCTATCTTTTGTCTCACAGTACAGACATTGGAATCGTCCATTTCTGATGATTTCTCAGCCTGTTTTTAAGCCCTCCTAGATTGTGCTACTCATCCAGGAAGTTTCCTGTTCTGTGTAGATGCTACTGTAATTCCCTAGCTTGATGAATGAAGACACAGTTATCGCTGCAGCGGGCTTTCCCATATCCCCTTCATCATAGTTATGGCTCCAGCCTAACAGGAACCTCGCTGGAAATGAATGCTAGAAATCATAATGGCATTTGCTTCATGCAGCTTTATTTAGGGAAATGCTATCTGGAACATAAAATAAGGAACTGCCCTAGAAAGGTATAAACAACTGGATCCCATAAAGTCATGTTTTGGTGTCAAGAATACTGTTTCCTGGCAATATGATCATGATGTTTTTATTTGCAATCCATCCCGTCTCCTTTAATTCTACTTAAAAATTAATTTTACTGACTTCATTATCAAGTTAACAGTTCCTAGGGTGATTAAGCTCTTCTGTTTTATATGTAAACAGGAGTCATTATGATAGCATTAGATATGTGACAAGAGAGTACAATCCTATTTTCCTTTGTTGCTCACTCAAAGGCATTTTAATTCAATGCATATTTACAGAGACTCTTCTATTTGTAAGATTCTACTAGGCTACTCTATCTACTCAATGGTGAATCATGGGCTACAATTCCTTGGCTCAATATTTTATAACCATATATGAAAACTGTACAAAATATAATATAATAAAGATTCATCAAATATCATGAGATGCAAATTACAGTGAACATTACAGAATAGAGGAATTACTTCCTGCTACACACACAGGAAAGTAAATGCAAGTATCTTGAATAGGAATCAGCATTGGCTGATAGTAGGCTCTGAGGGACTGTCAGACTATGCACATTGAAAAGCTGATCAGCTTCATGTGAGAAGTCTGGGTCCTAAAATATTAGGTGAATGGAATAAGAGTATTCTAAAACTAGAAATAATCAGAGGAGTAAAATACAAAATTAAGAATCCTCACAGTATAGTTGAGGGCTCAAGGGTGCTGAGAAAATCGGTAGCTTTGGAATGTTGAATGACATGGTGCTAGAGAGAAAAAGCATCACCCTTAATAAAATACTTCATTCCATTTCAGAGAATAATAGTGGTCAACTAAGTGCAGCCTAATGGCATGAATGCAAATCAGGGGATGTTGGGAAGATTAAGACTAGTGATAAATGACTGGCTTAAGATGATACTTATGGAGTTAGTTGCTTTAGTAGAAGATTTAAGGGGATACACTTTACAGCCATTTCAGGAAGATAAGCTATAGGCATCAGTGATTTCCTTGATATCGGAGTTGTAGGTGAAAGCGGGAGAAGGGACATGTTGAAGCTGATGAACTGAAATAAGCACTTGCTACTAAGAGAAAGAAATCTCCTCTAAACAAAGAAAACTTATTTGGTTGGCTGATTGATAAAACAGCTACTCTTATGAATTTTAATACATTTTAAGTAGTTATTCAGGGAAAAAGATTCAAAGGTATCTTTAGGCGTGTTCTTTATCGTCCTCAAATGTGTATCAATTAGGATGTGCTTCTACCCTCTTCCCTTTCTCATGGCTTCAGAGTGTGCACTGGGGGCATGAAAACACTTGTTCATCACCTTCTGTCTCTAAAGCATCCCTGCAAGAAACTCTTAAGAAACAATTACCAAAGTTATTAGCCCCGTGGATATTCAGATTCCAGTCGTTGAGTGTTAAATTGCAAGATCGCCACTACAATCAGCAGTTATTGGCACTCTATAGTTAGTGTATTCATTAATGAGTTCCTGAGCAGTACTGATACTTAATCAAAAGGCATTGACTCTAATTCATCTCAGCTCAGATAATTTAGGTTTAGTTGTATATTTTAATTACTTGGTACTAATGTAAGATTTTTGGAGGTCTATAGCTCATGAAGGAGTTATAATTTTTAATAGCACATGCAGTGGAATATAAAAATGAACCTCTAAATTTATATAGCTTCCTTTTGCTATTGTAAAAGAAACAGAGAACTTTTTCCTAGCAGATCAGTACATAGGATTTTTCATAAGAATAAACTCCTTTTAACATATAAGAAGAAGAACTTCCAGTGCCACAAAGTTACTGTTTGCTTTACTATTTCCCTTAGTTTAAAGATTGCTGCCCTTTTCTTGATGCTTCATTTATTCTTAGGAAACTTATTACTCACATTAGGCTTCCCTGTAGACGTCTCAAGGTTGCTCCCTTGCTGGAATAACGCTATATCTTAATAGTAGTTGGTACTTTATGATTTACAGAGCGTTTGGATATTCTTTATCTTATTATTCTTTTAACAGTCTCTCAATGTTGTGATACAAAGCCCATTTCTATTACGGGAAAAATTATCTTTCTCAATAGGATATTGAGGCAAAGAGATATTTGAAAATTGGAGGCCCTTATATGAACAACATTCACTACAGATAAAGAAAGATTGCCTTTTCTGTGTGGTTCTGAGAGAGAAATAAGGATCTCTTCAGGATGTAGATACATGGAGAATTAGGGAATGAGACTTGAGTCAGCATTTGGTTCCAATCTCTGGCTCAGCCACTTCACAGTTGTAAATATCCCAAGGTTTTCATTTCCCCAGCAGATGATTATAGGATAAACAGGATATATATGCAGCATGCAGAACAATGTTTTACACTCAATCTTCTAGCTCACTAAAGACCAGAAGGGTAATTGTATCTCAATATTAATTTATGGGTGCCCACAAAGAAAATTCTGACTTCCAATTGTCACTGTATTTTCAAAATTAACTCCTAAGTAGACCCATATCTAACAAATAGTCACCTAATAAAAGTTTTCTGAGAAGTCTGCTCTCAGGAAGTTTCATCCTCAGTACACCAATTCTGAGGTTGAGGTTTTAAGTCTCTTCTTGGAAATAAGAGTTAGTTCTCTTTGGTGCCAATCGGTTCATGCATTTAGAAATAACTTCTCTTTATTGTTCCACTACAACATTGTTCACGTTTTTTTTTTTTAACTTGAAGATGACCTCTGAAAGCAAAAAGCTAATTAAAATCTGCCGTGATTTAGTTCTGAAAAGCTCATCAATTCCTTTAACGTTACAAATATTGGATTACCTACAAGATACTGCAAGGCCAGCTTTAACTTAAAATATCTTGAAATAATATAAATAACTGATAATGTAGAAATGTGTTAACTAATGAATTAATTCAATATCCCTATTCTTACATACTATAACAATAAGTTTTAGCTTAGTCCACATAATAGATAATGGGGTCTCAATTACAGAAATCTCCTTTGCTGAAGTAGTTTCTTCTCCTGGACATAAGAGCAAGAGGTTGAGTGCTGGAACTTTTTAGGGAGATTAATAAGGAAATTTATAAAAAGCTGACTTGAAACTCTTGTGGCATGAAGAGATGTAAGAGTAGTTATGTGGCTTTGGCATGTTCCTCACTATAGGAGTCCAAACAGGCAAAACATAGACTGTTTGGCAATAATTCTTCACATGTCTCTAGCATTCAAATGTGCATGCTCTGCTACAGTCTAGAGCCTACTTCTGGCAATGCAGGGACTCAGACATCAAAGGTGGAATAATCTATATTGCCAAAGACTCTTCAAAGAAAAAAATATTATAACACATGAACTTTATTTTCAGAGTTAATTTCATTTAAATATATATATAAATTTGTTGAGCTAGGATTTGTAGAAGAGTTAGCAAGCTAATACATACTTATTTTATACTGGTTCTTCCAGTAGCAAAAGTTCAGTGAACTCATACAAAACTAAGATATGACTATTTACATAAGACTTGCAACCAAACTGCAGACTTTATTTAGCATTTACTCACTTGGCTATCAAGTCTGATCCTGGGCACTACTGAGTAATGGTAATCCTTTCTTGTCTTTCATTCACTCTTATTACTGGGTCACATTTAAAGCAACATCTTGTAAAGCGACTCTTAGGTAGGAAATGTTTGCGACTTTCACATTTCAGCTTAGGCTAATGCTAAGACAGAATGTTTGTTGTGTGGTTGGTGCTGCGTTTCAGTGGGTAGATGATGCTCTCTATACTACTAGAGTTGTACAGGGTGGTAAGGTAGTTAGAAAGAGACCTGCTAGATTTCTCTACCCTTACCATAATTCCCTTTGTACATGTCATTCATTAAAAGCAAGTCATTGTTCCAATTCACTGTCAAACAGAGGAAATGTGTCTCTGGCTCTTAAGAAAGTTTAAACCTGTGTTAAAGCTAAGTAACATGGTAAATTAAGACTTGGTTTTGTAAGATGACCCTAAGACTATCTTGATATCTGATTCCTCTTTAGAGGCTCACTTAAAACTTTGAGCAGATATAAGAATATCTTCATAGCAACCTTCTTCTTTCTTTTTAAAAATGTTTTTGCCTTCCAGTCTGAACTTGTGCCCTGAGCAGATCTTGGGCACTCGCCCTGCACCCAGTCCCACAACATCCAGAAGAAGCTGGACTCCCAGGTGCTCTGACACAGCCATGATCACAGGTAAGAAGGCCACAACATCTGCCCCAAGACCCAGAGTAACTAGGACCTTCTGGGATCCAGGGATGCAGGAACCCCCACCCTGCCAGTGGCACAGGTTCCTTCCAGCTTGAACCTGCACCCGAAGCAGACCTGGGGCACTGGCTCTGCACCCACACCTACAACACCCAGAGGGATCCCCACTCCCGGGTGCTCTGAAATGCCCAGGATCACAGGATCACAGGCTCACAGGCTCACAGTATCACAGGATCACAAGGGAAGCTTGACTGTCAGGAGATCAGGCACAGCAGGAAGCGCTGGAGCTCTGACATAATTAAGATCACAGTTGAGACCACAACATCTTTCCGAACACCCAGCATAACTGTGACCCACCCAGGAAACACAAATCCCTGCCCAGCCAGAGGCACAGGTTCCTTCCACCTTACACCAGTGCGAGGAACAAAGCCAGGGCTCTGGTTTCCCACTGACCCCTGCAACACTTAGAGAAAGCTTGATTCCCAGGAGTTCTGACACAACAGGAACTCAGGAGCTTGCTTACACGCAGATTTTAGGATCCCAAAGGCAGCTTGACTTATAGGAGGAGCTCAGACACACCCAGGATCTCAATGATCAGAGTATGCCAGAATCACAGGATCACAGACACAGATGGACTCTGAGGAGTTCTGACAAAGCTAGCATCACAGGAGGGTCAAGCCCCAGTCAGAGACAGCAAAGCAGGTGGCACTAGAGATAACCAGATGGCAAGAGGCAAGCACAGGAACATAAGCAACAGAAACCAAGGCTACTTGGCATCATCAGAACTCAGTCCTCACAATACAGCAGGTCTTGAATAGCCCATCACACTGGAAAAGCAAGAATTAGATTTAAAATCACATCTCACCATGATAGAGGACTTTACGAAGGACATAAATAACTCCCTTAAAGAAATACAGGAGAACACAGGTAAACAGGTAGAAGCCCTTAAAGAGGAAAGACAAAAACCCCTTAATGAATTACAGAAACACACACACACACACACACAAACCAGGTAAACAGGTAAAGAAATTAAACAAAACCATCTAGGATCTAAAAATGGAAATAAAAACAATAAAGAAATTACAAAGGGAGACAATAATCCTGGAGATAGAAAACCTAGGATAAAGAGCAGGAGTCATAGATGCAAGCATCACCAAAAGGATACAAGAGATAGAAGAGAGAATCTCAGGTGCAGAAGATACCATAGAAAACATTGACACAACAGTCAAAGAAAATGCAAAATGCAAAAACCTCCTAACCCAAAACATCCAGGAAATCCAGGACACATTGAGAAGACCAAACCCAAGGATAATAGGTATAGAAGAGAATGAAGATTCCCAACTTAAAGGGCCAGTAAATATCTTCAACAAAATTATAGAAGAAAACTTTCCTAAGCTAAAGAAAGAGATGCTCATGAACATAAAAGAAGCCTACATAACTCCAAATAGACTGGACCAGAAATGGAATTCCTCCCATCACATAATAATCAAAATACCAAATGCACAAATATTTTTTCTTTAGAATATTAAAAGCAATAAGAGAAAAATGTCAAGTAACATATAAAGGCAAATCTATCAGAATTACACTAGACTTCTCACCAGAAACTATAAACCACAGAAGATCCTGGGCAGATATCATACAGACCCTAAGGGGAACAAAACGCCAGTCCAGGCTACTATACCCAGCAAAACTCTCAATTACTATAAATGAAGAAACCAAGATATTCAATGACAAAACCAAATTTACACAATATCTTTCCACAAATTCAGCCCTACAAAGGCTTATAGATGGAAAACTAAAACACAAAGAGGAAAATTAAAAATTAAAAAGGCAGGAAAGTAAGTTTTCAACAAACCCAAAAGAAGATAGACAAACAAACATAATTCCATCCTTAACAACAAAAATATCAGGAAGCAACAATCACTGTTCCTTAATATCTCTTAATATCAATGGACTCAATTCCCCAATGAAAAGACATAAACTAACAAACTGGATATATAAACACGACCCAGCATTTTGCTGCATACAAGAAATGCACCTCAGTGACAAAGACAGACACATCTTCAGAATAAAAGACTGGAAAACAATTTTCCAAGTAAATGGTCCCAAGAAACAAGTTGCAGTAGCCATTCTATATCAAATAAAATCGACTTTCAACCAAAAGTTATCAAAAAAAGATAAGAAAGGACACTTTATACACATCAAAGGAAAAACCTACCAAGATGAATTCTCAATTCTGAACATCTATGCTCCAAATACAAGGGCACTCACATTCATAAAAGAAACTATACTAAAGCTCAAAGCACACATTGTACCTCACAAGACTTCAACACCCCACTTTTATCAATGAATAGGTCATGGAAATACAAACTAAACAGATGCAGTGAAACTAATAGAAGTTATGATCCAAATGGATTTAACAGTTATCTATAGAACATTTCATCCTAAAACCAGAGAATATACCTTCTTCTCAGCACCTCAAGGTATCTTCTCCAAAACTGACCATATAGTTAATTGGCCCCAAGACAGGTGTCAACAGATACAAAAAGATTCCCATGCATCCTGTCAGATCATCAAGAATTAAGAATGGTCTTCAATAACAAAAAAACAACAGAAAGCCCACATACACATGGAAGTTGAACAATGCTCTACTCAATGATAACTTGGTCAAGGAAGAAATAAAGAAATAAATTAAAAACTTTTTAGAATTTAATTTGAATGAAGGCACAACATACCCAAACTTATGGGATGCAATGAAAGCAGTGCTCAGAAAAAAACCCATAGCTCTGAGGGCTTCCAAAATCAAACTGGAGAGAACATTTGCTAGCAACTTAACAGTACACCTGAAAACTCTAGACCAAGAAGAAGCAAATACACTCAAGAGGAATAGACAGCAGAAAATAATCAAACTCAGGGCTGAAATCAACCAAGTAGAAACAAAAAGAACTAAGCAAAAAATCAACAAAAGCAGGAGCTGCTTCTTTGAGAAAATCAACAAGATAGAAAAACCCTTAGCCAGACTAACCAGTGAGCTCAGAGACTGTATCCTAATTAATAAAATCAGAACTAAAAAGGGAGTCATGACAACAGAAACAGAGGAAATCTAAAAAAAAATAATAATAAGATCCTACTACAAAAGCCTATATACTCAACAAAACTAGAAAATATGGATGAAATGAACAATTTTCTAGACAGATACCAGGTACCAAAGTTAAATCAGGATCAGATAAACCATCTAAACAGTCCCCAAATCCTTAAAGAAATAGAAGCAGTCATTAAAAGTCTCCCAATCAAAAAAGCCCAGGACCATATGGATTTAGTGCAGAATTCTATCACACCTTCAAAGAAGACCTAATACCAATACTGTTCAAACTATTCCACAAAATACAAACAGAAAGAACACTACCCATTTCATTCTATGAAGCCACAGTTACACTTATACCTAAACCACACACAGTCCCAACAAAGAAAGAAAACTTCAGACCAATCACCCTTATGAATATGGATGCAAAAATACTCAGTAAAATTCTCACAAACCAAATCTAAGAACACATCAAAATGATGAGCTATCATGATCAAGTGGGGTTCACTCCAGGAATATAGGAATGATTCAATATATAGAAATCAGACACTATATAAACCAACTCAAAATAAAAAAAAAAACACCTGATCACCACATTAGATGCTGAGAAAGCATTTGACAAGATTCAACATCCCTTCATGACAAAAGTTTTGGAAAGATCAGGAATTCAAGACCCATACCTAAACATAGTAAAAGCAATATACAACAAACCAGTAGCCAACATCAAACTAAATGGAGAGAAACTTGAAGCAATCCCACTAAGATCAGGGACTAGAGAAGGCTGCCCACTCTTTCCCTACCTATTGAATATTGTACTCAAAATCCTAACCAGAGCAATTAGACAACAAGAGGAGCCCAAAGAGATACAAATCGGAAAGGAAGAAGTCAAAATTTCACTATTTGCAGATGATATGATAGTATACTTACGTGATCCCATAATTCCACTAGAGAACTCCTACAGCTGATAAACAACTTCAGCAAAGTGGCTGGATATAAAATTACTCAAACAAATCAGTAGCCTTCCTCTACTCAAAGGATAAACAGGCTGAGAAATAAATTAGGGAAATGATACTCTTTCACAATAGTCACAAAAATGCATAATACCTTGGTGTGACTCTAACCAGGCAGATATAAGATATGTATGACAAGAACTTCAAGTTTCTGACAAAAGAAATCGAAAATCTCAGAAGATCCCATACTCATGGATTACCAGGATTAATATAATAAAAATGGCCATCTTACCAAAGCAATATTCAGGTTCAATGAAATCGGTATCAAAATTCCAAATCAATTAATCATAGAGTTAGAAAGAGCAATTTGCAAATTCATTTGGAATAACAAAAAACCCAGGATATTCAAAATTATTCTCAACAATAAAAGAACTTCTAGGGGAATCACCATCCCTGACCTCAAGCTGGATTACAGAGCAATAGTGATAAAAACTGCATTTTATTGGTACAGAGACAGGCAGGAAGATCAATGGAATAGAACTGAAGACCCAGAAATGAACCCACACACCTATGGTCACTTGATTTTTGACAAAGGAGCTAAAACTGTCCAGTGGAAAAGACAGCATTTTCAACAAATGTTACTGGTTCAAATGGCAGTGAGCACATAGAATGCAAATCGATCCATTCTTAATCTCCTTGTACAAAGCTTAAGTTCAAGTGGATCAAGGACCTCCACATAAAACCAAATACACTGAAACTAATAGGAGAAAAAGTGGGGAAGAATCCCAAACACATGGACACAGGAGAAAATTTCTTGAACTGAATACCAATAGCTTATGCTCTAAGATCAATAATAGACAAATGGGACCTCATAAAATTGCAAAGCTTCTGTAAGGCAAAGGACACTGTGAATAGGACGAAACGGCAACCAACAGATTGGGAAAAGATCTTTACCAACCCTATATCTGATAGATGGCTAATATCCAATATATACATATACAAAGAACTCAAGAAGTTAGACTCCAGAGAAACAAATAATCCTGTTTAAAAATGGGGAATAGAGCTAAACAAATATCGAGTGGCCTAAGAAAACCTAAAGACATGTTCAACATCCTTAGTCATCAGGGAAATGCAAATCAAAACAACCCTGAGATTCCACCTCACTCCAGTCATAATGGCTAAGATCAAAAACTCAGGTGACAGCAGATGCTGGCAAGGATGTGGTGAAAGAGGAACACTCCTCCATTTTTGGTGGATTCTAGCTGGTACAACCACTCTAGAAATCAGTCTGGCAGTTCTTCAGAAAATTGGATATAGTATTACTTGAGGACTCAGCTATAACCACTCTTGGTCATATACCCAAAAGATGCTCCAACATACAACAAGGACATACATGCTCCACTGAGTTCATAGCAGTCTTGTTTATAATAGCCAGAAGCTAGAAAGAACCCAGATGTCCTTCAACAGAGAAATGGATACAGAAAATGTGGTAATTTTACTACTGAGCTATTAAAAACAATGACTTCATGAAATTCTTAGGAAAATGGAAGAAACTAGAAAGAGTGAGGTAATCCCTATCACAAAAAACACACATGGTATGCCCTCATTGATAAGTAGATATTAGCCCAAATGCTTGGAATACCCAAGATACAATTCACAGACAACATGAAGCTCAAGAAGAAGGGAGACCAAAGTGTGAATGCTTTGGTCCTTCTTAGAAGGGGGAACAAAATACTCATGGGAGAAAATATGGAGACAAAGTTTGGAGCAGAGACTGAAGGAAAGGCCATCCAGAGGCTGAAGGAAAGGCCATCAAGAGACTGCCCCACCTTGGGATCCCTCCCATATACAGTCACCAAAACCAGACACTATTGCAGGTGACAAGAAGTTCTTGCTGACAGGAGTCGAATACACTTGTCTCCTTTGAGGATTTTTTAATGCCTGATAAATACAGAGATGGATGCTTGCCGCCAACCTTTGGACTGAGCATGGGGTCCACAATGGATGAATTAGAGAAAGGACTGCAGGAGCTGAAGGATTTGCAACCCCAAAAGAAGAATAACAAATCAACCAATCAGTCCACCCCAAAGTCCCAGGGACTAAACCACCAACCACAGAGTACATATGAAGCAACCCATCACTCCAGCTGCATATGTAGCAGAAGGTGGCCTTGATGGGCATCAGTGGGAAGGAGGCTCTCGGTTCTGTGAAGGCTCGATTTTCCAGGGTAGGGGAATGCCAGCACAGGGAGGTGGGCGTGAGTTGATGGGTGAGGGAACACTCTCATAGAAGCAGGGGGAAAAGGCATGGGATAGAGGGTTTGAAGGGGATAAACTGGGAAAGAGGATAACATTTGAAATGTAAATAAAGAAAATATCCAAATAAATAAATAAATAAATAAATAATGTTTTAAATAATGAATTCAATATTATCAAACTACTGAAGTTTTATAGCTTATCTTATCTTAGAATTAATAGCTTGCACACATATGTTCCTAACTAGAAAATTCATGATTGCCTGAAACCAAAATCAATGCAAACTACTGATCATTCTGGTAAGAGCAATATAAATTGTGACATAATCCTATAATGGAATAGAAATCTATATCCTAGGGAGAAGAAAGTTACTGATGTTCTATGGAAAAACATAGTACTACAAGTCAAAGTGAGTGAGAGACTGTTGCAGTTTTATTCCATTTATCTGAAATTCAAAATCAGAAAATACCTATTCATGTTGTTATTAATTGAGCTGTTAATTCTCTGGAGAAAGAACTTTTCTAGAGAGAAGCAGACACAATGCTTGTGCAGTCTATTAAAATATTACTTGATCCCCTTCCTAGTCAGAGAAATGCATTTAATTTTAGAAAATTAATTAATTTATGCCACTTATACTTTGGGAATTTTTTTGTTATTTTTAATTTTGGTGTTTATTTTCCAGATTGCAATTTCATTACAGCATCTATCCATCTCCTATCTTCACTTCAAATCTTATCATATATCATTCTTTACTCTCCTTTAAATTCATGGTCTCTTTTATATTAGCTGTTAATGCACGCATATTGCATAATATTTATATTTCTAAATATAACTTATTGAATCCATATAAAGTTACTTATACCTGTGCTTTCAGAGATAACAATTATCACTGGACAAAAATTGGTCTGTTTTTTTCTCAGGAGGACCAGCTCTCCCTCTCTCAGCTTTAATCAGTTGCCTATAATTCTCTGTGTAAGATTAAGGCTTCATTGCCTTTTTCTGTCAAGTTTGGAATGTTTGATGGGGTCAAATTTGGGCAGTCATGTTGGTGAGACTTTATGGATATAGCTTTTAATGTTACCAAGATACAAAATTTAACATCAAACGACTTTATCCTCTGGCTCCTACCCCATCTTTCACAATGTTTCCTGTCTGTCCCTTATATGACAGGAAGTTTTAGAAATGTATCTATTGAATTAGTCAGTGCTACTGGAAGCATTGTTATTGCAGAAGAATCTACAACCACCACTTTACTGAAAAGCATAACACATAACAACAACTGGTAAACATTTGTCCTTGTACCCACAGGTAAGTGTTGTGTTCATCACTCATCAAGGAAGCTTCCTTTTGCAACAGACAGGAACTTTTCTTTATGTGTCTTATATTTTAATTTGTGTGGAAACAAGCAAAGTTTGCTGATGTTCTGTTCATGGACTATCAGGCGATATTCCAAAACTGTCGCTGGAAAAAGTTTAGAGTGGAATTTGAAAATTTGTCAGTTTCAAATGTAACCATCAGTGTGAACCTATTTTATATACAAGATGGGAGAACCAGGGGAAATTATTTTATACTCATTTCTAATAGTTCTCTTTTGCCATCTTAAATATGTGGAAATTAAGAGAATAACTACTTACTTCCCAATCAGAAAACTGTTAACAGATGATATTAAACTGGCAAATGAGAGACATCTTACATCACTGTAATGTGGGGGAATGCAGGAAGACTACTCACAATCTCCATAACCACTTTCCTGCTTCTGCTCACCCGTCAGCTACTCAGCATAGTACTATAGTAAGACTTGAAGTTACATTGCTTTCCAGTTTGTATTTTGCAGAATACAGCCACTCAACACACCCAAATTTTTTGTATACAGATATTTTATCACAACTTGAGTTTCTTGTTGAGAATTCTATTCTCCATTATTATTAATTGATCTTCCATAATGGTTATCTAACTTCAACTGTAAATTGTTTCAATACAGTTGAGCTAGAAAGTTGAATTTGTATAGCGATATTAAATAATCTCTTGGTTGCTAAGTCAATAATCACTCTATTTATTCTGTGACAGGAGCCTCTTCCTGGTTTGAGGGCACAGTATGTAAAACTGAACAAAGCTACTGGATCTGGTATTTAGTAACATGATTTGTTTTTAATCTGTAGATTTGACTCATGTATTCTTTGTCTTATTCTATTTAAGGATTTAAGAGTGTGCTTTTTATCCTAGTTATTCTTGGAATAAGGCCAAATCAAATCTATTTTTTTCTTTAAGAAAATTTATTATTATTTTATGTTATTTGCTAATGTCTTTTGTGTATGTCTTTGTTCCTGATATATCTCTGGGTAAAATCACAACTAAGAAAAACTACTCACAGAAACAGAGAAGCTTCTTCAAGAAGAAAATATAGAGTTACAAGAGCCAACTTTGCTACTCTATGACCCTGCTTCCACGCTTAGTTAGAATTCACTTCTTTATTTCATTACTTTTCCTTTTTTTTATTATGAAAGGTAAACAAAGAAAACTAATAATGTGACCACACTGGGAAGAAGAGGCCCAGTGTACCAGACATCTAACTAACATGAGTCTTGGGTTTAAATAGAGGACCAGAGGCATGTATAACTGAACAGTCCCCGTTAACATCATTATTAGCCTCTCATTGTCATAATCATTGTCTTTCTGGCAAGGAGATCCAATCAGTTGTCAGATTGATGGGAAGTCTCTTTCTGGAAACAAGGCCCTCCTCTGGCTAGCATCAAGCTTCTGTCTTTTGTTTATTCCATCATGAGGCCCAGAGAAATTTGAATTTCTTGAGGTCTGTTGTCTCCATAGTGATAGTCTATGGAAGATCCATTAGTGTCTGTTAAATATGTATATATATATGTGTGTGTGTGTGTGTGTGTGTGTGTGTCTGTATATATTCAGGTCTAGGAAGATGGCTTACTGGGTAAAAGTGCTTGCCATGAGAATGTAACTTTGGCTCTCTAGCTTCATGTAAAAGCTGAGTTTGCATGTTTAGACATATAATCTAGATTTTTGTTTTCTAGCCACCCAACTTAGCTGAAAACTGGAATTGTTCAGTAAAGACTCTGTCTCAGGAGAATGAAACAAAAAGGATAAAGGAGGATACCTAACATACTCCTCTGTTGGCCACATGTTAGCCACATATCTCTGAACATCTGCATATGTGCACATGTGTGCGCTCGTATACACACACACACACACACACACACACACACCTCCATTTTCATTCCAGGATAGTTGCAATTTTCCACTCTCTGTTTATATACCTCAATCTTTAGGTGAAACATGTCTACTCTTGAAATAATTATCATAAGCATAATAGACTAGGAACCAATGTTAAAAGACACACAATTCCAAGTATCTCACTATGAAGCCCAGGCTGTCTTCAAGCTACTACTGCTTCAACTGTTTCAGCTTTGCAAATGCTCAGAGTCAGAGGTCAGCAACCACAGTCACATTAAGCGTGACTTCATGTTTATTCTGAAAACTTCCATCTCCCCCAAGGCTTGTCTTTAAATAATATATTCTGAAGATAGTTCAGATTAACTGCCTGGTAGCTTAATCTCCACTGTTTCTCTTTATCCGGTTCCTCGTTGATCTGATAGGACACCATGGTTAGGGGTGTAGAGAGTAAATAAAAGATGCTATGGATTGACTACCAATAAACATTTATAGCCAATTTTCTGCAAGTAAGATGTGTAAACTTAAGTCAAAGTTATCTGACATCCTTTTTTGTACTATAATACAGTGAATGATGGTATGTCGACTCAAAAATATAGCGCAGGTTCTTTGTCTAGAAGTTATGCTGTAGAATACAGGGAGATCAGGTACAAAACTCCACAAAACCGTAACCAACATAAGCATCACTGGTATAAAACTAGTTTGTAGCTAATGAGGTGGCTCACTAGGTAAGAAAATTTGTTGCCATGTCTGATTGTTGATAACCTGTTTCCAGAGTCCACATGATGGAAGGAGAGAAAGGACACCTACAAATTGTACTTCACATGGATGTGCAAATGCTTGTGAGAATACACTCATAAACAAAATCCAAAAATGGCAAAGAAAATCAATCTGAAAAACAAGTTCTTGTTTATAGTTGTACTTCTTAGATAACTGTGTAATTAATTTTAACTGCCAAGTTGACACAACTCAGAATGCCCTGGAGGAGTCATGTTGAGAGTTTTACACATGGGTTGGCCTCTGGGCTTCTCTGTGGGGAATTGCCTTTAGTAAGTTTACTCATGAGGGACAACTCAATGTACTGTGGTGGTATCAAGCCTATAGACCAGCAGTTCTCAACTTGTAGGTCGAGATCCATTTGGCAACTATCTCCAAACATATTTACATTTGATTCATAACAGTAGCAACATTACAGTTATGAAGTAGCAATGAAAATATTTTTATGGTTGGGGCTCACCACATTTGACGAGCTGTATTAAAGGGTCACAGAGTTAAGAAGGTTGAGACCCA
Organism: Grammomys surdaster; assembly: GCF_004785775.1. NCBI lineage: Eukaryota > Metazoa > Chordata > Mammalia > Rodentia > Muridae > Grammomys > Grammomys surdaster. Next base: position 4,203,183 of record NW_021605455.1, on the reverse strand, counting down.
CTGCTAGTCAGAGGCTGGTGAATTTTGTAAGTGAAGAAACGGAGCTGAGCTCAGGCCAGAAAGGACACATGCATTCATCTCTCTTTTCTATTTACTGTGGCTGTGATTTGACCCGCTGCTTCCTACGCTTCCTACTGAGATTGCCACACAGTGATGTACTCTAACCTATAATTGTGAGCTAAAATAAACCTTTCTTCCGTACATTGCTTTTTGTCAGAGCTTTTTATCACAGCAACAGAAATTGAACAGGGACAATAACCAGTGTTTGATAACTTCTATCTGGTAAGAGACATGCTAGGATTTTCAGATGTTAGGCCCTGATGATCTTTGCTTAAAGAGCATAGTCAAGATGCAATTGGGAACACAGGCTTGGTGACAGCTCACTAACAATTCTAGATGAGAACTTAATAAAGTGCTCTCTCAAGCCTTGCACCAGAGAAGACTGATATGCTACAATACAGAAGTAAATTGAGTTAGCATATAAAGACACAATTACAGTACTACACAGAATCACCATAGAGATATCTTTTGCATATGAACACATTTTTTACCTTTGGAGCAAAATTTAGAGTCTCTGGCTCCACACTGACATAAAACAAACATCAGACTTCTAAAAATTTAGAGACCAGTGCTAGTAAACACAAGCAAACATCTTCTAGTGTACAAGTGTGTATCTCATATACTCAATAACAAAGTGTTTACTCCATTAGTGTAAATATCTATAGACCAGGGTTTCCTTTTTTTTATATAATTTATTTTTTCTCAAATCGTAATTCATTCACACAGGGGTTATAAACACAGAAAGGCAGGATGTGGGGAAGGGGAGGACACTGGAGTGTGGGTGTTCAGGGGGAATACAGATATCATCAGAACCGGGTATCGGCTGGGTGAAGGTTCAGGGGACAAGTCACTATGACTCTGTCTATAACTCGCATTAGACCAGGGTTTCCAATAGCAGCTGTGTATGTGGCTAATGAAATATATGTGCATATCTTACACAGGACAGTTCATATACTTAATTTATGACTTTCTGAGCTGAAGTTACCCTCTTTCTTCTTTCATACTCTTAAGATTAGAGTTATTTAGTGTCTCTTCTAAAGGTTATTCCTATGGAAATTTGTTGACACCTCTAAGGTCAGGTCTCCTAATTCAGCCTCACCTTCCTGGGTTGCTATGAACTCTGAGATGACACGGTCGTGTTCTCCCTGAGTGCTTGTCTCTTCTGCACCACCAAACACGTCTTTTTCGTTAGTCAAAATTAACTTCATGGTAGCACATGGTAGGCATCCCTTGATGCCTCTCCAGACTTCGCTATCCCCTGGGAGCAGAAATTGTCAGGAATATGACTTCAGAATTTGTCAGGTTTGCCACTTCCACCAGTCATCTGGATCTGTGTGCCATTGATTGCCACACACACACACCCAATTCTCTGCACAGAACCCATCTGTGTCATTCACTGAGAATACATCCCGCAGAGCTGGTGACACACAGCATAAGTGGCTTAGGATCTTTCTAGCACTGAACTAGCTTAAATGCTCCGCTTTCCCCCTATGGAGACTGTCTCTTCTAGAGTGAAGCTCAAATCTATAAACCTGTATTTGATAATCCCTTAGTGTTTCTGTTAACTTTCTTCTTTTTCACTATTTTAGCCCCATAAGAAAGAGATGACTAACCTAATCTATGTAGATTCAAAGGACCAAAATTTTTTCCTTCTGTTAAAATGTTTACAATTATGAACTCCTATTTATTATCCTTTGATTTGTTATTTATACTCTGTCACATCCATAGAAACAACTAAGCTGTTTTCCATATCTCATCCCTTTTTCTGTGCTTCCTCTCTTTGGGAAAACTAAAAATGTTCATGACCGTTGTGCTTCTTCTCTATGTGCAGTCTGTTATTTCTGTCTATCTTCCTCCTTTTCAAATTTCAATGTAAATTTTTGATCTGTTTGTGAAAAATTATATCAGCTAATTTTCTGCCAGACTTCACCTGTTTAATCTTTATAAATTGAAGACTGCCCTTTTTACAGCTCTGATTTTTCTGATCTCATAAATAAGAATCCAGAAACCATTCTATGAATTCAGATATATATTTCCTCCAAGTTCTTTCACTTGCTAAACACTAGTCTCCAAATGAAAGACAGACAAGAATCTACCTGCACTGCACTTGTTAGAAATGTGTTTCAGAGTTGATGCGCAGATGGTGACAACCTCTGTGAAAAGCTAAAGACGAAAGTGACCGTAAAACCTGAGAAAAGCTCAAAACAGTATCATTATTTGAAAGATTTGTTCTTAACACAAACATATACATGCCATACAAAGATAATAAAATACTACAATTACTTAATCAACATTTGCAAACAATTTGGAAGTTTATTATGTAATCTTGAGTAATACTCGAAGAAACATGCATATATATATATATATCATATATATATATATCATATATATATATCATATATATATATGATATGTTATATGTCACATTTGTGTGATGTGATGTATATGATGCATGATTGAAATATGATTGATATATGATATGTGATATATGATATGGCATATATGGGATATGTGACAAGTGATATATGATACATAATATAACATATAATATATAGTATATAAAACATTATATAATATATTATATATACATATATATTAATATGAATTTTGGTTTTGGAAAGGTTTTTAACATAAGGCTATGTATCTCAGGTTGACCTGAAGCTTAGTATCTAGAGCAAGCTAATCTCAAACTTACAGCATCCTCCTGCCTCAGCTTGGTGAGTGCTGGAATTGTGGGCACTGACCACCACACATCTGGTTCCAAAAAGGATATTTTAATATAATAATACATAAAACTCATTGACAGCTTATTATGTGTTAGATATTAGTGAATTATATATAAATCTATAGATATATGTACATACCCTTATATATACATGTATATGTATTTATTCAGCAAATCCATACTAAGAATTTGCTCTTTGGTAATACAAATTTTGTTTTTCTGAGTACAATAGTAAAGCTCTCATATTAGTAGGAAATGGAGGCGTAATTCAAAATATATTTGCAGTGAATAGTAGACAGGAAAGCCAAGGGAGAGGAGGACTATATCATTTAACGATACATGTTGGGGTTCAAGTTTTCAATACATAAACAGGGAAGTCTCACCTAGAAAGTAACTTTTAATTAAATGCTAGAGTTACCTGGGAACTTCAGTTATGCATTTAAGGATTCTCTGCAAAAATTTGAATAAAGTCTGTGATATAAAGATCACATCCAGCTTATATGCCAGGTTCCCCATCTCCACCATACATTGACCACTGCTGTGCCAGGGAAGAGTAAGGAACAAAAATATGGCTGAGAAGTACACACATGGTAGCCAAGATGTAGAACCACAGTTGGAAATATAAGAAGGGATTTTGCCTCTTACTGCATTGGAAATGTCAAGCCACTAGAGACTGTTGAGAAAAGTGGCGTGATTTGACAGCTTTTAACCGGATCATTTCGGCGGCTCTGTTGAGTTCTGCTAGTGTAAGAGCAAGAGCAGAGGAAGTGAGAGTCTTGCAGAAAGACTGGTAAAAGGCAGCAGTGGCCTGGATCTGAGTCCTGGCAGGAGTGTTTTCAAGAGGGAGCGTCAATTTTAGTTTTGTGTTGTTTGTAGATATGTTCCTTCTTTGGGTAACCAAAAGTGAGGCCATTGAGTAAAATAGACACAAGTACAGGAAAACTGTCAGCTCGTCAGAGGGTCGAGGCCATAAGTAGCAAATCTTAAATGATTGATTAGTGGCTGGGAACAGAGAGCTATGCCATTCCTTTTACTCCTTATAACAGTCTAAAATGTTTTTCCAATTTCATATCCACTTTAATCTTGAAACAATAAGTCCTAAATACGTACGAAATGAGTATTAGTTGAGCCAGACGACGTTTTTTTATTTTTACTTTATTTTTCACTGGGTATTTTATTTATTTACATTTCAAATGCTATATCCCCTTTCCTGCTTTCCCCTCTGCAAACCCCCTATCCCATGCCCCTCCCTCTGCTTCTATGAGGGTGCTCCCCCATCCACCCACCCACCCACTCACCCACCAACTCTGACCTCAGCATCATGGCATTCCCCTACACTGGGGCACTGAGCCTTCACAGGACCAAGGGCCTCTCCTCCTGTTGATGCCAGATAAGGCCATCCTCAGCTACATATATAGCTGGAGCCATGGGTCTTTCCATGTGAACTCTTCGGTTGGTGGTTTAGTACCTGGGAGCTCTGGGGGCTCTGGTTGTTTAATATTTTTGTTCTTCCTATGGGGTTGAAATCCCCTTCAGGTTTTCATGACAGGATCCTGATTGAGCAGTCTCTTAAGAGGCTCTGTTAGAGCCTGACAAATACAGATATGGATGCTCAAAGCCAACCACTGGACTGAGCACAGACACCCAATGGAGGAGCTAGGGAAAGGACTGAAGGAGCTGAAGGAGCCAGACAACTCTACAAGAATTGTTCTGGAATTTGAATTCAAAGCCATTTTGCCACTAGAGTCAGGTTCAAGAATTGTCAAAAACTACTTGTCCATAAGGGTTACAGCTAATTATCAATAAGTGAATATAATTTCTTGAATTTAAAGTATATAAAAAATATTTATCATTAGTGGCCATGGTGTTTTCTGGAGACCCCTTGTGGGTTAATTTATTCTTAGGAAGGCAGAAAATCCATTTCCTATTTTCCTGTGTTAGAAGTTTTCTGAAATCTCACGAAGAAACGACCATGTCCAGGTGCTACCTCTGGGTCATGCTCACTAGGTTAACCCACTGTTAACACTCTGTGTTATATCTCCTATGACTGAATTTGAACTAATTACTTTCCTCCTTGTAATGGGATTTAATCCTCCATGATCTTGGCTTTCATCTGTCTTTATCCCTCGAAATCTTTGTCCTTTTGACCCCTTTTAATTGTCATTTTCTGTTATGTATTAGAATCCTTCCGGTGATGATCCTGTTCTCCCTAACTGGGTTGCCTTCTCTGGCCTCAGCTGGAGAGGATGAACTTAGTCCTGCAGTGACTGGATGTGCAGGAGGCGGGGGAGAGGAAGGTAGTGTGGGGGGTGGTGGTGTAAGGATACCCAGAGAGGGGTGATACCCTGAGTGGGGCTCCCCCTTCTCAAAGGAGAAAGAGGGAGATCAATGGGGAGAGGATCTGCGTGAGAGAGTGATGGGTGGAATGGGGTGCTGATATTGGGATGTAAAGCGAGTAAATAGATTTTAAAAAAGAAAGAAAACATTAGCTTTCATTCCTTCATTTGAATAAAGGGAAACATAACGTAAATCACATGCTCTAAATCTCCCAGATTTCTAATGTACGTATAAATTTTCTTGTCCCTAGTAAAAAGTCTGGAGCAAAAGGAAAACACTGGGGAGAAGTCGAAGTTAAATATAAACATGGTGATCACCCACGGCTAAGGGATGGGATTCTCTGCTATTGAGTCAGTCTTGATTTAATGGATCAGAGGAGAACACAGCTCAGGTATCCCTGATGCTGATTGCGCTTTGCTTGTTTTTGCCTCAAGCCACTCTTAGCTTTGCCTCTAAAGATGCTCAGATGAGGTGTAAGAGAAAGTGCTCCCTAGTCTAGGAGATTCATTCCACTACCTTTTTCTGAGAATGCCAGAAGTCTACTTGGTGCGAATCCCACCAACGAGCTTTACTTTCTAGACAGTCATTCTCTCAAGAGGCCTTCCAGAAGTCCACCCCTTCAGCTTACCCCTGAATGCACTGTGAGTAAGTTGCAGACTACCTGTCCCAAAAGGGCGTTATTAATGGACTCGGTTCAGAAGCAGAGATAGTGCCCTGGAAAATGTGGTATTGATTTCCCTCTTCTTTCTCCCTGTTTCAATCACTGCTCGTTTGAATGGCTTTCATTTTTAGCAACAACAAGAGAATCTTCGAAGAGAAGTGTTTTATAGGATCAGCCTGAAATAAAATCACCGCTCAATTTAAGCTCTGAAAAATACTATTGATATTTTAATAGAAGTTTGGAGAACCTATTGTGAGTTCAATAATAGCTACAAGGAGTTTATACACAGAAATCATACTTAGAGATCATTTTATTTCTTGGACAGTATGTGTTAACAGCAAATAAAGGTTTAAAGCTCCACTCTGCCATACTGAACACAAGAGTCTCAAGAGTGTGGAAACGTTCGGTGTTCCTCAGAGTGGGTAAATACCTTTTTATGAGTCAAATGGTTTGTCTCTAATTGACCCTTATAGAAAAAGCCTGGGGAGGTTTTCTCCTAAGCTCTCTTTGTCCCATTGGAATCAGGAAATCTCAGCTGTCTTCCAGCTTCAGACCTGTAGCCCATGGAATCATATTACATTCTGGCTCACCCCAATAACAATATGACTTAACAGAAATGGCAGAGGCTCAAAACATTCATTTCCACTTGATGAGTGCCTGGAGTCTTTTCTTTTCCCCCACCTGGTATATAGCACTGATTCTTTTCTCTATTTTTCTCTGATATTCTTGAAAATACCTGTGGATCTTCTCAATTCAGAATCTCATTGTTCTATATAAACATATTCACTAAAGAAGTGTGTCAGTGATGTGCTAATAGGCATTACTTACAAGGGGAATGTATACTCAGTGCTAGGTGGTGCTTATGACTGCTATGCATACTTAGAAGACAGAGTTTTTATTCATTACTAGGTGGTACTTATGACTACTTTTAAGGTCACGATGCATACTTAGAAGGCTGAGTTTTTATTCAGTACAACGTGGTACTGATGATTACTTTAAGGTCATTATACATACTTTGAATAATGAAACTTTATTCAATACTAGGTGGTACTTATGACTACTTTTAAGGTTGCCATGCATTCTTAGAAGATTTGTAGCATTATGTGCTTCAGAAATATGGAAGGCAACAGTCTACCTGTTAAGGAGAAGGCGTGTAAGTATAAAACATGACATATCTCCTAGATTAGTTGTGTTTAATACAATGCATTTTTTAGACCATGAGAGAAATTTTCACAGAATGGCTGTGTTGATGAAAAAGAAAGCACAGAATGACAGAAACAAAGGTGTAAGAGAAAAAGCGAGCTCTGCTCAGTTTATCTGGGAAAATTAGGTTTTCAAATGCAAGGAAAGGAGAGGAAATAGGATGAGAAGGAAAATGTTTCTGAGTTTAGTGAATCAAATCTATGATTTTAATATGCTACACAGAATAAAGGAGCCTTGGTCAGACTGGGTAAAGGGTTATCCATTTTATAACATGACTGATAACATGAGCAGCTCTATACAAGGTATGATTCTAGACTCTAACGGTAACTATGAAAAGATGAGGATAGGAGTTATTACACAGAATGCCAGACCAAACGATTACTATGAAAATGGAAAACAAGCGTCAGTTTGAAAAATATTGAAGAAGGTGTGATTGACTAAATACGGACGGCAAGGGAGCCAGAGTAACACAAAAGGTTGACCGATATGCTACTAATAAAAGAAAAAGACAGAAAAATTGACTTTGTTTGTCTGGAATAAGGACAACACTGGTAGATTAAGGTGTAGAACATAGTGCTGGAGGTAGGATGTTTGATGGAAAACCACACTGTCTCTGTCTTTTTGTCTGTCTGTCTGTCTATCGTCTGTCTGTCTATTGTCTGTCTGTCTGTCTGTCTGTCTGTCTGTATTTCTCTCTCTCTCTCTCTCTCCTCGCTCTCTCGCTCTCTCGCTCTCTCGCTCTCTCGCTCTCTCGCTCTCTCGCTCTCTCACTCTGTCCCTCTCTTTCTCCTCCATCTCTTTTTATTATTTTGTTTCTCCCATTTAGGAACTCCTCTTTTTCTCATCTTGCTTAGAGTTGCTGGACTGCATGAATCTATAGCCATACGATTTTTGACAAAGAAATCCCATATATGTATGTATGTGTGCATGCACAGATATTACATACATATATACACATGAATATGTGTCTGTGTACATATGAATCATATATATAAAAAGAGTTAAAATGGAGTAACCCTATAATGACATGAAATGCCCATACTAGACACCAAACTCTAAATCCGTAATGCTAGGTATAGGTGATTTTTTGTTTTTCAGTTATTTTTGTTTTGTTGGAAGTGCTAGTCACTGGGTTATTATAGAGCACACCCCCAAGCATTGGAGGATGCTATTACTGTCCTCAGTTACCCCCCAACTTGATGATAAGACCATGTTGCTCTTACTGTACTCATGTCCACACACTGTTCTCATGAAACTTGGATAAATAAGGAAATTTTTATATCAGAGGCTACAAGGCTAATATACAGATAGTTATAATTCTTATACTAATAATATATAATTAGAAAACAAAATAAAGAAAATTGTACAATTAGTAACACTACAAAAACTTATCAGAAAAATTAATTACTGAAGAAAAACTAATTTTTATTACCTTTATTTTTTTGAGATAATATAATCACATGACTATCTCCTTCCTTTTCTTCTCTTGAAACACTCCAAATTCTCTTTTTTTTCACTAATTGTTGTTAAATACATATATGTACATATTTAAGTATTCTTAGATATAACCTGCTTAGTCTGTATAGTGTTACTTGTATGTATGCATTCAGGGCTGATAGTTTGGTGTTTGACAATCATTTGGTATGCTCTTCCCTGGGGAAGACCATTTCTCTCAGTCAGCATCTCTTCATTGTAATTCTTTGTGTAGGTCTACTCTGGCCAGTCTGTTGTTGCTATTCAGCTCATGCTTAGGCAGCCATATTGGTGAGACTTTATGGGTGTAGCTTCTGACATCACTAGGAGACACTGTCTCACAGCAAACTCCCTGATTCTCTAGATCTTACAATCTTTTCATTCTTTCCTCTTTAATGTTCCCCAAACTTTGGGTATGGGAGTTGTTCTATAGATGTATCAGTTAGATCTGTGCTCCACATCTCTACATTTTTATGGTTATATTTTTCTATGATGGTCTTCTCCTGTTGTGAAGAGAAGTTTCCTTAATAAGAAATGAGGGCTACACTTATAAGAACAAATATTTAAAATGGAGTTGGGGATTGTGCAGCAAAGTGGTGGTTGTAGGTTCTCCTCCAAGGTCCATGAATACACAAGCCCTGGATATTTGGTTAGGTTTCCAGTATCAGGTATGATTTTCTCTTATTGATTGTACTGTAAGTCCAATTAGGACTCTTGGTTGCTTCCCTCCTTTGGAATATTGCATGGCATGTTCTGGTACAATGAAAGCTAGTCGCCATGGATGGGGCTAGACCTCATGGTGTTTTCAGCAATAGGGAGAGCTTTCTCATATTACCTACCACCTATTCCCATCTTCGTGAGGAACTGCCACATTGATTTCTATAGTAGCCATATGAGTTTGCATTCCACCAGCAACAGATGAGAGTTCCCTTTACTCCACAAGCTCGTCAGCAGGAGCTATCATTCAGTTTACTCATCTTAGCCATTCTGACTAGTGTAAGATGGAGTAGTTTTGATTTGAATTTCCCTGAGACAGCCAAGGACATGACCAATATGTTGTAATGTTTGGTGAGTCCTTGGACAGCCATGACTACCTACTCCTTTGATTTTTTTTTTAAATTTATTTTCTGAAACAGTCTATGTAAGGCCACTCTGGCCTTAAGTGTATTGAGTCTTCTGCTCTCTCTCTCTCTCTCTCTCTCTCTCTCTCTCTCTCTCTCTCTCTCTCTGTCTGTGTGTGTGTGTGTTTCTGTTTCTGTTTTCATTTTGAGACAGTCTAGAGTACCTAATCAACAAGGACTTCTTGTACCTTCTGCAGAGATTTTTCTTAGATAATCTTGATTCTTGTAGGGAGCATTGTTAACCCAGATAAGAAAATTTTATTTAAACTATATAACAGACTTTTGTGTACTACTGAATATTTTTTGAAAATAGTTAATAATATGTTTACTTATGACATTTTTCCAACATCATTAATCTTATTTTACACCATTTCTTCTGTATTTATTTCTCTAATACCTCCATAATTAAAGACCTCATTTTCTTTTCTTTCATTAAATTGTAGCCATTCCTCCTCATATTTCCTCCTTCATCCCCCTTCCCCCCCTTTCCTATTTGATCATCTTGGTCTAGCACCCACCTGGTGGGTACATCCATAACTACCTATTCTATTTATCCTACCTAGAAAGATCCATCCTATCCCTCAAGTACCTTATTCTATACCTAACCTCTGTGGTTCTTTAGATTGTAGTTTGCTTATCTTTGGTTTAAGAGCTAACATACTCATACAAGTTAGTATATAGCATATTTATTTTTCAGGGTCTAGGTTAACTCATTCAAGAGGATTTTTAATAATAGTTCCATTCATTCACCATCAAATTTCATTATTTCATTTTTAACGACAGATTAATATTCCATTGTGTAAATGTATCATATATTTTTCCATTCATCCATTGGCAGATATCTAGGTTGTATCTAATATCTGGCTATTATGAATAGATTAGTAATGAACATGACTGAGCTTGTACCTATGTGGTATAATGAAATGTTCTTTTTGTATAGTTTTTCTCAGAAGTATAGATGGATCTTGAGGTAGATCAATTCCCATCTTCGTGAGGAACTGCCACATTGATTTCTATAGTAGCCATATGAGTTTGCATTCCACCAGCAACAGATGAGAGTTCCCTTTACTCCACAAGCTCGTCAGCAGGAGCTGTCATTCAGTTTATTTATCTTGGCCATTCTGACTAATGTAAGATGGAGTAATTTCGATTTGAATTTCCCTGATGGCCAAGGATGTTTAACGTTTCTTTAAGTGTTTCCTGGACATTGAGTTTCCTTTCTGAAGAATCATGTTTAGATTTGTATCCCATTTTTAAATTGAGACTTTTTGTTTTCTTGATATCCAGTTTTTTTGAGTTCTTATATTTTGGATATTAGCCCTCTATAAGATATATAAGGTTGGTAAAATTCTATCCCTATTCTGTGGGTTGCCTTTTTGTCCAAACAATGGTGTCCTTTACCATACAAAGCTTTTCATTTCATGAGGTCCCATTTGTTGATGGAGTTGTTCTTAGTGCCTCTGCTAATAGTATTCTGTTCTGAAAGTTTGTGCCAATGAGTTTAAGTTTATTCCCCACTTTCTCTCATTTCCATCAGGTTCAGTATATTTGGCTTTATGTTAAAGTCTTGGATCCATTGGAATTGAGATTTATGCAAGGCAATAAATGTAAATCTATTTGCATTTTTCTACATTCAGCCATACAATTTTACCAGCATTGTTTGATGAAGATATTGTCTTTTTCCCAGTTTATATGTATGACTCTTTATGAAAAAAGAAAATCAGATCTCCACAATTGTGTGGATTTATGTGTAGGCCTTCAATTTGATTCTATTGATCAACGTGGTGTATGTGTGTGTTTATGCATGTGTGTGTGTGTGTGTGTGTGTGTCTATCATGCTGTTTGTACTACAATAGCTCTGTAACACATTTGAGGTCATGAATGGTGGCATCCCCAACAGTTATTTGATTTTTTAGTATAGTTTTAGCTACCCTCTTTTTGGGTGTGTTCTCATATAAAGCTGGAAATTATAGAGAGAATCTCTTATAAACAACACTTGTCAATAGAAAAGCTGATGGCCAATAAACTGAGGCAGGAAATGTGAGATGGGACACTGTTAGGAAAAGAGGATTCTGGGAAATTTTGAGAGGTATAAGAGATTTGAGGGAGATACTGATGAAGAAGCAAGCTGGGACTGAAATATCCTGTTATGAAGATAATGGACTAAGTCTCTAAAACTGCAAGTCAGATCCAATTAAATGTTTTCCTATTAATAGTTCCATGATTATACATTTTTCACAGTAACAATCCCTAACTAAGATACTAGATTGCTTCCCTTAATATAATTGTGTTCAGTTCCATCTAGTTTTCTGTAAGTAGAACCATTTTGCTCTTTATTGCCGAGTATAACTCCATTGTGCTTACTAGAGAGATGGCTCAGAAACTTAGTGCACATCTCACATTTCTGGAGCACCTAAGTTAGTTTTTTTTTCAGATTGTATGTTAGGCAACTCATAACCACCTGTATGTTCAGCTTCAGGGGATATGATATCCTATTCTGGCCTCCTTGGCCACCCCTTCTCATATATACCCACATAAACAAACATACACATAATTTAAAATAAATTTTTAAAAAATCCCAATAAAACAAAAATTAAGGACAAACAAAAAAAAAGGGGGAAATTTGCCTGAAAAAGCTGAGGAGATGGATATAAATGAAAAGGTAGCTGAACTCAGGAGAGATTCAAGGGGAGATTCACCTCAGTTGTCTCAGAGCCATCATTATGTGAGCAAGCACAAGGAGGAACAACTGAAATTTATTTTTTACAGGAAACTGATCTTTCAAGATCCATGAAGAACTGTGTTAAAATTTTGTTGGGGATTGCATTGAATGTACATATTGCTTTAAGGAGGATGGCCATTTTTATACTATTAATCCTACTAATCCATAAACATGGGAAATCTTTCCATTTTTTCTGATATCTTATTCAATTTCCTTCTTTAATGTCATAAAGTTTTCATCAAACAAGTCTTTCACTTGTCTGGTTAGAGTTACTCCAAAAAGTTTTATAATTTTTGAAGCTAATGTGAAATGTGCTTTCCTGATTTCTTTCTCAGATTATTTGTCATTTGTATGTCAGAAGACTACTATTTTTTGTGCCTTAATTTTCTATCCAGCTGGTTTGCGGACAATGTATATCAGCTTTAGGAATTTCCCAATGGAATTTTTAGAGTGACTTATATATACTATCATTATAGCTGCAAATAAAAAATAATTTGCCTTCTTTCTTTCCAATTTGTATCCCTTTGATCTCTTTCAGTTGTTTAATTGCTCAAGCTAATACTTCAAGTACTATATTGAATAGGTATGGAGAGAGTGGGCAGACTTATCTTGTTCCTTATTTTAGTGGATTTGCTTCGTATTTCTCTCAATTTAAGTTGATATTGCCTCTGGACTTGCTGTAACCTGCCTTTATCGTGTTGAGATTTGTCTCGTGTATTCCTAATTTTTCCAGGATTTTTATCAAGAAGGGCTATTAGATTTTTCAAAGGTCTTTCTACATCTAATGAGACAACCATGGTATTTGCTTCAATTCTTTGGCATATAGTGTTGGGCATGTAGAATGTGTCTCCAGACAGAAGAATTGGTAACGTTGAGTGAGCTCAAACCTTGTGAAACTCAGAATTGAGTAAGGTAGGCATAGGGCCAGCTCTCTGCCAAACACTACCTGCTCTGGAACATATAACCACAACACCCCACTGGGAGGATCATGGCAAACAGTCAAGTAGCATAAAAACCTGGAGTTCTCCATGCTAATGAGATATCTAGATAGGTGCTGAGTATTCAGCCCATGAGCTTTTCTTTCTGGGCATTACTTCCTTCAGAAGGCATTTAATCTATGGTTCACCCTGAGTAAGATGTATACCTTTATATTTGCCATCAAATAAAGCAGTTAGACCAGCAAAGACCTTCTCTTCATCCACAGTCGCTGAGAGCAGAGGCCATTGTTGTAAAGAGCTACCTAAATTGCCCAGAGAAGGCCTTTTCTCTCCCAGATACTCTGTCCTCTCAACACTTACTCTGAACCAAACTGGGTTCTTCCCTCCCCATGAGGAGAAACCACCTGGGGAAATACGAGCAGGGGCCCCCCATTAGAGACTGTGTTCTGCCTCTGTTAGGCTGCTTGTACTCTGGGAACCCCAGGGGGGAGGCATTAGAGTATTAGTAAGAAAGTCTCTCCCACACCTCTATTATGCAGTGCATTACCTATATTTTCTTCTAGCATAAAAACTAAATTTCAGAAAATTAAGGGAAGACTTTCAAAAGGCAACATTCAATTTAACGCTTATCACAAGCATCTTTGGAAAATAAAAGTAAACATTTACTTTGGCCAAATGAAAATAAAGGATAAAAACACATATATGAAGATATACTGCTTAAATTGCCAATTCATATTTCATTTAAAATAGAAGTTTTTATGACAGTATTAAGTGCAATCTTTTGTTTAACTTAAAATATATAATACATGGATAAAAGGAAGAAGTTGGCATTTGGGAATAGGATATTGGAAAGTCATTAAATTGTGTAAGATGTCAATCCACTGACCTGTCACTGAGCTGGAGAAAGAAAGTAAAGAGGTGACAGGGGCAGCACCTCACCTCTGAGCTCCAGGTGACTCAGATGCCCAGCTACATCCTTTTGCAAACTATATATCTCTTTAAAGTGTCCATTGGTAGAGAGAGAAAAGCAATTTCATAAAGGGATGGGGTTAGTAGAACACATGAGATATATTGTGTTAAGTGGGAAGAGACAGAATATGACAGATGATGGGATTGGGGAGAGGTAGCTAGCAGTAAAGATATTTGGAAATCCCATATGTAAATTTATTGTTTTATAAGCTTCATATGTGCATACATACATACATACAAACATGCATGCATGGATGGATGTACACATACATGTATACATACATATATACATACATACACACATACATACATGCATGCATACATACAAGTTCTATATGGAGCTTCCATATAGAAGGGATAGTACTTTCCCCAGAAGCCATACATCAAATAGATCAACAAATAAAAACCCCAGTGTAGGATATGGAATACTTCCCACTAAATTGTTGGTATGTTGTATCACTGAGAATATCAAAACAATACACACTGTTACTATTGCATTTTGTTGTCCACTGGAACTGGACTGTAAGACCTTATTGTTGAAGATACCACATACTTTGGTAATAGGAAGAAACCAAGGTGGTACTAACAGGAATCTTCTCTTTTGGTAGTTTTCATAGTATGTGAAGTTGCTAAAGGGTTGCTAGGGAAGATGTCACCAATAGTCTTTGACAAGTGAGTGTGAACATTGTGAACTACAATGCTAACCAATGTGGCATGATATTTCCATAGCTGTAATATTTGCATGAATGTTACTGGGTAATCAACCATATTCCTATTAGATTTAAAGTCCACTTCACAAGAGGTCATAAAAAGAAACACAAACTTGATACTGTAAAACTGGCCAAGAACAAATAGTTGGGAAGCTCACAGACTCCAGGGTGAACCTATGTCTACTATCATTTAGGTTGACATAATATTAAGCTACTCTCAAAATTTATGTCTATATCCACTGACTAATGTAGTTCTCCGTACTAATCAGAGAATTTCCCTTACACAGTAGATGGTGCTTAGTGAGAAATCTCACACCTGATTGAAGTGCAGACACTAATTGTCAGTGCAGTGCTCAACCGCAGGTAGGATATCTATATCACCTTTCCCATTGCAGAACAGAGACAGAAGTATTGTAAGAACCAGAGTCTGGGGAATATCAGAGTAAAACATCATCTAGACTTGGCAGAATAACTAACTACATTCATGAACTCAAAACAAATGAGATTCCCTGTACAAGACATACACAGGATCAAGTCACAGTTTAGCATAGAGGGAAAGAGGCTTATGAGTCTATTCCACTAACTGAGGTGTTTTAACAGTTCATGGCTTGTGAAGGAAGGAGGGCAGTTTCTTTAACAGTGTGGTTCTAGTAGTTGAAACAGACTCCAGTGGATGGTCCTACCCACAGTGCATGGACAACTTAAACTAGACTTGTTGGGTTGTTTGAAATATAAATAAAATAACTGATATTTGGGGTTAGGAAAGTGAGAGGAACCTGGTGAGAGTTAAAGGGAGGAGTGGGGATGATTTTGATGAAAATACATCGTATGAAATTCTCAAAGATTTAATGGAAGTATTATATCCCATAGGGCTTCTCTTACTTGAAATATTAGAAAAATCTTTTTCATTAGCATTATGTCTTGAACTATTGTTGATAATGGCAGCCCAATTTGATACATATGATTATAAAAGTAAGGTGAGGGTTATATACATACTTTAAAAATCGTTTGAGGGGAACAGAACCAAATCATGGCTTATATTGTTATTTGGCTACTATTATATATAATCTTTGGACTCTTATGAAAGTTAAATGTTTTCTAGGGCTTTATTCCTAACCAAATATAAAGCAAATGAGGTGAGAATGAGCCCGTGGGAATGATCTGAAGTTACTGTTGCATGAGTTGCTGAGTATTTTATGGGCTGCGCTTGGGTCCAAGATAAAATGTTAGAACAGTTTATATTAGTTCGCATCAGTACATAAACACCCATTGGGATCTCCCAGAAACAGCTTTTAAGGTTGGACACTCATACATGGAATTAAATTTGTTTCAGGATATAAAATTTCACTGGAAAAATAGTTTTCTTAATGGAAATCACAGATGAGTAGGAAAATTTTTGTGCTTCAGAAGAGTGCTAAAGGGAAGAAGTGAGACTTTCTTGAAGATAGGAGATGGCTGTCCCTGTTAGCCAGGCATAATCACTTGACGAAACTTAATTATACTCTAGTTTTAAAGAGCAGTCTAATTCACCCCAAATTCTTCACCGGCATTTTGGCATGTCTAATGAGAACTCAGAAGCTTTTGAAATAAATGAACGTGCATAGGTCAAGGTGCTGTTTGAGTAAAATTAATATCCACATCTACTTATATCCCAGAAATGATGCTGCTTTCAAAAGCATCTCTAAAAGGAAACAAATCTCAAGTATTAAGAAAGCGTAAATTAGCAGATCTCCATCAAATCATCGTCAACCACTCTGAATGTGACAATCAATTAGAAATCTCTCTAAAAGTAACTTCTGCAAGAAATGCTAGCCTTGAACTCCAATTGCCCACATCCATAAGACATCAGTGTTAAGAAGATATGATGTAAATACTGAAGTCCAAGTAATTTGTCTCTTCTTCATGTCACCATCCCCAACCCAAGTCTCCTCAAGTTAGATAAAGCTCTATCTGTGTTGCATGAGTGACACCTATGCAGCATGTCTCCTAGCATGTATGAGAAGTGATCTTTGGAGTCCATCTTGAATGCCTCCAGCAATAGTCTTCTCATTTGTTTGACAAGATAGGCTGTTCTTTGGTTAGATAGTTTAATTATTAGAAACATTTCCCTCAAATTGAGGCAAAATTACCCTTGCGGGGGTATCAACCAACTGACTCCTTTCTTTTATTCTAGTGCAATTCAGAATCAACTATCTCTCAATTTACCCCATCCACTTCAAATAGCACCCCTGTGTCGGGGCAAACTGACCCCTGTTGTGTAGAAGACCGATGGCTGATGCTTCAGTCTAAACATGTGTCTAATTATTCAAGTTCAGTTGCCATTTCTAAAGCACCAAATGCTAACTGTGTGGAGCCTTAAACTCCAAGTCACTGCGAGGGAGATAAGGGTAACTGAGTTCCATATTTCTTTGGACTTAGTGTGGATTATGTTAAAAAATCTAAGTTCCAGATCATTCCTGTTACTCAGATATGCATAGCAAATTCAGATTAGTCTATTTTGAGCACTTAACCTAAAAAATCCAGCATCCATTTTTCTCATACTTGTAAGATTTTCTTCAGTGATTAGCGTCTGTGCTAAAGTCGTGTTCTATCCAATGGCTACTACTTAATACAGCCTGTCGGTTGGGTTTTACAAATTCAGTGATAAACTGAAGGGATGTCTCACTTTGGTTACACAGTTTACTCCTCTGGACTTGGCAGTTTGCATATAACAAAAGACATTACACTGTTTCTTATTCATAATTCATACTATATTCAAAGTTATTTTAAAATAGATAAGTTCATGCCAATAAGATGAGGTTCAACTAAAAGAGAAACAACAGATATTAAGTGGTATCTGATTATTTTTTTTAATTTCCTTGAATTGATTTATTCATTATAAGCCACATAAAAATCTTAAATATAAGGATATCAGCTTAAGAGGTAGGCTAAAGTATATATTAGAAGTCAAATGGCAATAATTTATTTATAGCAAATGTCTCAGGACTGTAACTTAATCAGCAGGATTTATGAGCCATTTAAAATACATGTGGCTTTGTTCATCATTTCTAGGGAAACATGATTATTAAATCTGATAACATTTGCATATGTAAACTATTATAATTAGATGAAAGCTTTCTCCTTCTAATTCTAAAGGGCATTTGCCAGATGTATTAAAGAAGATTAAATTGTCATATGCAGGTTACTGTTTAAGATGTATGCAAATTAAGATGTTCAGGGTTTCATTTTGAATGTATCAAGGAGCACACTGCTGATGAGTACTGAGAAGCTAAGTCCAAAAAGTTTGAAGAATTGAGGTCTTGGAGTTGCATATGAAAAATCTTGGGTTCAGTATGTGTGCACAACCATACATGTAATTCCAGTTTTGAAAGGATAAAATGGAATGATCCTAAGTTCCCAGGCCAGTCTGGACTACCCCATAAGAACCTGCCTTAAAGAGAGAAAAAATTAAAATAGCAATAGAAGTGGTTCCAATAAACTACATGAATTCAGAGGTATGTGTAGTACTTTGTGGTACACATTATGTGTGCAATAGGGTGTGGATAAACATCAGGCAGAGAAGTAGAAATGAGTCAGGCTTTCAATACCAGAACTCAACTTGAGTAGTATAAAAGAAAAGAAATAGAGAGCATAAAGGTTCAGCCACATCTCAGCACTACTATCGGAAAGTAAAACAAACACTTCCAGAAACAGGACTAGAAATTGAACTAAATGAGAAATAATTGCTGAACCTTAGTGAAACAAGGCATCCACTGGAGGAACAGAAGTTATCAAGCCTGGGTGTATCAGTTCCAATTAGAGTCAGCTGCATGGTATTTTTTAAAAGCCCAAGAAAAATAGTTTAAATATAATAAAAGTTGATCCTTCACATTTTAAAGCAATGGTATAGAAAATTATAAATAATATGAGCAATCTGCAGTTCCCATTTTGTTTTATCTTGCCTGTATTAGAAGACCCTTCTAGAGTGTTAGCAATCATAGGAGCATCTCTGTGGGCAAATCAGAGGGGAGTGGTAGTTCATTCAAAGCTCATTTTCAAAACTATACTAAACACATGTGACTTGATCCCATTAGCTGCTATTACTTGGAAATATATTTTCAAGGAAAGTTTAGGAATGAATGTCTTCAAATAAACTCAATGCGAATAAGCATTAGAAAACAGATGATATCTCTTATATATCATTACATAGGAATATCAAAACATAACAGTAACATTTCTTTAGTATTCATTGTATAACACAATCCTACATAAAGTCTCTTACAAGTTTATCATTTCATAGTGATCCTGAACTATAGTGAGGAACTAATACTCCTCCCACCTCATAAATCAGCAAGTCAGGGCAAAGAACTTTAAGCAGACTTCAAAGTCTTGGAAAAAGGAAGTGACCAAAAATCTAAGATTTCCATGTTGTTCTTTACAGGACTGCGACTATATCCCTATCCAATGGAAATGATAGAAATTGCAAAAAGTCCACTGTTGATACTTAAGGCAATATTTTTCACTGGATGAACAGCTTATTAGTATAACCCTCTAACCTGAGTAATAATTTAACATTATAAAACATTCCAGAATCTGTAAACAAAAGGATCTATATATAAAAAAACAAATAACAAGTAACAGATGCACATTCAGCTCTAAAGAGAATTAATCAATGAGAGGTAAGGAAGACAGAAAACAAGAAAGATGGGAGGGAAAAATAGCAAAATTGTTAACAGAAAAGAAATGTCATTAAAATTGTAGAAGAGATTCAAAGTATCAACAAAGATGTGGATGAGAGACAAGAAGCTAAGTGAAAAGAAGGAGCACCATGCATATGAGGGATAGCTGTCCATGCTAATGAGGGATAGCTGTCCTTTTCTTGTTTTCCACAACTATTCAAATACTAGGAAATAATCTTTCCTTTTAGGCAATGAACAAGTTTACACAGATATCAAAGAGTTTTGAAATGAAAATAGAAATTATGATTCATTTTAAAAGAGAAATTCTGAACAATTTTTTTCTCAAGGAAATAAGCACTTCAAATCCTGAGACCTATGATTAATCTACAGAGCCTGACTTGTCTGTTGAATACACAGTTGAGGGGGGCAAGAATAACATAAATGGAGTATCTCCGTCTTTACTTCATGTAAAATATGTAATAGTCACTGTAGTCTAAAAGGTTACAGGTCCAAGTTTTGTTTGATAATTGAATGAATTTGTATCAACACATATAAAGTGTAATGCATTTATTTGCTTCAGTGGTAGTGGCTGAGTTCAGAATAAAACTCTTATACAAACTATTAAAGCCAACTATTATACATAGAAATAACAGGAACTAGGCCTATTCCTGATAATATTTTCTTTTACATACCTTTAAAGAACTTAGAAATAAGTAGGGGACATGATCAGAATAGCCAAGTAGTTTTATTGGTTATCTACACTTCAGAGCAGGGAAGATTTCAACAAATACTTCTGGTTTTGACACTTCCTCCAGGAAGTGTTTACTTACTACCTTATTTTTCTTTAGTATCTGAATGAACCAATTTAAATATAACTTCTATTCAAAATCTAAGTGAACTTTCTTAAAATAGAGGAATAAAGAACCTCTGCACTCAATATTAAATGTTTCATTTTCAATAATAAGTTAAGATCTAATAATAATAAACTTGAGAATGCACCTACCAGTAAAATGGATTTGTATTGGAAGGCAAAATGCTTATAGTGTTGCAGTGCTTTGATATTTAAAGTCCTGTTGCCTGGTGCATATGAGTTACTATGTGAAGATAAAGGATGAGAACATATGGAAAGCTTGCGGGTGCAGTAGGAGATTCAAAATCTTTCCATAAAACCACAGTGTCTCCAGATGAATACATTGTTCTATGAATGACAATCAATTTACTAAAAGTGGGGGCTCCAACTTTTAATGCTGGTCTTTTGAGGTGGGAAGGCATGCCCACCAATTTAGATGTTTTAAGGTGGAAAGGTATACCTTTAATCTGGACCACACCTTTTGCTGATAGCCAGTATAAAAGAGATAAAAGAAAGCATGCTCTTTTTTCCTGTTTTCTTTCATTCTTGCTGGGAAGTCCATTCCTTTACTGACATTAGAGCCAGCTTCTTTGGAATTTTGGCACATACTGAAGAGCATCTGAGACATCCAGCCTTCTGGACTGAACAATTACTGAATTCGTGTACCTTCCATTGGTAGGCAGCCCTTATTGGCCCACTTAGATCACAGCCTGTAAGCCATTCTAATAAATTCTATAGGTTCTGTCCTCAACAGAACCCTGACTAATCCAGGTTTTGGTAACAAAATTGGTTCTAGAGTAACAGATGTATAAGAATGAATTTTTAACTACGTAGAATAGACTTATTAACAAATGCAAGCCTACACCATCTGCTTGCTTTCATCATGAACCTGGCTCTGCCTGAGTCTGAGACGTATGGAATATCTGCTTTTCACAGGTGAAAAGCGTTTGGGAAGTTGAAATCTTCCCAGAATTACAGTACTACCATTAATTAATATTTAGCGTTTTGGATTCTTTAGTGAAACACACACACACACACACACACACACAAACACACACATGTAGTTTTTAGTTTCACTATTTATTTTTTGTTTGGTTTTCTATAATGTATGTATATACTTTATATTGCCTTTGTAAATATTTTATGTCTTACCTTTATTTGTTAAACATGAAGAAATGGCTTTAAAATAATTCAGGAATATGATGCCTCTCTTCTGTACTGCTAAACAAGCTGATTTCCGTTTAATGAAGTCATTCATTCTTTTGTCTTCCCTCGTTACAGTTTTATTTTTAAAAATTTAAATGAATGCTGGCATTTTTATTCTGACAACAGGGATTTTTTTTCTTAGTCTGAAGCCTACTAATTCTTCGTGTCATTTATGTATTCCTTATTGTCATATGGAATACAGGGCTATTATTTGTATAATTCTCATGGTTTTGATGCTAACAGTTTTATTACCCAAAGTGATTTGCTCTAACTCATCCTATAAATCCTAAGAATCTCTGTCTGGGAATCTCAGACCATCAAATTTCTTGGAAAGTGTAGGAAATATTCTCTCCATCTTGCATCAGGTCCAGAAGGCATGTGTGCCACAGCAAGAAGGATCACAGGCAGGTAAGGCAAATCCACCTGGGCCATTTTGTGAAGATAAAAATGGCTGGTGTTGGTTAAATCCCAATCTCCTCACTGAGATATCTCAAAGTTCTAGAGAAGGAAAGAGAACGGTGAATAGATAGTAGGAATTCAGAGCAGGTTCTTAGTCTAGCTCCTCATCTACAGGACAGAAACAAACAGCATATGAACAAAAGCACTTCATTTTCTTATCTGGGATCATAGATTTAGAAGTGCTAGCCCATGATCAGTTGGTGGTAATTCATCCTAGCAAGAGCACACAGCTGAGGAAAATAATCCACCATCTTACTGAGGCATGAAAAGAACAAATGGAGGGTGCTGTGCTTCACTGCCTCCTTTAAGAGCATGCTTACAGTTTCTAAAGGGCTTCGTTAGGACTCTTGAAGATCCTTTCTCCTCCCAATCAACATCTCTAGAAACTAGATTATAGCACATGAACTTTTAGGAGATATTTAAAATTCAAGGCACAACAGGCAAGAGCACAGTAAAATGGAGAGGCTCTAGAACAGTTGAAGAGTGTGAAGAAGCATGGGCCAGTCCCAGAAAGGAGGCCAACTATTGTTTATGAGCTTTACTCATCTTCCTCTTCAGCACTGTTGCCTCATGAGAGACAGTGATGATGACATTGGGCTGCTCTGAAACGGTACAATGATTCTCTGCAGCAGAAATATAAACCTTCCAAGTGATCCAGAGCACCTGCAGAATCCACAAGTAGTCAGAAGATTACTGTAGCTGAGAGCACAGAATCCAGTATATGCAAATCAGCACAGCAGGGATATGAGGGACACACACCACTCTTCTGCAGATGCCAAATGATACTTCTCTTTCTATCAAAGCAATGAGGCAATCAAATACTTTGTATAAGTTTTATTTACAATTTCATTTGTAAACACTTGTGTATAAATACAGTTACTTAAATGCATTCACAATCCCAGTAGACTCAAAGAGGTTTAGGTTGACAAATTAAAAAAAAATTAAATAAGATTCCTATGCTCTTTATTTGTGAATGGTAGTATTACAACAACTACTAACAATACAACTCTCTGTTTATTACTAACTCCTTGTAGATAGAATATTTACTTGTTTTAGTGTTAAACATCAAACTTATTCTATTTGTCAAACTTATTCTACTTAAAGGTGCTCCATAAATATTTGTGTGGTGAATATCAGAAAATTTTCACAACTGTAAATCTTCAGTGTAAATCTTTGGTGAATTACACAACATCATCACACTCAATGCTAAGTCAGCTATGAAAACATAGAAAAGTTCCCAAGTACTGACAAGGTCCTGCATGCCGCCACTGCTCTGCTCTGTTTACAAATATCAGTTCATATGATCCTCAGAGCCACTAACGTATACACATTTCTGTTTTTGAAGAAATAACTAAGTATTGATTCTTACTCTACAAAGTTCAAGCAGTTTGATTAAGTGGTCACCCAGCCCACATTAGTGATGTTAAAGAGAACAAAGAGCCTGAGAAAGGATAAAATATGTATAATGGATATTAAATCTATATTCACGTGACTTTGTATGTAGGACAGGTCTTCAAAAGATGTGAAAGATTAAATGTGATGTTTTCAAGGAGAAGTTACTATGCTTAATGACACATCAGACTTACTCAATTTACTGCATGTGTGTGTTTAATGGTAAATTTCTGCTTGTTTATTTCTCACTTACCTTAAGCCAAGTAAATTCTAGGTTCCATCCCATGCTGTACACAATTCAACTATTTGGGTTTTGAGTATCACAAAGGTCTGAACAGTCACAAATGTTCTGATTGATACCTCTGGCTCCATGGATGCTCAGTATTTCATACAAATTGACAAGGAAGAAAGTCAAGACTTAGTGGAATGATGAATGTCTTAGGAGGGGAAAATTAATTTGCAGCTGTTTTCTGACACACAGCAGAAGATTTGCTCTGCTTCAGAGGGAAAGTGGGGAGACTCAGGAATCAAAAGGCAACTTTTTGGAGGACATTGGAGATTCCTGGAAGCAGGAGTGTGTTTTCCCCTCTCCTACTTCTCTCTTTATCCTCCTTTCTTTCTTTTTTTGATTTTTGGAAGATAGAAACTAAGTGAAAGCAGAGTTAGACTTTGTCTGGATGAAGTTTTTTTCATAAGGAAAAAAATAGCCCCAAAACATAAAACTTTAAATAGTGATGTTGAAGGAGCCATTGCTATCGAGTACCAGTATTAAAATGAAGAAAGTGCCAAGCAGGCCCCTGGATGGGCAATCCACCGCACCACATTAAGATCCAGTGATGTTTGTGTAGTGTATAGTTTTAACTGTCAAAAGTCTCCATGAAAAACTGTTTAGTCTAGAATAGGTGGACATGCATGTCAGAGGATTCTCTTCTTAGATTTATTGAGGTTAGATGATTCCCAATAATGCAAGCAGCATCATTTCATGACTGAGTTCTGGGCTGGAGAGGGAGGGAGAGAGAGAGAGAGAGAGAGAGAGAGAGAGAGAGAGAGAGAGAGAGAGAGAAAAGAGAGAGAGAGAGAGAGAGAAAACGCTAGCACACATGCATTTATTCTCTCTGTTTTTAATTGAGCATCTGAGTAGTTTATTTGAGTTTCTTCCACCTGCCTGCAATAATGCTCTATAACCTAGAATTGTGAGCCAAATAAACCTTTTTTTTTCAGTTGCTTTTGTCATGGTATTTCATCACAGCAATAAGAAATGACTCTAAGATGATCTAGAAACAGTTGACAAAGACCAAGGGCAGTGTAGAGGAAAATGAAAAATATCAGGGCAATGAGTAACCAAAGCTGAACAGGGGGAAAGCTATCATTCTCCATGGATTATTGTTGGATGGTGAATATTCTTATATAGCTTCTTTCTTCCCATCCTTCCCTCCTTTGTCATTTCTCTATATACTCATACATCCTACAATAGTATTATCAGAAGTAATACAGAGTACAAAATATATCTAGCATTGTCTTTTGGTGGTCAAACTTCTCTCACACTCCAGAAGACACTAATCAGTCTTCTCTTTGCCAAGTTATTTCCTTACTAAAGTTTGTAATCCATTTTAGGCATTTTGCTATGAAGACACAGGCATCAACCCTAACACATTTTGTTCATCTTTGCTGAGAAACTCTCCACAGAGCCCTGAAAGGAGTTTGAACATGTATCTAGACTGTGGGTAAAAGGCCAGCAGAGCACTGAAGAGACAGCTTTGATGACATTGTTTTTCATTTTACAGAAGACGACTCATGTTTCTCTCCTTAAATATATACTGTAAGCCACAGGAGATGGCAGCTGTCTAATTAAACCTGATAAAGCCTCCTTAAAAATGAGACTTGGGGAAACACATCATTTCAACTGTAGAGCTGCCCAATTTTCCCTGGAACCTATGGGGAACTGTGTACTGATGGGGAGGGACAGAAGATGGGACCTAAGGGAGAGAAGGCAAAATTACTGGCACTATCAAGTAGTTGGTGTGAAATAACAGAATACACACAATACATATTTAATGCAAATGAGATAACTTTATAAAACATGCAAAGGATAACCTCATCTACCATTTAAAAAGCCACTGATGAGGCTTTGATAGTGCACCAAATCCCTTCTTAACTTATAAAGATTTAATGGGAACACTTTATTTTCTCCAACAGTCCTTTGCTGGCAAGAGTATCTGGGAAAATGAAACGGGGATATGATTGCTCTGTCTAAGGCTGTGGAAGAGCCTGAGCCAAACCCTCTCTTTTCTGTTTCCAAAGCCATAGGGAGGTAATTTTCACGTTGGTTTCAGATTAAGTGTTCAGTAAACATGTTTCCATGGACAGAGTATTCTAGTCCACAGAAGACCAGAAAGATCTCAGCCTCACTCATGCTCACCTCATTGTTCTTGAATTTTATCAAGATTTTAATTTGATCATTTCTAATTCTTCCCCAAACATAACCTGTTGTCCACCCATTTGTGTTGTCAGAAGTGGATGTGAAGTCTCAGAAGGGTGGTCTGCTCAGGAATCCGAATGTAGTAAGGGAAGATCCTTACTCACTAGCATGACATCTCCAGATTCTGGGTTTCTCAGGCATGCTTAAGGTTGGTTCAGCCACACAGCTCTGAAAACATATATATACCTAGTCACAGTCTCAAACGACACCAAAACTAGAGTTATCATGCTTTATACCTGGAATCACTTGTACACTGAATTTAAGTTCACTTATTTGGTGTGATCTTAACTATTCTTCTAATTGTGTCAATTGTTCCTTCCAGCTTGATCTCCCAGGTTTCTCCTACCTATCTGCCTCTTCCTAATTCTTTGTTATAAATTTCAATAATCATAATATCTAATTATCAACATTTATATTATTCTATCTTGTTTTGTTATTTCATTTTATTTTCCTACCATTACCTACAAAAAAACATTTCTTTAAAAATAAATATTATCTCTTTTATTTGTTTTTTATCACTAATAGAATATTTAATGTTGTCATTCTATGAAAAGGAGCTTGGGAAAGTTTGGGAAAGCCAAAACCCAAAGTTGAATCTGGAAATCATGCCTGCTCCTATGTTGTTCTCTACAAAGCTCTCGGGATACAAGTTGGTTAGAGTGAGATGAAATACTGACCCACAGATGTGAGTACAGTGTCACGCTCATGAGCTCCAAAAAAGAGACCAGGCCAGCCTTTTCCAAACCATTTCCACAGAATACTAAGACCATATAATTATAACTGGTAATATGTACCAAATGAATTCTGAGATCAAATTAGTTCAGAAAGAGCAAGGTTAAACAAAGTTTAACAGGCTATTTTACTAAAAAACTTGGCAGAACATTTAATAGCTGAAATGCATGATGATGTTCAAAAGACAAAAAAGTAGGCACAGTTCCTAAAAGTACCTCAACTTGGAGCACTTCTTAAGGCAGCCTCTTGTGAGGCTGAGAGCATGGTTTGTAACATGCTGCTCTCAACTCAGATTTGCCCACAGAAAGATGGCTGCTTCCCAAAACCTTAAAAACTTTCCAGCACATTGTCACACTGAGAATATAGTTGAGACTACCCTGTTTAATGCCACTTCTTATCTTCCAAGCAAGACAGTACTTTTGATAGTCCCAGTAGAAGTTCTGCCTTTCAAAGTGACAGTGACAAACAGAATCAAGTGCCTATCTAAAGACAGACAAACAGGCTGCTGATGTTTTACCAAGGTTCTGAAAACATAAGAATCATAATAAGGTCTTATCATACAAGAAAAGAAAAACCAGTCACAGAATTCACAAGACAATAAGACAGATTAATGTGTGTGTTTGTGTGTGTATCAAAAAGTAACATGTGTAATTGTAATGCTCTACAAGCAGAATACCAGAATATCAGTAATAGAAATAGAACAGGTCATGGGCCAGCTGTGATTGAAGTCAAAGGAAGCTCTGTAAAACAGACAATATATTAACAGAAGTGAGTAGAAAACAAAAAGAAAAAGAATGTAAATGTCAAGTGAAAAATCCCAGATAGAATGATAATAATTACCACTATGATGAGTCTTTCAATTACACCATGTTGGGTTTGATCTGTCAATATTATTAGTGATTATCATTAGTTTTATAACATTGTCCATTCTAGAAACCTAGTCCTAAAGTATACTGTCAAGTAACAACTTCACTTTTACCTATCACATCCCTCCCTGAACTATGTTTCCTGAATAAAGCATTTTCTTTTTCTCTCTCTTACTCTTTCAGAGTAAAAGGCACTGGGTCGAATATTGGAATATATAATATATACACAAGGAAAGAAAGAGAGATATACAGATAGAGACAGAGACAGAGAAAGAGACAGAGACCTTAGAAAAAACAAAGTATCTTTTCTTGTAATAGAAAGAACACAGAACATAAAGATTAAGTCAACAGTTTGAGTTTGAGAGGTGAAGTGGAAACTTCTGGTTTCTTTGGAGACTTAATTGTGTCATGTGATGTTTTTCTGGAAACTGTCTTATGAGAGGATGTTTTGATGAAGCAGACATGGGGAAGGATGTTTTCTTAAGAACAGACATATGGTGTTTTTCTGGAAGCTGCCTAGGAAAAGGTCATGTGGTATTTTGCTGGAGCAGATGCTTAAGAGGACACATGATATTTCAAAGTGTGTAAGTATAACTGAGCAGACAGCGGATGATGCTGTGGCATTGGTTTACCTTGCCACTCTTTACTGGTCTTTGCTGGTCTTCACTGACAACAGTGTGACATTGGTTTACCTTGCCTTCTTTGTGGATCACTTTTTGTTTGGACTTTGCAGAGAGAAATATACCACAGATCTTACTATAATATTCTGGCAGCTTCTTGCCACTTCCCCAGACTTGGGTTGACTGGTGGAGCCTTAAGGTTTCTACTAGACCAAACTGACATTGTTGATTCTTGGTGTTTGCAAGTGGATCTAGGTATGGTTGCTGATTTGTGTGAACTGAACTGCTGATATCCAGACAATAAAGCACAAAAGAACAATTTCTAAACAGGTTCACATTCCCCATTGCCTTATTAACCTTTAGTTTCCACTACCTATGGTAGGTAGTGGGCTAGAAGAGAAATAAGAACCTTTATTAAAATACATCTTGAAAAATCTAAGCCTACAGGGAGGACAAAAAATGAATTCCATCCTGTGATCATGGAAGTCTCATCTCGTTGGAAGCAAATCACAAACTTCACTGTCCCTTGCTGTATACAAGGACCTGAACAGAACTCTCACCCCCTTGTAAACTGGACACGTTACACAATCTTTGACAATGAAAACCAAGCTAGACCTGTCCTTCTTTATATTAGTAGGTATCTTGGAAAATGACATTGTCAACATGTATGATTCATAGGATTCTATGATAAAGAGACTTTGACCAGTAGTCCTTTTGTTAACACAGAAAACGAAGCTGATCAATTGAGTAATCACTTATCTAACTTATCTTCTCTAACAATTATTTAGAATTTGAAAAATCTTGAAATAATAAAAATATTTTAATTACCATATATAGAGATATTTTTGAGAGAGAGAGAGAGAGAGAGAGAGAGAGAGAGAGAGAGAGAGAGAGGTGTGAGTTGCCTGAGAGATAGATCAGTAATTTCATCATCCAAAATATATTTTTCTCATACCCATGAATAAAATTATGAAAAGATCAGTAAGCATTTAAACATGTTTCTAGCTCATTTGGTAATATTACTATGAACTTAAGAAGTTAATTATATCCTAATGTCTTGCATGAACAGTAAAGCTGCAGATCCAACACAATCTATTGAACACTGTTTGATGCCATACATTTATCTTTTATGATGGGCTTCAGTTTCATTATCCAAAGTTAAAAACTGAGCTCAGTGTATAAATGGATTGTCAATAGTTTATAGAAAAGAATTAGTCAACAGGAGAGGGCACTCAGCCAGGCTATCATTTTTGCCACTGCACAGACACAGTCACTTAGGATTTATTGTCTTAGATGAACACTCTTCCTCAGAAGAAAACAAACAAAAAAGGTGCTCAAACATGGATAATTAAGATTAGGCAAATTGAGAAGCAGATGCTGACACAAAGTGTCTTATGAATTCTCTTACTAGTAACACCAGCAGAAGGGAAGGTGGAGAAATGGGTTTCTGTATTATTGAAAAATCTATGAAGTAAGATTTTTGACAGTCGTGACAAAACCCTTGAGAAACTACAACGCTAACAATGTACTGGAGTTATCTCCTGTTTGCCTGAAGTTGCAAAGCCTTTTTCATTCCCATCCCACTCTGACCAGTCTTGGAGAAGGTAATTATCTATAGCCAAGTCAATAGGTAAGTTACCTAAAACCTGACAGGAGTTCTTCAGGACAAACAGCTTCTTTTGCTAATTTGAGACTAGAACAAGAAACCAAATAACTGAGAGCCCACTGAATGTCACTGGGTTGGTTAACAGGAGCCAGAAAGCTGGACAAACAGAAAATAGATTCTCTGAGTTATCTGTTAAAGAAAGGATAACCTGGTACAAGATAGAAAACATGCTGAGAAGTTAAAGTGTTGGAATACACATGAACACTCTTATTTGTCTGTTATATTATTCCTTCAACATATTGTTATAGTTTATCTTGTTAGTAATTCTGTGTAGTGAACAAAGAAGGAAATACATTATCTCTAATTTACAAATAAGAAACCTTGGGACCAGAAAAGAGAAGTGCTTTTCCTATGGTCACTTAATATTTCAGAGCTGTAGCAAAAAGAAGAAGAAGAAGAAGAAGAAGAAGAAGAAGAAGAAGAAGAAGAA
>NW_021605455.1:4170499-4172896 GCF_004785775.1 Grammomys surdaster | reverse complement strand
AGAAGAAGAAGAAGAAGAAGAAGAAGAAGAAGAAGAAGAAGAAGAAGGAAGGCTTTCTGACTTACACATGTCATTGCATTGAGAAGTCCTTATTCCCTTCTTGTTTTTAATGATTTCAGTCAAGAAGAATTAGACTTTAGTCAGTCTGGATGGATACACACTAAATTCTTTTTCTTTTAAATTTTTTACATATTATTTTTATTTTATTTGAATGTATGTTCTATATATTTGTCTTTTTGTATACACAAATCCCCTGGACTACAGTTATAGACATTTGTGAGCTGCTATCTAGTGATGGGAACAGAACCCATTTCTTCTGGAAGAGCAACCAGTGCTCTTGATGGCACAGTCATCGCTACACTTCACTATTCCAAATTCTTGATGGAAATAGAATTACTACTTTTGCTGCTGTTCACATAATGCATGCATTCAAAACCTGTTACCTCTATTCAGGTTGTGATGATCCTTTCCATCCCTCAGCTGGATGTTTACCAAAAGATTCTTTAAGACACTACTAATTATTATCATTACTATAATACTAGAGATTGAGATATCTGAAGTCTTTCACATAACTTAGGGTAAAACATCTATAACTGGGGCTCAATTTCCTACCTCTAAACGTTGTATTGTACCAGAGGAAACTCATAATTTCATATGAGCTTGAAACATAGGTATGAATAGGGAAACTGCCTCCTAATGGATTCTCAACTTCTGAGGCCACTGAGTGATTCTTTACAGGTACCATAAATAACGATTTGTATTGCTTTCCTATTTTGTTCTGAGAAAAACTGTATGGTGCTATTAAAGTCAGAACACTGCTTCTGTTAACTCTACCAATTAGAAACAGATTTGAACATTATAACTTTCTTTTGTTGGTGCTCTTTCTTCTTCAAGTTAAAAAGGGTGTATTAGAGGAAGATTCCTGAGAACTTAAAACCTCCCACTATATATACATTAATCTTGATTTTATTTTGAGGTTTCTGAAACCAGGAGCAAGCAGACAGAGGGACCAGTATATTTGCTATATAAATTATTAGTGCTGTAACAGAGATAGAGTGATCATGTAGTCAGTAACTCACTTTACACATATATCTAAGTTCCAAGTATAGAAGATAAACTATGTGTAAGACTTAATGGAAGAGAGTAACTTTGAAATAATATCCTAGAACTATATTTAATTTTAAATTATTATCCAGGCAATAGTTGTGGGAGAGAGAAGAAAGAAAAGACACACATTATCAAAACTTGCCTGTCCTTGTAAGAATCTGTACAGCTTGAAACACATGGGCAGGAGAGAAACCAATGCACCAGGTACCCAGAGCACTAACTGTTTCAATCATGGGGACTGAAAATTTTCTCAAGGACTAGTAACAAGAAAAAGCCATACCATCATGGGAATTGCATTGGAATAACCTTCCACTGAATTACCCAAAGGCACAGACTAAATAAAATTAAAAAAAAAAATACTGTTCTCTTTTCAGCACATCTCTGACTGCAATCTTACCATTCTAGAAATTCTTGTCCTTCCAGGAATACCAATAGGACTGCTCAAGCCTGATTTGTTTCACCTTGACTCTTACATGTCAGCACAAACCAAGGTTTCACAGAGGTTTCCTCCTTCCTCTAACTTTTGATTCATTCTCCATAGATGTTCTGTGCAGGTATTTTTCACTAAATAATAATAACTCACAAAATCTCCATTGTGGGGTAGTCCTTTAAATTAAAGCCTTTGGTCTCTGAAGCATGAGTGTGATGCTGATGCTGGGATCCAGCAGGGAGGAAGACTGTACTAGAAGCTGCTTTCCCAGTAGTTTGTTCACTTAGTGCTATGCTGAGGTGTGAGTACTCTGGTGTCACCTGAGCACAAGGGTTGTGATCCCCCACCTTGGGGAGTTTTTTCACGGATGCCATCATGCTTTTCCAATTTCAGCTTTCAGATCTTGAAGGCACAGCAGCCTTTTAGTCAACATTGAAATGCATCAATTTTAAAGGGGTATAATTCAGTCATTACCTGCAACCTGGCCAGACTTATTACTGTTAGATAATGTTTCATCTTTGAACTATAGGACTCATTGTTTTTCTTCTCATTTCCAGTTTCCTTGGGGATATTTATATTTGAAAGAATATTCTAAAAATATACCTGGGATTTTTGTACAAAATACACACAAAATCAGGGCAAAACTGAACACTACCCATTCTATGCCTCTCCTGACTAACTTTACATCAAGACACAAAACTAGAGCTGAGAAATTGAATCTTACATTTATATCTACAGGACATTTCAGGAAAATTGAAGACTGGAAGCTACATATAGAAGTAGAACCAGTAATTATAGACAATGAGACTCAGTCTGGAAGAAAAAAATCAACACAACAATATAATTAAAGAGACAGTTGC